>NC_084829.1:152476328-152787995 GCF_033115175.1 Lepus europaeus | reverse complement strand
TGTCAGTGGAAATGAACGCAGATTGCTATACCGCAGCCAGTTCCTGGTTATTCCTATGTGATTTACCAAGTTTGTGGATTATCCCTCCTTCTGCCAGCCTTTGCACATCTGTGCCAGGTTCTCCAGCAGAGACCACACAATCGTGTTTAGTGTTAACCTATGTCAAATTAACAGTGCGGGTGTGGTTCACTGATCAAAGACCCTTTCACCTCTCTCTAGATTGTGATCCAATCTACTGATGCATTTTCACTTTTGAGAGAGAAGTCATCATGGAAATTGAGCTTGATGAAAATGAGCAGAGTAGGCAGCTAACCTATGCCTGCTGTATTTTTACAAGGTAAATTTTATTCAGATATATATATAATCAGTCAATTGTATTAAGTATCATTGACAGGCAGAATATACTCATGAAGTGATGAAAACTAGAAATGCTATTGTCCATGCCCTGTGAAGTCTTGGACTCAGAGTTCTTCACGTGAATAGAAAAGCATTAAACATTAATGAGAAGAGATCACAGGGATCTGCCCCACAAGACAGAGATGCGAATATCTTCTCACAGTGCACAATCAAGCTCCTCAGTGAGACAAGATCTTTCCCAGATGCTTCTGTATTCCCTTCAGCATCTCAGCCTTTGCCTGCATTCATAAACTGAAAAACCATGTTTACCATGGCCAAGATCTTGCATTACTGTCCTAAGTTCAAATCCTGTCTTACCATTCACTAGCTGGGTTGTCTTCAGCAAATAATTTGTTTTCTCTAAGTCTTGACTTGCTTCCCCCAGAAAGTGGGAATAATGATATCCAATCCTAGTGTTGTAATGACAAAATAAGCTTTCTCTTCTAGCATAAAGCACCGACAAGTAATGTGATGGAACAACGCATAGCTGTTGTGGCTGCCTTTCTATTAACTACTTGACTGAACAGGAATGACAAAAGTAGGTCATAAAAGAAACTGAATTTTAAAGAACTGATTTCTGTAACTTGAGTGTTTTATCTGAGGAAAAAAAAGAGTAGATGTCAAGAAGGGACAATTCCATATGTGAGTCTCAAACTAAACTAGCCTTCTAACATTTTATGTATTTTACTTTTAGCCTTTAGATCTTTCTACTTAAAGCCAAAACTTAATGGAGTCAAATATTTTGAGAATATGAGAAACACCAGTGACTTCAGTTGTTTTCATAAATGGACAGGCAGAAAAAATGGGAAAGAATGGATGACATCACTAAGTGACACCGTTCCCCAGGAGACGTGCAGCAAGCCCCTGGTTCCACGGCATCCGTGATCCCAGTCATGTTGTTTCAGATCTCTCTCAAAGTCCCAGCAGCAGCACAATCAGATCTTTCTGGGGTAAACAGCTTTGAACCCAGGACCTCACAGCAAGAAAAGGCATACAAGAGAACTTAGAGACCGACAAGTGTATAGAATCACAAAAACGGAGAAGGGAGGTAGTACAAGGTATTTTTTAAATTTTGGAATCCAAACGCCCAGTGGTTTGCATTAGTTCTCCTACAACTGGATAGAGGACTCATTCATTTGTGAAAGCCTTTTCCTTTCTCTTTCTGCAGGGCCTTCTCCTTGCCATCCCACATGGGAATCTAACCAGCCGTCAGCACGATGCTGGCAACGACCACAGGCAAGAGCCACTTGGAAATGAGCGGTTGCATCAGTACTTCTGTGATTCACCTGACAGTTTACTGCAGATGGATTAGAACTTTTACCGTTTCAAATTCCTGAGCCAGAGAAGATCTGGAGAGGAGGTACCTCCAAACCGCCTGCAGTCTGCCCTGCCCTTTGAGGCCAGGCCCTATGGGTTCTGCTTGCCTAGTGAACAGGTGTTGGTCTCCAGACTGGGAAGACTGGCCTGACCAGTCCCACAGTACATTGGAAGACAGTGGCTAGGCCTGGAACTGGTGATGTTATTTAACATTTTGGTTAGTCACTAAGTAAAGTCTTTCACCATGAAGTTTCACTTCCTCTATAGTCGCATAGTCAAGGTCCAAAATCAAAAATGTTCCTGAAAAAATTTGCCCCCAATGACCCAGTTCCACAGCTGGGAAGTCACCACAGTGAGCAGTGGGTGCCCCTTGGGAGCTTAGTGAAGCCAGGTTTAGTCCATCTAAACCTACAGGAAGACCTAGGCCTGCGCCCTGCCCGTCCCTATCACTCCACTGACTTAGCCTTCCTGTGCTTTTGAACATTGTGAAGGATAGCCTGGTATTTACAACTCTCAGAGGCTTTTCCTCTTTTATGCCATCGCTTGCTCCTGGATTCACAGCCCGATAAGTAAATACATGGTCCCTCAAGTTGGCCTCTGGGCAATGGTGTCAATTTGTACTTTCACTGTAATACAGCCATGGCTCCTCAAGAGCTTTGTGAACTAGTTTTAAAATGTTCTGTGGAAGCAATGAGAAATGAACTTGAAGGTCAGTAAATTATTTTCTCTCTTAAATTTTAAATTAAAACGATGTGGTTAATTGGGGACAACAAAGTAAAGTGCCTGTTTGTCCATCTAAATGGCTTTTTTCAAATTATTTTTGTTACTAAGTATTCAAATGTCACTTTAAATAATTAAATTTAATAGAAATATTTCTTGGGGGGAGCCAGTGTTGTGGTGCAGCAGGTTAAGCCACCACCTACATTACCAGCATCCGACGTGAGCACCTGTTCAAGTACAGGCTGTTCCACTTCTGTTTCAGCACTATGCTAATATACCTGAGAAAGCAGCAGAACATAGCCCAAGTGCTTAGGTCCCTGCTGCCCCCATGGGAGACCTCATGGGAGTTTCTGGCTCCTGTCTTCAGCCTGGCCCAGCCCCAGCTGTTGCAACCATTTGGGAAGTAAACCAGCCAATGGGAGATCTCTTTATCTTCCCTCTCTCTCCTTTCAAATATATAAAATAAATATTTTTTAAAAAAAACATTTCTTAATGGTTTAGAGTGTTATAATCATGTCTCCACTTAGTGTTAAATTAATGCACTCTTACTAGCACTCAACTGGCATGGCACAGCAAGACAAGAAGGAGGTGATGAAACGCCAATCAGAAAATGGTTCCACTTGCTAGCAGCTATGGGAAAGCTCTGAGAGAAGAGACAATGAAATACAGGAACTTTATTTAAAAAGTCTTGGTTTTTTGTCTTTAGAGAATTAAGCATTGTAGATAAATTGAGTAACCTCCATGGTAACATGGAAAGGAACTTCAACTATACAGTGCATGCAGGGAATATTTTAAATGAGGGTTGCGGGACCAGCACTGTGGTGTGGTAGGTTAGACCTCTGTCTGTGGCACCAGCATCCCATGTGGGCGCCAGTATATTCCTGGTTGCTCCTCTTCCAATCCAGCTCTCTGTTTATGGCCTGGTAAGGCAGTAGAGGATGGCCCAAGCGTTTGGGCCCCTGCACCCATGTGGAGACCTGGAAGAAGCTCTTGGTTCCTGGCTTCTGGCTTCGGATTGGCTCAGCTGCGGCCATTGCAGCCATTTGGGGAGTGGGCCAATGGATGGAAGTTCTCTCTCTGTCTCTCCCTCTCTGTCTGTAACTCTGCCTCTCAAATAAACAAATATTTTAAAATTAAATAAAATTAGGGTTGTTCATACATTGCATCCTTTCTTTCAACTCAAGAAACACACATAGAGCGCTTATCATTACTGCTATACCCCCGGCAACAAGCTTGATAAAAAATTAAATAAGAAATCATCTTCCAAACTGATTGCCAAATTGGCTGTTACATATTCATGGATGAAGTCAGGAGAGAAAAAGGAAAAACTTAAAGGTTTACACATAGCTCACTGGTAGTTAAAAATTCAGATTAATATCTACTTCCTGTTTCAAAAACAGTTATGTTGATTTGGTACTATGGTCCAAGACCAAGATATTTTAATGCTATGTCTTTCTAATAATCTTCTTCTTTTTGTTCTCTAACAGAAAAGGAAAAGGTGACATGGTAACCTCTAAAGATTTCCCAGGGCTGGTGCTGTGGCATAGCGGGTAAAGACACCACCTGCAGTGCTGGCATTCCTTATGGGCGCAAGTTCAAGCTCCAGCTGCTCTACTTCCGATCCAGCTCTCTGCTATGGCCTGGGAAAGAAGTGGAAGATGGCCCAAGTCTTTGGGCCCATGCACCCACATGGGAGACCCAGAAGAAGCTCCTGGCTCCTGGCTTTGAATGAGCTCAGCTCCATCCATTATGGCCATTTGGGGGGTGAACTAGAGAATGGAAGACCTCTCTCTGTCTCTGCCTCTCTGTAACTCTGGCTTTGAAATAAATAAATCTTTAAAAAAATATATTTCCCAAATAAAAACGGGTTTGATTCCTCACTTAAATGAACAAGGCATTTAAAAATAAATAAAAGTAATCTCATAGTGGGCCTTTGGCTTAGCAGTTAAGATGCTGCTTGGGATGCCTGTATTCCATATCAGGGTGCCTAGATTGGCACTCCAGCTCCACTGTGGATTCTAAGTTCCTGTTGTTGAACACCTCAGGAGACAGAGGTGATGGCTCAAGTATTTGGATCCCTACCACCCATGTGGGAAACCCAGATTGAATTCTGGCCTGCACCAGTCCGAGCCATTGAGGACCTTTGGAGACTGTACCAACAAACTGAAGACCTGTGTGTGTGTGTGTGTGTGTTACCTTTCATAAGAAACAAAGAAAAGAAATAAGAGAGAGAGAGAGAAGGAGGGAGGGGAGGGGAGGGGAGGGGAGGGACCAAGGGAAGGAAAGACTGAATAAGTAAAAGGAGTCTCACTTGTCAATAGGCACTGAGGAATCTGTTTCACTTATCTGTTCAAATCAAATTCTTGATTATATTTTTTACAAATCTAAGACATGGGCTATTTTCCATTGACACAATTCACAAACATTAATTCATTTCTGCACAGGGCATCATCCACTGCATCAAGCCAGGACTATAGAATGGCTTCTATTTCTGAAGATCCATTTTTCCTATTAGAACAAAAAACTGGTCCTCAATGTCTCAATTGCGTTCAGCAGCACAGTAGCACCTGCTGTGACCATTTAGATGGTTTTACCACAGACATTCAGATGTTGCTATATGACAGAAAAAATAGCCACTGCACAGAGCAGGGGACAAATTTAGTAATGCTACTTAATACACAGCTTTGTATCACTACTTAAAAAACAACTTTCTTGATCTTCACTTGCACCAAAAAATTCTTCTTGAATTTTGACTTGATTACAGTGTATTCCAATAGATTCCATGAGGAGTTTCAAGGATATTCCACAGCGCATTTTTTACTGTGAGTTTCAAACCTCAGTCAAAGCTATTGAAAAACTGCCCTGGGTTATTTTTATTTTCTAAAATTCTATATAATGGCTTCAAATGCTGCAGACATGATAGAAAAGAAAGAAATTTATTCACTTCTTTACTTTGTTTTTCCAAGTAAGATCTTAGTATGCCTGCATGTTTTCCGGATTTGAAGCAAGAATGAACCTAATCTGTGAACCTTTTTTTCTCAATTGAAAAAACAAAGGTTAGTTAATGAGTATTAAGTTATAGTTAGATAGGAGTTAAGAAAGGCTAGTGCTATTGCACAATAGGAAGACTATAGATAATGACAAGCTACTGTACACTTTCTAAAAAGAAAAAGACAACAACAAATGGAAAGTTGTACATTGAACTAAGAAGTCTTCAGAATTAGCAGGTGTACACTGAAAGATATCGAGGGGGCAATAGACTACCAACTATATTTTAGGAGTTAGAAACATCTGCTCAAAATAGTTTATGGTATCCATATAAAAGAAAAGAAAAAAAGACTGCCACAGTGACACTTGGGTTTTGGTGGTTGCTTAATATGAAAAAAGTAATTCAAATCCTATTCTATCGAGCTTATATAATTCATTGCTATGTTCTACTTAAATATTAAGGAGATACGAAATCTGCCACCTAAAGAAATGATAAAATAAAAGAGCTTTAGTTTTCAATGGAAAATTCATAAGCACATATGTGGAGGGATAGGGAAAGGTGACTAATATACCACTTAATAATTAACCAAAAAAGAAATTTTTATCCCCATTAGTCAGTTTCTATGGGCTTCCTCTATGATTTCAATCCACTAATCTAAAATAGCGAAATCCAGTCCCTGAAAATACTCAAAATTAGACACTCACAGATAATACAGATACAGTGAAATTTTGCACAAGCATGCAACAACCTTGGTAGTGAACTTTTTTTAATCCCAGTCTTTTCGTCTTGTTCTAAATAACATGCAGCTAGGAGTTGGCTGTTATACAGTAAATTTGGATGGTGGACATTGACCAAATTGCTTGACATTCTTACCCCCACTCCTTATCCTATTTTCAGTCCACATTTTCCCTCCATGGTGACTTTCTGGTTATGTATTATCTGCTTTGGCCGTCTCTACTGCCCACTTCAGATAATTGCTTAACTCTCCACTTGGCTTCTTGCTGGATAGGCTTGACCAGAGGTGATGAAGAAAGAGCCAGAATTTTCCTTTGATCTCTTAGAATTCAGGATCCCCTTATATAACCTACCATAAATCACAGCAATCAAAATGACATCAACTTCCAAACTTCCCATAATATGACACCCTTACGTGATTCACTGTGGATTCTGCCATTTCTTCATTACTATGAACTCAATACTTCAGTTTGTCAGAGATAAGACATTTTTCTTGGTTGCCTTCTCAGTATTTTTGAAGGTTTCTTTTGATTAATTTTTCCTTCAGCAATCTAGGCTTCAAATGCCAAATGTTCTAACTGGCTATCTGCCGCTGAGGTTGAAATACACAGATGTTTCCTTGTGGCCACAACAAATACCACTCCTTTGAGAATAGGTTTGATAAATAAAACTGGCAATAAATTTAGTATTAAATAACTGAATAAAGAAATCAAGTGCAGCCCACGTTAGCTACACTTTGGTAAATCTACAAACTTGTCTGGTGTAGCCAATTCTCCACTATTGATGGCAGTAGATTCTAGGAATCCCATCAACGAATGAAACCCTGAAATAATCCCCAAACCTTCTTCTAAGTAACAGTATAAATCCCTTTTCCTACTAAATATATTAGAATAGCTTCTAACAAGTAGAAAATTGGCACATTTAAATTTCACTTCCATTCCAAGTGCTGTGGGAGGAGTAAAATGGACAGAATCCAGATGGTGAGAAAGAAGTAAAACAAGGGCCCTGTAAACTCCAAGCAGGAATAATCTGTGAACTATTCTAAAGGAATAATACTTAACCACGTTAATACTGCTTATGCAACACGAATGCCATAGTAAGCACAGCTTTGCTTTCTACTCTTTGATTTTCCTAGAAAACATCGTCCTGTGAATTTTTTTCCTTCTCAAACTAGATTGGAAGTATCCCTCTGCTTGATCTGCGAAGGCTGAATGACCCAGAGGAATTGCCTATGAAAGCAACATGAGCCATGTTCTGGGTGCTAAACATGTCCTGACATCATTCTGCCTGTATTTCTCCACTCCAAATACAAAGAAAAGGTGTTGCCCACCATAGGCACACGCAGAAGCCCAGAAATATCACAAGCAACCTATTGTGACTCAAAATAAATGGTTGAGTCTGCTTGGCCTTCCCTGTCAATAGCCACTCCCACCCCCAGTTGATTATTTTCCATTGTTGTTACCTTTACCTTTCATATCCCCCTTAGAAGAGAATAAAAAAGAGGAAGGAAGAAGGCATGATCTTCATCCTTCTCCCTACACTGAATCACTGGATTCCATCCCCCACTCCTACGGTACAAAGCACTTAGGTGGCTGCAAGAGATATCAGTCCTTCTTGGTAACTAGAGTCCTGCCTCAGTGGGACAATGACATCTGTCTTTAGTTGCCAGACAGGTGTCCACTGGTTTGATTGTACAAGTGACAGTATCAACTCACCATCATAACAGAGGTTGCTGAAGGCAGAAACTGTACCATCATAAAATGGTACAACCACAAGAACCATTCCCATCCCCTAGTCCAATGTCTTCTTCAATTTTGTGAGGAAGAGAGGCCTCAAAAGTCAGAATCATTCAGTATCCAATATAAAGGACCTATTTAAGAACCACAAGTAATTCTTTTCCTAGCTAACAAATAGGAGCTATTTTCTGAATCCACATTTTATCCAAATAAAATCATTTTATTATAAAAATATTCCAAGTAACTGGTATTTCACATGTATAATGTATTACTTTAAAAAAATATTTCATTTATTTGAAAGGAAGAGTTATGGAGAGAAAAAGAGCGAGAAAGCGCACTTCCATCTGCTGGTTCATTCTCCAAATGGCCACAACAGCCAGGACTGAGCCACGACAAAGCTAGGAACCAGGAGCTTCATCTGGGTCTCCAACATGGGTGCAGGAGCCCAAGGATTTGGGCAATCTTCCGCTGCTTTCCTAGGTGCATTAGCAGTGAGCTGGATCAGAAACAGAGCAGCTGGGACTGTAACTGACACCCATATCCAATGCTGATGCCGCCATCACAGGCAAGATGACTTAAACTGCTGAACTACAATGTCAGCCCCAGATGTATTACTTTTCAAAGTTCTGTCACTCGGTCTTCACTGTGCCATTAGTATAATGCCTTTAAATGGGCACTGAATAGTTGTTATGCCATTTTACAGTGAGGAAAACAGAACATTAGGCAGGCAATTTGTTTGCTAAGCACACCAGTGGCACAGTAATATCTTTGGACTTCCAATTCCCTTCTTTCCCACTAGTAATTTTTGAAAAAAAAAAAAAACATTCTTAACAATCAAACAATCACAATTCAGAAGCAAGTCTTGGAGTGGGTGGTTGGTATAACAATTAAGGTGCCACTTGGGGTAACCACATCCCATGTTCAAGTGCTCAGGTTCAAGTCCAGTCTGCTACCTATTCCAGCTTCCTGCTGATGTGCACCCTGGGAGGCAGTAGGTGAAGGTCTACATACTTGAGTCCCTGCAACCCACATGGGAGACCAGGACTGAGATCCATGCTCCTGCCTTCAGCCTGGTCAGGCCCGGCTGTTGCAGGCATTTGTGGGGTAAACCAGCAGATGGAAGATTTCTCCCTCTTTCTTTCCTTCTTCCCTTCCTTCCTTCTTCCTCCCTTCCTTTAACTCTCTCACTTGCTCTTCCTTTCTCTCCCTGCCTTTGAAATATTTAATTTTAAAAAGCAAGTCCTCAAAGATTTTTAAATTGTTCAATTTAAATGGAATTGAAGTTTTTTTTAAATTGTTCCATTTAAATGTAACAATTTAAATAGCTCACCTTTCCTGAACTATTCTAATCACCTCCAAATCGTTGTGCAGACTCTTCATCTGAAAACTTCAATCTACATAGTGTTTTCCTGAGGTTAAGTCTTTATTTCATTCTAACTCTGTACCCAACTCTAACACCTGCTTCCTAATGTTGAAGCTCCTTCCTATGACAATGAACTTTCCATTTCTTGGTGATCTCCTGCCACCTCCCTGTTCTTTGACAGGCAGAGTGGACAGTGAGAGAGAGAGAGACAGAGAGAAAGGTCTTCCTTTATCGTTGGTTCATCCTCCAATGGCCACTGCGGCCGGCGCACTGCGCTGATCTGAAGGCAGGAGCCAGGTGCTTCTCCTGGTCTCCCGTGGGGTGCAGGGCCCAAGCACTTGGGCCATCCTCCACTGCACTCCCAGGCCACAGCAGAGAGCTGGCCTGGAAGAGGGGCAACCGGGACAGAATCCGGCACCCCGACCGGGACTAGAACCCAGTGTGCCGGTGCCACAAGGCAGAGGATTAGCCTATTGAGCCGCGGGCCTGGCCACTGTTCTTACATATGTTATTGTCAAGCTGGTGAATGGTTCCCCAAAGCCTTTTGTTCCCATGCTATGCTCTTCCCTTTTCTCGTGGTTTCCTATGAAAATATTATCCATCCTCAAGGTCATTGTCAAATGTCATTTCCCATCAGAAACTTTCCCTTGCCATCTGCAACAATCAGAAATAACTTCCCCTCCCTGGGTTTCCACAATTTGATATCCTTCACTCACCAAACACTCAACACATTCGATTCCACTGTATGGCATGTGTGTTATAGCTGCTATGTAATAATCATTTCATACTTTATGCCTTCTTTACCACACCTGCTAGACAATGTACAGAAATTGAGGGGCACTGTGTTATAGTGGGTTAAGTCTCCACCTATGGTTCCAGCATCCTATATGGGTTCCAGTTCAAATCTCAGCTGCTGCACTTCTGATCCAGCTCCCTGCTAATGGCCTGGGAAAGCAGTGGAAGGTGGCCCAAGTGCTTGGGCTCCTGCACTTACAGGTCCTGGCTTCTGGCTTCACATCGGCCCAACTGCAGCCATTGCAGCCATTTGGGAAGTGAACCAGCAGATAGAAGACCTCTCTGTGTGTGTGTCTCTCTCCCTGTCTGTAACTCTGTCTCTCAAATAAACAAAAAAAAAAAAGAAAGAAAGAAAAAGAAAAGGCAGGCACCGCAGCTCAATAGGCTAATCCTGCACCTGTGGCGCCGGCACACCGGGTTCTAGTCCCGGTCGAGGCACCGGATTCTGTCCCAGTTGCCCCTCTTCCAGGCCAGCTCTCTGCTGTGGCCAGGGAGTGCAGTGGAGGATGGCCCAAGTGCTTGGGCCCTGCACCCCATGGGAGACCAGGAGAAGCACCTGGCTCCTGCCATCG
This sequence comes from Lepus europaeus, assembly GCF_033115175.1. Lineage (NCBI taxonomy): Eukaryota > Metazoa > Chordata > Mammalia > Lagomorpha > Leporidae > Lepus > Lepus europaeus. The sequence goes on along the minus strand of NC_084829.1, from coordinate 152,777,372 downwards.
GAACAGCGCAGTGTGCCGGCCGTGTCGGCCATTGGAGGGTGAACCAACGATAAAGGAAGACCTTTCTCTCTGTCTCTCTCTCTGACTACTCTGCCTGTCAAAAAAAAGAAAAAAGAAATTGGGGAACAGGTCAAGCTCAACTGAACACAAGTACAAAAAGACTTCAAAAAGTTCATGTGGAAATGGAGTTAAAAGATTTGTTTGGTGCAGAAAAATCTTGAAATCCTTGCATTTTTTCACAATATGCATTTTCCAAGAATTTTTGAAGATCCTTCAAATGTAACAAACACACATGTGAACCAAGTACTTCCTAAGGCCCTACGCACAAGCCTGAACTAAATCCTGAGCCACTTTCAGTCTGTTTGGGAGCAGACTCCAGTACAAACCTTAAAGAACCACAGCAGGGCCCTTGCATACATTATTAATTCCTTAAATAAAATTAGGAAAAGAATTTAACCATGCAAGTCAAACTGAACTATCTTGGATTCTGACGAACTCTAATCCTTAAATCTCCATTAGTAAAGCTGAATGCAAGTAGAGTTCCAAAAGTCTTTACAAAAAATTACATACATCTGTATTTGTCACATGGTTTACAATGAACAGTATTAGAGTGGATTACTATTCATTATGTACTCATATGTATTAATCTTATGTCATTACCTGATTTCAAGGAAATGAATTCTGGCAGACAACTGGTTGTTGTAAATAAAAATTAGAGCTCAAAAAACAATTTTTTTCTGCCAGATGACCTCAAATTTTCTTGTGTATTTCCCACTGTCCTTATGGAAATTCTAAAAAAAAATATCACAGGAAGACCACTTTTTTGCACTGCTGAGGGAGAGAAGTCTCAGGACACATCACCATTGGCAAAACGATCTCAATAGCTCCCACTGACCCAGCCTTGGGGAAGAGGTACCTTTAAGAGAACGGTTGCACGAGGTCCAAGTAAAACGAAATGTCAACATCCAAAGACACTCTAACATCCCAGAAAAGGGCAGGAACCAAGGCCACACAGTCTTGCAAGCCTACTCCCACTTCCACAGTGCCCCAGAATTGCCATCCTTTTGTAGTCTCTTCATCGTTATGATTAGCAGTTGTCACATAGGCCCTGGGCATTATCTTCAAGACAGCAAGAAAACAGAAGCAGTGGAAGATGGCCCACGAGATTAGAGTTCCTAATCTCATACCCCATTCTCAGCAGAAAACCCCAAAGACCTGGGAGTCACTGCCAGATTTTGATAGGAGACAGAAGCCAGAGGAAGCTTTTGGAGGTTGCTCTCGGGAAAGGGAAGCCCCAGGTGGACAGCTGACAAGCATCTATCTGATTCTCACAGCAGAAAATCTAGGGCAGCTCCCAGCTCCTTGCCTTCTCAGAAGCAATCAGAGTGCACCCCCATGACTGCAGGGATGCCCCCAGGAGAGAAGTCCCATTCCCCTCCAAAGCTCCAGGCACCTGTTGCCCTGCTCTCCCACCTAGGGGGCCAAGGCTTTCTGCCTGCACTTCCAGTACGGCATCACTCTTTCTTCAGCAGCACAAGCCAACCTCCTCTCATACCCAGTTCATAGCACACATCCCGGTTAGTACAAAGATTTCACAAGTTACTAGGTAATCATTTATGTATTCAAAGCTCCTTTATATACGTTATTTCATTTAGTCCTCATCAATAGCCACAATACTTCTGTAGGTCAAATACCATTCCCATTATACAGATAGAGATATTGAGGCTTAGAGAGGGGGTAATATCGTGTTCCTTCTGCCCCAGATACGCAGCTTGCTTCTCCAAAGCAAGTTTCTTAATGATCACAAACTTTAGAAATGAATACTGTATCAAATAGTAGCTGAAAGCACAGGTTTGGGGATTAGATCAGATCATCTTCCAGTCCTGGAGCTATCATTTATAATGCCACATGACAGGGAATGGGTCACCTAACTTTGCAAAGCCTCAGTATCCTCATTTGCAGAATGGAATCACCACGTCATTTAGCAGTTGGGGCCATTGTGTGGTTTAAATGTAACAATACCTATAAAAGGCACCGCATTAAGAGCTCCCCAAATTATAGATGCTAACAAATATTCTTATCGCCTCATGGGCACCAAAGCATGCTATGGGGTCAGTAATGGAGAGACTGTCTCAAGTCTTTGGCACATAGAACTAGAACTTCAGTGCACAACGGTGTGTGTGGTTAGACATGTTGCCCAACAACAAAGTAAAATGCTTCTTTTTAAACTTTTTATTTATTGTTTGAGAGATGGACAAGCAGAGAATTATTTTCCATCTGCTGATTCACTTCCTAACAGCCCACAACAGTTGGGGCTGGACCAAGCTGAAAACAAGAGTCCAGAATTCAGTCTGGGTCTCTCATGTGGGTGGCAGGGACCAAAGTCCTTCAGCCATCACCTACTGCCTCCTAGGGTGAACATCATCAGAAAGCTGGAAGCAAAAAGGATCCAGAATTCAAAACCCAGGCACTCCATAAGATGCAGGCATCCCAAGCAGCATCTTCATCTCGGAAGCAAACACCCACTCCCTCCAAATGCCTCTTTTGATGTGAAAAAGCAGTGTGAAGCATCTCTAACAAAACTCCGGCATGCTCACCTCAGCTAGATATCCTCTGCTGCCCTTTTCATCGCAAAGGGATGCGATCGTCCTTACAGTCACACAGGAAAGCAGTGATAGAGGGAAGCACACTGCAGGCTTCCGGGCTTCCTCCTCCAACCTTCTGTACCCATTAACAAGCAGCAGCATTTCAACAGGTGCCATGCCTAGCTAGCTGGAGTGACTGCCCTTAACTTTTCAGGTTAAGTTCCCACCCACTATGGTACATGGACTTAAAATCCTAGCACTTGCGGTACTGACCTGGAGTTCTTATTCATGTACTCCATCAACATTTTCTGAGTACCAGAAGTGGTGTGAAATGGCTTCCTCATATTGAATTTCAAACACTTGAAGATAAAAAGACGTTTAAGGAGTGGTTTAATCTCATTTATTCTACATGATTATATCTAGTAGCTACTGTTAGTATCCGTATCTTGCAGATGAGAAATTTGAGGTCAGAGGTGAAATCAGTTGCACACCTAGAAAGCAGTGAGAGTATGCGGCAGAATATTCTGAGGGGTGAATGAATAGGGCAACCCTATCTGTCCTCCAAAATAGTCACAAACATTCAAGAAAAACAAATTTACACTGCTTGGTAAGATCCAGAAAATCCACTAACATGCAAGGTTTCACTATATTGTGGTCCACCAAGAAGGATCAGAAGAAATCTGAGATATTGCCCAGAAAGCAAACACATGATCAACACTATCATCGCAGTAAAAGCGAACAGTAAAGCACTTGTCTTTTAAAAGAGCACTTTATTAGACACTGTGCAGGGGTGAGGCGGGTTTCACAGTCTCTTAGGGAACAGTGATGCAGACCCAGCCCTGCTAAAGGTGGTAGAGCAGGACCACAGCCCCGGTGCCATGGATGAAGCATGTGCTGTAAGTTCCTAACAACATGATGGTCTCCCCAGAGCTGGTCACTCTCCGTCCTGCCTATTTTGCCTTGTATCTAGTATGCAACCACGGAACCAAGCTATTCTCTATTCAAAAGGAACTAAAGCTCAACCACCTGGCCCTTTACAAAGCAGCTGCTGTGACCAACAGCACTAAATGAAAACAGAAAAACACTCAGAGATGACCCATGGACAACCACGCAAAAATGGTCAGCAGGTACCTGGTGTAATACTTACAGCACACAGGGTGTAGAGTGTTTGGGGAAAGGAATAGGATCTGGTTAGCTCCAAATCCTTCACTGGATGAGAAACAGAGTTCACTGAAATCAGAGAGTTGTTTAACTTTCTCTTTGCTGAAAGTGTAAAACACATGAACTTTACCCCTTTCCTTGACTGTCACAAAAAATACAACAAGTACTTGCAACTGAGAAAAATATCCTGCCAACAGATATAACCTTTGTGTGCTCATATCCAGAATTTTCCATTCTTCCGTGCACAGGGTATCTCTGATGCATACATATTTTTTCCTAATTTCCTCGGAAATCTAACCACCTCTCCAGTATTGTATCCAGCCTCTACAGTACTATGTCCATACATCCAGGCCCAGTGGGCAGTCTTCACAGGACAGTAACAAAAATCATAGCAAACATTTGCTTTTGAGAAATAGGAAGGAATTTTGTGAAACTGAAGTGGGCTCTCAACTCTAGATCTCAGACATTCTCATCCAACTTTATCTCAGTTGGCTCTCTGTACATTTTAGTTCTGTTTAAATGCTTCTACCTGGAATTCCTAAATCACTTGATATGAATATATACATATAGACATCACATTCAAAACCAGAGGAATCTCCCAGCAACCTTCTGCTTACAGTTGTTTGGCAAACATTACTTCTCAGAGGTGCACAAAACCATACCTTTGAACAGGAATCAGTGTGGTGATCTAAAGTCCTGATAGGGCCCAACCCAAATTAAGTAATTTTTTAAAATATTTTTTAATCATCTTAGTGTCTATGGGCACGTCTGTGAGAAGAAAATCTGATTTCCTTCTTGACCAAACATGAAACTTACAACTTAAACTAAGGTTCCTGAAACATATGGCATTCCTCTCACCAAAACGAAAGTAGCCTGCCCTGTCTTTCGGGACTCCCACATCCTTACTTGAACAGCACACTCTATGTGGTGGGGTCATTACACACCATCCTACTCCAAAAGTCACCAGTAGTTTCTTTTCACCTCCAAGAAAACCAAGACAGAAATATTCAACAACAACAACAACAAAAAAAAAAAAAAAAAAAAAACCTTTCCTAAAATCTTAGGGTGATTTCAAGACAGGCTGTCTCATTCGCATATTGCTAGATTGTGGAGCTTTGTAGAAAACCTGACTGCCTTCAGGAAACAAGTAATGGCTCATTCCGATTGCTTAGTTCAGACTCACATAAGTTATGGCACCAAAGATTAAGAAAACAGGGAGTTCATGCTGGTGCACGATCAGTCCAGAGGTGAAGTTTCAAAATTCCGACACATTTCAGCCATACAGTATCTCATAGCAAGAGCTGGATCCAATAAATATACAATATCTAGGGCAGGCAGGAAGCTAGTCAGTGCTGTACTGAGCAAAGGGTAATGGTGTTGCCCTCTGACTTAGCTGAATATTACTCCAAAAGTGAACTTCCACTGTACCAAGTTTAGAGTTCATATTTTTAACATTGTAGCAATGGTTGCCAGCAACTTTGCAAAATATTCTGGGGTGGTATGAGAAAAATGAACAGCTTTTAACATGAGAGGAAAGCTCTGGGGTTACAGCCTGCTTGTAAACAGTAGCACATTATAGCACAAGGAAAAATATAAATAAAGAAGAAATAGGAGTACCTACTTGAGAAGAATGTCATTCAGAGACTGTCTTCTTATGCTACAGAAAGGGGCAGGAGAAAGGAGCTTGAACCTTTCAAGCCTGTTAAAGAGCTTCTGTGCATGGAGCCTGCATTTTCAGTTTTGGTAGACGCCGTTCTGAAGCTGTTATGACCATGAAATTAGGAAATGCAGTAACTCAAAAATAAAGAACTAGCACCACCATTTGACTAGGATTGGAAAGTCTCCTTAAAAAAAAATAGAGGAGGGGGTGGCCTTCCTTTCTCGAAGCCAGGCCTAACTGTAAGTTTCCTAGCACTTTCGTGAAGATAGATGTTTAACAAGGGATGAGTTATGCGTTAATCTACCCCCAATTTTTTTTTTTACATAATTCAGCCAACTCTTTCTTTACTCATAAATAAAGCTTGAAGTCTAGACAGACAGATCAAGTAGGGAAAAAACTAATAAAGCATTCATTCAGGACATAAATTTTGTTCACCCAAAATTAGCTACAGCTGAGAGCAGGGGCAAGGACAGGTCTTCTGTAGGCCTTTTCGTTACTTTCTTATTCAGCCATGGGCTCAGCCGCCTGCTCTGCTCTTCTGGTCACTGATTAATTAGAGTCTCGACTTGGGCGATGTGCACACGTTTAGCTCCTCTGGGGCTTTTCAACTCTGCCGTGTGATCCTTCCATAAAACACCTGGCAATTCCTGCAGTGATATAAAGTGGTGACCTTTGTGTTTGTGTTTGTTTTGAGCATGGAGATACACAAGCTAAAGTAGAAAATGGGCTCAAAAATACAATGATTTTTTTTTAAATAATACTGAAACTTTAATAGCTTATAAAGTTCACTGTGGCTTATGTAATACATACTTTAAAAGACATTTTAAAAAAATATATTAGTTTTTTCTACTCTACAAGTCTTAAGAAAGACAATGTACTGGAAGGGAGAAGGGTGGAGGAAAAGGGCAGAGGGAGGGTCTCTGTTGGCGTATTTTAGTGGCCCAGTGCAGGTTGACAGGTGTTGAGTAAGAGACAAGTCTCAATTGGCCCAGCAAAGAGAGAAAACCGAGTCTCATGGTTAATGCTTGCAGACATTTTGAAATAAATATTAACGGTCTTCAGTCTTTATATTTGTGAGCTGGCCCATAAAATAAGTAGAATATGCAAATTTGAGATTAACTTGCTCACACTACATGGAGCAGAATATTTCACTTAAATTTAACAAAGAGAATATTTCAACAAGACTCACTTAAGAAATCATTCTGTATACTAATGCATTGTTGCAGGATGTTAGCTTTTTAATGTTTTGTTATGATTTCAGGTGAAAAGAATTATTTAACAAAATGTTTAACAATTTAAGTGTTTTTATAGTAAAATTTCTCTAAATTAATTAAATACCTCAGTTATTTTGCCAGAATCAGTGAACTATGCCTTTCTAACAGCATTTAGCTACCTGTTAAAATCAGTGTACATATCAATACGGTGGAGAAAATTACTTACATAAGCAATTTTCAAAACAGGATATCCAAGGGACTCTGACCTGAAGGTGTTAGATTATTTGTTTTATTAGAAAATATAAATATGTGGCCGGCGCCGCAGTTCAATAGGCTAATCCTCCACCTTGCGGCACTGGCACACCGGGTTCTAGTCCCGGTCGGGGCGCCGGATTCTGTCCCAGTTGTCCCTCTTCCAGGCCAGCTCTCTGCTGTGGCCAGGGAGTGCAGTGGAGGATGGCCCAAGTGCTTGGGCCCTGCACCCCATGGGAGACCAGGAGAAGCACCTGGCTCCTGCCATCGGAACAGCGCAGTGTGCCGGCCGCAGCGTGCCTACCGCGGCGGCCATTGGAGGGTAAACCAACGGCAAAAAGGAAGACCTTTCTCTCTATCTCTCTCTCTCACTGTCCACTCTGCCTGTCAAAAAAAAAAAAAAAAGTTATTCCTCATAATAAAAAAAAGAAAATATAAATATGTAAGACAAAAGTTACATAAAATATAAATCAGATTCATTATCCTTAAAAAACTATAATCACTATATTTGCCTTGAAATATATGCTTTCTTCATCAAGAGAAAATAAAAATAATAGCAAATGTTTACTGGGCTTATACAGATGTCAGGTACCAAGTACCAATCAAAGCAATTTCACAACAACCCAGTGAGGCAGGTACTACCAAAAATCCACCATGCAAATAAGGAAACCATGGGGTACTGAAGATTAAGTGTTCATATCAGCTGGAGCCAGGGCTAAGTATAGGTGGTCCATGTAAACACCGCATGCCTTCGGAGCTCCACTGCAGCACACAGAAGGAAGCATGAGGACACACCGGGGGAACACACATGCCTTGTGTGTGACATGAGAAGAACAGATGGACAGATTCATCCATAAATCATGAGAATATTTCCATCAAATCGATACAGAAAAGCTGTCACAAAGTTTATTATTTTAATGAAATCACAGAAAAAGAAGAATGTATTTTTGGACTAACATTATTTTAAAATATTCTATACTTCCTTATTGAAAAAAAAAATCTTTGGGGGCAAGTGTCTGATTAAATTGTATTCACCACAATTAGACTGAATAATGAAAAAAAACATAAATGACGTGGTATAATACAATGTAAACATAGGACCACTTCAATTTCATAAGTATAATTTGAAATATGTTGCCTATGATTCCCTTACGTACATTTTTCAAATTTAAAAAAAGCCTGAAAAAAAGCCTGACATTTCAAATTTATGCTATCCATTAATGATTCATTTTAAAAAATAAAATGTAAATGGTCAGCATACACATTCCCTTCTAGTGTCATAATGTTGATTTTAAAAACACAAAACAGAATCTGGAAACTTTTTTCAGGTTCCAACCTTTTTTTTTTTAATGATAATTCATCCTACCACTCCAGAAGAACAGCTAACAGCCAGTTCCAGAAGCAAAGTAAAACAGAAAATTGATGCAATCTGTCTGGGTCACTCAAGCAAAATCCCGCTGTGATTCAGGCTAAAATAAAAAAAAATCAATTTTTTTTTTTGTAGTATGTGTTTTTATCGGACACCTTGGATGATAGTAGGGTTTGGGCCTCAGTTACATAGTTAGTTGCCCAAATTCTCAATTGTCCTTATTAGCAGAGATGTTTCCACCGAGCACTGCTCACTCTCTCAGTTCCATCACATGGTAAGAGTGGCTGAGAGCTTCCAGCTTTCTCATGAAGAGAACCACAGTTGAAACTACTTGCCTGGAGATATCAATCAGTATCTGTCCACCCACCCACTCCTCTTTCCAGAAGAAATTGCCCTGCCCTCAACTGCAGTTTTCTAGGCAACCAAGTGACGACCACATGGCCTACCACCCAACCAAAGAACAGCCAATTGGACCACTGGTGTCTGAGGACATGACCCGTGTGAAAGAGCTGAACTTGCCCAGTCACCCTCAGACCCAGGTAGTGAGCCTCGAGGACAGAGAGCACACCCTACAGTGGAGCGAGGCCCAGGGAGCAAACGCCCTTAGCAGGTGCAGCCAATCACTCCATGCAGGGAAAACCAGCGAGCTGGGACAGACAGAGGTCGGGGCCTGGACCCATGGCCAGGGCAGCTGCTGCAACCCAGGATGGACTTGCGAAAATTGCACAAATCCTTCAGCAACTCTTACTACCAGGTGTCCAAAGGGCCTCTGTTCCTTGCTATCAGAAGACTATGACTTAAATGCTCAGGATTCCAGGTGTTAGTGTTTATAGCAAGAAGTGCAAAATCCTGTTGTCTTCTTTTCAGCATGCAGGCTCAGGTGTTGGACAATACAGCCAAAATACCCAATGTTACTATATACCGTGTTTTCTTGGTATTAAAGCTCAAGTTAAAGCTTACAGGGATAACATCTCTTTCTTTTTTGGGGGGGGGGGAAGATCATCTTCTTTAGATAACAATGTCAAGCAGAAAATACTTTTGAGGAAAGTTCAACAAATTCAATTAAACCTTATACTTTGCCTATAGAAAGAATTTTAAAATCTGCCTTCAGAAATCATATGCCTCTTCTGTATATAGAAAAAGAGATATCAAGCTATGAACATACTATAAGAGGGATTATTGAAAATTTTCCATTAAAAGAATAATTGCGTTTTTAAAGTGATAGAATCATTTATTCAGTGTTTTAGAGTGGAAATGTTATTCATTCTATTGAATAAAAATGGTTCCTTGATCCCTCTTGCTCCCCCAATCTCTGTCCATCAGGTCTCCTTTCCCTCCAGCCCCATCCCATCATGTTGTACCCTCCCCAACATCAGATACAAGCATACCCTGATCCATGGGAAGCAAGGTTAAAATTAAGATTCAGAGAAGGCTGGCTTTTGCAAAAGTATTTTCATCTACTACTAAGGTGCACATCTGAGAGAGAGGAGAACTCAACAGATTTCATCCAAGGACAAGGAGCCAGTGTCTGGGAAAAAGGATTTTAAAATGCAGCTCACACACTGTCAGTAAGTTCAATTCCCAGCTTGAATAAACACTGGCTTCATATTGAAAAGAGTTTGCTTTACCAAAGGAAAATATCAGTAAACCATGGGGAACAAGGGTCGCCTTGATTCCTGTTAAGAACAGAAATCAAGACCCAGATAACAAAGAGTCCTCCCCATTGTAAGGTTTCCTGCACCATCATAGTTTGCAGCACACGTGGATCCTACCCATGAAGATGCCTTTGATTGGCTTCAGTGGCAGCAGTCTTGGCCAGCCACACTGATGGTTTTCAATAGCCTGCAGCAAGGTGCAAGTTCCTCAGTATCTAACTCACAAGGCCCCCCAGGAAGCAAGAATCTGGGCTGCTGGTTGTAAAACAGGTGATGGGGAGCAGAGTGAGAAAGCTATTAACTTTATTATTGTTATTTTCATCCTGATTTCTTCCCTTGGGCTGGTATATTCTAGGGAAGTAGGATAAAGATTATAAGCATTTTAAACCCCAAACTATCTCCAGCATCTGTCCTTTCTATTTCTTTCCACAAATCACTATTCAGCCTCTTCAGCTTTCAGCTGGGCTGGGAACAGCATCAACTTCTCCCCTTATAATAGGTCAGACACACCTTCACCAGACTACCTTCCTATTAACATTTTCACCATACCATTACAAAATGAAATTAAGTACAAATCACTCACCATGTGTCTGGTGAGTCATTTGACCCTAGTCCATCTCGCTGGTCTCGCACGGCGATCAAGTGACCTCTTCCCTGTTCCCAGCATCCATCACTGAGATGTTGCCTCTTCTCCAGCTGGACCAGTTATGATACAATTTCTTCTTCAACATTCATCTCACGGAGCACCTTCTCCAAGGAGCACTGCCTGATGGCCTTGCATTGCCTGGTCTCTGCTTCCTGTGCAGTCCACGGTGCAATGCTGTGCTTCTCTCCGCTAGAAACAGTGCTTGTGGAGTCTGTCCTCTGAGCCAGGAAAGGACAAGCAACAGGACCCTGAGGAGTTTGTCTAGGAAGGGAGACAGACATCTTAACAGAGGCACAGTACGGCAGCCTGCTACCTGAGTAGAACTCACACTGCTACAGAAGATTCAGTCATGCGCTAAGGTGAGAGGCAATTTCAATCTAGTCCTGGGTGACTTAAAGACCTCCCATACCTCCCACCGGCACTTGATTGCAGTTGGTTGCAGGTTGTGTGGGACTATGTCTTTCCACCTGGATCCTAGCAGTAATTATCATGGTACGTGGTGAACAGACCTTTTTTCTTTTCATTAAAATTAATTTCAACTTGAATTGAAGGGGTAGAAAGTCCTGTTCCCCTCCAATCCACAAGCCTCCATTTTCACAGTGGTTAAGGAGATCTACATTCACCTTGCTCTCCAAGCAGGAGAACATGAGACTTTGACCATACACATGGTATTGAATAACTTCAACTTCTAAGTCCATCCCTGCTTGAGTTTAGAAAGCTTCTTCTACAAGACCAAAATCTACACTGGAAATTATCCCCCCCCCCCCCAGCTCTCAGGACCTCCAAGGTCTTAGAAATAGAATCAAGAAGCAAAAGATAACAAAGAACAACCCTAGATAATGATATCAGAGACAGGACATAAAAGAATTAAGTTGCATGATATTGGCATTGAGTAAATAAGAGAATAATAGCAAATAAAAAGCAGTCATTTAGATTACTAGGTCATCATAAGTATAAAGGGTGCTTAAAATGGAAAGCAACATGAGTATAATTTTGGGCTATAAAAGTATTTAACATCATTTTCCTCACAACTAAATTTTGGCTGATTATCACATAATAATATTTCTCTTTCATAAAACCATTCTAGCCTCTACTGCTTTGCTTATTCCACCCTGCAAAACAAAGATCCATATGGGTAGTCCCAGGGCATTTGGAATCCTCCCAAAATCATATCCAATTTCTTGGATCCATGTTACTTGTAAAAGTCTAAGAGATCGTTGTTTTCTAAAACTTCAGATCTATTGAGAAATTGCCAAGTTGTGATGTGAACCAGCCCCCAAGTTTCCAAATGAGTAACACTTGGATCACGCCCCCTCTGAGGAGATCCAATTCTGTCCTTGCCTTTGAACCATTAAAGCTTTAACTCTGAGGGAATGGAAGATGTGAACGTGAATCTGAGAACATGGAAGTGTGTCAGTCTCTACCGGGCAATGCAATGGTGCCATGTGTTTTCCTCATATGAGAAAACAAAGGAAATGCAGTGAAAACAAAGGTGTGAGAAAATTAAACAACAGGTTACAGAAGGAGTCATCTGGGCATAGGAAAATGATCCATGTGAAAACCTGAACCCTATACTAGGAAATAAGAGTTGAATGGTGTATATGTCAAGAGGTCAGATTAAGTTTTCTTCCAGAGGGGTGGAAAGCTGATAAGCCTGCGAGAGTTTGTAACTCCAGATTTTTTAACCTTTCAGTTTCTCAGTGCCTTTTGCACTGATTCTACCCCTTGATTTGTCTAAGCTGGATCCACAGCCAACTTCCAGCAACAGATGGCCTGGCAAATGGTGATGAAGAGGTCTTCTCAAAGCCTTACAACTGCCCAGGTGAGCCATGTTTGCTACTTGTTGAAACATTCATAAGGTATTGGCAGAATCCTTATTCCAAACAGGAGGTACAAAAGAAGATCTGGCTCTGTGTCCACCTGTGGGTCAGCACTCAAGAAAGCCACTGACCCCTTCAAAGCCCCAGAGAGGAGGCAGCTGCCTGTCCTGAAGAGTTCATGCACTGTTTATTCAGGCAATGAAAGAATATTCATCTCAACCAGCAAGGGAAATGTTAGGTTATGTAACTCTGGGAATGTGGAGAATGGGGTGTCTTTTTTTTTTTCTTTTTCCTGGAGAAAAGTGTTGTGAAATTGTCCAGGAACAGCTTCCAGTTTCCACAGTCACTTGTGTTTCTAGAGGCTTCTATCTGAGAAGATCAACAGACAGAGCTCTGGGCACATCCATAATCCTGAGAAGCCAGAGGAGGGCGGATGGACACACACCTATCACCCACTCTACCACCGCCCTTCCCCCAACAGGATCCTGGGACACCCTGGCCATACATTCAACCCATCATCTGAGACAACTTCAGACCACTGACTCAGAGGCATTTGTCCTACCTTCTCTCACTTCACAGTAGCCTTAAAAAGAATAATTATTTATAAGGTCTGCTGCACAGGGCCAGCCTGAATCATTCAAGGGGTGCCCTAGCAGGACCAGGATTAACCACTGAATCAAAATCCCAGGAACTAGGCAATGAGGGCTAATAGGTACTTACTTAAGGGAAGAGGAAGAAGGTGGGCCCACGTGTGATCTCATTCAGCAGAATGGGCCACAGAAACGAGAGGCAGGTGGGGCAGGAATGCTGTAAGGGATGGGGCCAAGCCAAAACTCCAAATGTCTGGCTGGCTGAGCAAGGACAAGGAAGTGGCCAGCAGTCATCCCAGGCCATTGGTTGGGCTCCAGATGGGCAGGACCATGACGAGGAAGTGTAACAGACCATGAGAGCCTCAGGTTCTCCCACAAATGGGAAATCCCACCTCAGAGAGACTAGGGAACAAGGTCGAGACTTGGTCACAAGGGAGCAAGGCAAACCTAGTCAACTGGACAGAATTGAAGGGATCATGTGGGAGACCAGGTCATTTTTCTAATCCAATAATTATTTATTAAGCACCTATATCATGTCAGGCCCTGTTATAGGATTTAGGGACACAATAGTCATCAAAACAAAAATCCCTGACCTCATGGAGCTTGTATTCTGGTAGAAAGGAGGCAAACAATAACTATCACAGACTAAAAATTTGTGTGCTCCCAAAATTGGTATGCTGAAATTCAAATCCTCAACTCCATGGTATTAGGAGGTAGGACCATGAGGGTAGCATTGTGATGGGGTTAGGGCTATCATGAAAGCAATTCGGAGAGAAAGCAGCCTTCAGCAACCCGAGGGCCCTCATCAGAAGCGAACCATGCCAGCATACTGGTCTCAACCTTTCAGCCACTGCAACTGTGAGAAAGAAATGTCTGCTTCTCAAACCTCCCAGTTTGTGGTACTCACGGTTGCAGCCCATTCATAGATTAGTGACAGTGGTAGGGAAGAGGGAAAGGACGACCTGGAGTGAGGGCTGAGCTCTTCAGTGGCCAGGCACAGTGACTTGAGAACATGGCATTGAGCAGCTCCCTGAAGATGGGCAGGAAGCAAACAGCCATCTGGGCAGGGCACTCTGGGCATATAACGTCCAGAGAAGCAGCAAGTGCCAACACGGGAGAGTCCCAGGGATACCTGATGGGGAATAGAGAGGAAGACAGTATGGCTGCATCAGTGCCAGCAAGGGGTACACAGAAAAGACGTATGAAAGCTAACAGAAGTGCACATTGCGTACGGCCTCCTAAGCCATCCCACACGGCTTGACGTTCACTCTGAGAGTGCTGAAACCCACTGGAGGCTTCTGAGCAGGAGGGACAGGATCTGGCCTATGTTTCAGAAGGCTCGCTGTAATTGGCAGGATGGGAAAGACCGGGACCAGGCAACAACCCTGGTGTCATTGACCATTTGCGCTACTATACCAAGAATGCCACAGAGTGGGGGCTTATACAATAGAAATGTGTTTTTCCCAGTCCTGGAGACTGGCAAGGCCAAGAGCAACAGATCAGCTGCCTGGTTAGGGCACTCTTCCTGGTTGTGTCTCTTCTTCTAAAAGAAAATAATTTGTGTTTGTTTATTTGAAAGTCAGTTACAGAGAGAGAGGGAGAGACAGAGAATTTCCTTCCACTGGTTTACTCCCTAGATGGCTGCAATGAACGAGGCTGGCCCAGGCCAAAGCCAGGAACCAGGAAATTCATCTGGGTCTCTCACATGGGTGGTGGTGGCCTAAGCACTCGGACCATCTTCTGCTGCTTTTCCCAGGCCATTAGCAGGGAACCGGATCGAAAGTGATGTATCCCCTATGGGGTGCCGTCATCGCAGTCGGTGGCTTAATCCACTATGCCACACATTGGCCCCATCGAGCCTCTTTTAAAAGCAATAATCCCATTCACAAGGTATCTATCCGCCCTCAGGACCTAATCACCTTACAACACACTTTCCAATACTTCCTGATGCCATGACACTGAGGGTTAGTATCTCAACACTTGAATTTGGAGAGACACAAACTCATAGCACCAGATCAAAAGCAATGGTGCTTAGACCAGGGGCTGGTGGTAGACAGATCTGAGTGCTTACACTGAGTATCTCTGAAAGTGGGACCAAGGTGTTCTTGACAGGTTGGATGTCTAAGGAGTGAAAAATAAAGAGAAAAGCAGAACATTTCCTAGCCTTTAGGCATCTAGAGTCCCAGTATAGAGCTGTCACTTACTGAGACTAGGCAGCTCCTGGCATGTTCAGGTTCGAAGGAAGAGGGGGTTCTATAATCCAGTTTAAGATTTGTAAATAGGAGACGTGAGTTAGGCAGCCAGATAGACGTGGTAAGTTGGCACCTGGAGGTCAAAGAAAAGATCTAGGACACAGATGCAATTTTGGAGTCATGGGTCTATCAACAGTATTAGAAACTTTGGAGACTGTAACTCAAGCTAGGGGACATGGGACCCTAGCATCTCTTCCCTGCCATTCATCCCTGCAGGGTCCATGCCCTCGCAGATCGCGCGCTGCTTGGGACCTCTCTCTTACCTGGATTAGCCTGTGTTTGCCTTCCCTGTTCCTAACTGTTACCTTCTTATTTGCCTCCAAAACATTTCCCTTTTCCAAGTCCCATTCTTTCAGATCTCTAACAGATGATAGAAACTAAATTCAGAAACTGGTGAAGCAGACTGAGAGACAGAAACTGAATTAAAGCTCTGTCTGCCTGTAAAAGTACATTTCCAAGCTACCGTGGATGCTTTTTAACAAGGGACTTTTCACCTATGTCAAAAGAAAGAAGCAGGGGCCAGTGCTGTGGCATAGCGGGTAAGGCCACTGCCTACAGTGCCTGCATCCCATATGGATGCCGGTTCGAGTCCCGGCTGCTCCTCTTCCAATCTAGCTCTCTGCTGTGACCTGGGAAAGCAGTAGAAGACAGCCCAAGTCCTTGGGCCCCTGCACCCACGTGGGAGACCCAGAGGAAGCTCCTGTCTCCTGGCTTCAGATCATTGCAGCTCCGTCTGTTGAGGCCAACTGTGGAGTGAACCAGCAGATGGAAGACCCCTCTCTCCCTCTCTCTCTGCCTCTCCTTCTCTCTCTGTGTGTAACTCTGACTTTCAAATAAATAAATAAATAAATCTTTAAAAGAAAGAAAGAAGCATGTCGTGTTTGGCCACGTAGCATCCTTTAAGATTCTTGGGACATGTGATCCTTTGAGTCACAGGGGAGGACAGCTAGCTATGTGACTGAAGGCACTCCCTAGAGATACAAAACAGATGTGTCATCCACACTCAAAAACAACTTTTTCACATTTGGAGCAGGACCTCTGAAAACATTTTTATTGAAAATTTTATTGAAATGTCACTGCAATTTCAATAAAGGCCATTAATACTTCTATTTCATACCACTTCATTCAGCATTTTCATAGTCCTAAAAGCTCCAGGATATCAACTGAAGAAAAACACTTTTAATAAATCGGGAAGAACCAGATAGCACAGGAGCAGTACCAAAAGAGGCTCACAGAGAGTAAGAGAAAATCCACAGATGTGGGCCCAGTCAGGTGTCTGGAAGTGAGCTGCTCTGGTTTGGGTGTAGTTTGTCCTCTACAGTTTCACATGTTGCCTGCTTGGTCCCTGGTGTGGGGGTGGGAGAAGGTGTGGAATTTTCAGAATCTTATGTCCTTAGGTCACTGAGGGTGTGCTCCAGAAATGATTAAGGGACTTCTCAGGGGACCCCTTGCTATGTCTTTTTTTTTTTTAATTGACTTTTTTAAAGATTTATTTGCTTGTATGCAAGAGTGACAGAAAGACAGAGATCTTCCATCCACTGGTTTACTTCCCCAATGCCACAAACAGTCAGGGTTATGCCAGGCCAAATCCAGGAGCCAGGAATTCCATTCAGGTCTTGCACATGGGCGGCAGGAACACAGGCTCTCAGGCCATTAGCTGCTGCCTCCCAGACGAGCTAACCGGAAACTGGACCAGAAGCAGAAAAGCCAGGACTCAATCCCACGCACTCTGATAAGGCTGACTTAACCCTCTGCGCTGTAATTCCCACCCCCTTACTGGTTTCATGAGAGAGTTTTTATAAATTCCAGGGCCTGGCCTAGCCCAGTCCCTCTCTGCTTCCTGCTTAGTGATGGAATCCTTACTCCTGCACACACTCCCTCTATTGCCATCCACTCCGATGGGACACGGCCACGAGGACCCCCACTGTACTGAGCCAGTGCAGGCATTATGCCCTTTAACCTATGACACAAGCGAACAAAATAGACCTCTGTTCTGTAGAAAGTTGCTCTGTCTCAAGGTATTTTGTTAAAGTGATGAAAAACTGACTAGTACCTAGGTTAAGACTCCTTTCCTGGAAAAGCTTATGAGAACTATTTTTCTATTGGCTCTTAGTAGCTCCCACTCTTGGCTAAGGAGATTTTACAAACGTCTGTGCCAATCCATACCCTCAGATGTTCTGATTTCTGGGGAGAGATGCAGGCATCAATATTGTTGTTTGTTTTTGTTTTTGTTTTTTTTTTTTTGTTTGTTTGGTTTTTTTTTTGGACAGGCAGAGTTAGACAATGAGAGAGAGCGAGACAGAGAGAAAGGTCTTCTTTCCATTGGTTCACCCCCCAAATGGCCACTACGTCTGGCACGCTGCGCCGATCCGAAGCCAGGAGCCAGGTGCTTTCTCCTGGTCTCCTATGCAGCTGCAGGGCCCAAGCACTTGGGCTATCCTCCACTGCACTCCTGGGCCACAGCAGAGAGCTGGACTGGAAGAGGAGCAACCGAGACAGAATCCGGTGCCCCAACCGGGACTAGAACCTGGAGTGCCGGCACCACAGGCAGAAGATTAGCTTAGTGAGCCGCAGCGCAGGCAATCAATATTGTTTTTAATCTCATTTTAATCTCCAGGTGACTTTGGGAGATTTGAAAACCAGTAAGCTGAACTCAACTTTCCTCACCATTTCTATAAATCTGTGCAAATCAACCCCATTCCTGTACCTCACACGCACATAACCAAACCAGACCGTGACACAGCCAGTGTCTCACGTCATCCTTTCTAGCCACTTACTTCCTGCTTCTTTCCATATGTTTGTTTTAAATGTATTTTTTTGGTTTTTCTTTTTTTAAAAGATTTAACATATGTAACAATACAAATCAAAGAGAACTGTGAATTTTCATTGGTGAAAAAAAGTAACTCATGAGAAACAGTTCCAGTATTTGTGAAAATGAAGCTACCACAACACAATATTCCAGATTTCTACCAAGGCCTCCTCCCTTTACAAACTCTGTGCAAAAATTGCACTGCACAACCGTTCCCAGCGTGACTCTGCTATTGACAATGTGGGTAAAGAGGTAAACAAAGAAACCATGCTCATTTCAAGCCACTGAGAAACACAGGCCAAAAGAAAAATAAAATCAATCAACTTTTGCCAAGTGGAAAAGAACAAAGCCAGCAGGGACTGAAGTTCTATATTCGGCTTTTTAAAGAGTATCTCGAACAATAGAGACCAAACACTGTGCAATCAGTCAAAAGATTTGCCAACAATGCAACAGAACAAAGCGAACCAAGTCAACATTACTACTGGGTGTACATTTACTCTACAAAGAAAAACTAGACACCCTGAACTTCATTAATAAAATTTTGTAATGCTTCATACACTGATATTCATTCACACTAAACTTGCTAACTCAGAGAACCCTTGGTCTGTCCATATCATTCTCTGTTCTCACCTTAAAACTCCTTTTTTTGAAATATTATCAGCAAACACTTTAATTCCCATTTTATAGAAAGGGAAATAAAGGCAGTAAAAGGTTAATGACTCTGATCAACAAAGTGGAAGTTAGGCAAAACCAAGGGTTAGAAACCAATTGTTTCTGGTGCCACTGCTAACCCCAGATTTTCCATCTATTTTCTCAAGGAAAATCAGTGTCTATAGTTTGGTGTTCCAAAGTCTAACTCATATTTTTCTTCTTTTCCAAGAACTCTTTCATGTCTTCTCCCTTTGTCTCTTTCTCCACACTCTGTCCCCATTCGCAAAATTGCCTTACGCAATTCAAACTCTGTTATAATTAGCCCTGAGGCACTATCCAAAAGGCTTTTTCTTCTGCTAGGATTTTGGGGACTATAAGCATCTTAAGTTAAGCAGCCATCTGTTAAGATAGCCTTGTTCTCTATTGGTAACAGTTTCTCCAGTGAGACAGCTTATGTGAGTGGCAGGGAGAGGGTGCAAGAAAGGGATCTCCAGAATGCCTTCCCACGAGGGGTGCTGAGTGCAGCGTGAGAGGGTGCCAAGCCAAGGGGAGGGAAGGCAGCCCACGGGTTGGCTCTGTTAATTAGCACAATTTGAAAATAATTCTGACAAGACCACACAGGGAGAGCATGGCGTTTCCAGTGTAGTAGACCACTAAGTAAACAGGAGCAATGAACAACATTTCCTTGGTGACTGTGAAAAATCTTCCAAAAGATGGACAGTGGGATGCTGAGGGCTTTAGTTCTTTGTGGTAACCAGAAAGAAACACTGGACAAGACTGCACCACCACACCCTGATGGCTACCAAGTGGTCCCCCAAGTATTCGCAATGCATTTCAACATTCGTTCTTAAGAACTTTCATTATAATCTCAGCTACAGAGAAACCAGTGGCTGGTCTCTCTCAGTTCATTCAGAGCCACTACCCTTGGAACACCAAGCAGGACCAAGTAGAAGCCGGTACACCATGGCGAGAAGGTGCTGGAAGAGGCTGGCTTCCTCTGGCACTTCCTGTCTACCCACCCACCCTCACCTTCCTGTTTCTCCTGCTGCCTCTGCTCTCACTTCGAGGCTTGCATCAGTCTGTCTGCTACTTCAGCTTCTGCTTTGCTACATTCTGATCTTGGTAATGTTTCTAACTCTGTTGCTTTCCTCCATTCTTCTCAGATGCAGAGTCAAATCTTTGACTTTTCCTTCTAATTCATTGCCACCTCCATTCTCGCCTTGAAGTTCAAGGGCATGTGTTCACCAGCCATGTGATAGGCGTCCGCCAGCTCTCGGCTGCCCCCACTTGCTCCCTGGCAGACTTATCATATGCTGATCCCACCAATTCACCATTGAATCCAAAGATGCTTCGTCCGATTTCTGCCAGCAACTCAAACTTTGCTAATTTTGCATCATCATAGTCTGACTTAATTTAAGGATCCCAAGCAATTCTTAATGTTTAATGGCCAGGATACGCTAATGATTAAAAGAGCTCCTTTAGGGGAAGCTTTTTTTTTTTTTTTTTTTTTTTGGACGGGCAGAGTGGACAGTGTGAGAGAGAGACAGAGAGAAAGGCCTTCCTTTGCCGTTGGTTCACCCTCCAATGGCCGCCGCGGCTGGCGCACTGCAGCCGGCACACCGCGCTGATCCGAAGCCAGGAGCCAGGTGCTTATTCTGGTCTCCCATGGGGTGCAGGGCCCAAGCACTTGGGCCATCCTCCACTGCACTCCCTGGCCACAGCAGAGAGCTGGCCTGGAAGAGGGGCAACTGGGACAGAATCCAGTGCCCTGACTGGGACTAGAACCCGGTGTGCCGGCACCGCAAGGCGGAGGATTAGCCTAGTGAGCCGCGGTGCCGGCCAACATTTTATTTTTTAAGGTAATTGCCAAACGGTGGTTGCAGTGTGAGTATGCATAGAAGTCCAACCTAAAAAGGTGGCTTGTTACTAATCCCACGGACACACTACAGTTACTCCACAAAGCAATCATTCATGTAATGTTGGTTTTTTTTCTTCCTTATACTTCAGATTTCCAATAATAGTAATGGAGGAAAGGGGGAGGGGGAGGAGAAGGAGAAGGAAATGATTCAGTCCTAGTTCCCCAAACACTTCTAGATTGTAAAGCGTCTCAGAAACTTTCTAGATAATTCCAGCATCTGAAGCCACTAAACTAACTATTCCACTTTCACACCCAAAGCAACAGTGGGAGCATCAGTGCACACCTGACCTGTGCGGGCTCTTCCTGGAGTCAGGTGTGCAGTTGGCCCTCATCAGTGTGTTGAATCTATCAACGCACATGTAGCTAGCAGCACCTTGTAAATCATGCATGCATTCACTCCACTGTAAATATTTTATATAGCCGAGCAACTAACAACACTTGTTTGTGATGTGCAGAAACTCCACAGTACGTGTGCCATTTTCCCCTCTCTTATAGTCATAATTTTTCTAAACTTCATGGTCCATATTAATGGTCAAAAGTTGGCTTTTGATTGAGAAAAATATTAATTTTCATAAGTCACCAAAGCACTTCAATGCTCTGGTTGGAAAACAACAAATGATCTCAGGAGCAGCTGAGTTTGGATGGCTTAGGTAGAATGCAGCTGCAACTTAAGCCCAATAAAAAATACACATTTTCTCCTGCACCCCATGGGAGACCAGGATAAGCACCTGGCTCCAGCCTTCGGATATGGCCATGGCGGCCATTGGAGGGTGAACCAATGGCAAAGGAAGACCTTTCTCTCTGTCTCTCTCTCTCACTGTCCACTCTGCCTGCCAAAAAAATAAATAAATACATTTAGAAAATACACATTTTCTTTTATAATGAAGAGAAACCTCTTGGTTGGAATTAAAGTCCAAATTAAATACACTGTGGATAAATATCTAAACCCTTCTCCAAAAAAGGCAAAAAAGTTACATGGGATTTTTTGGTAGATTATCCTAATAGATTCAAGGTTGAGATATACAGTCTTAGAAAGATAAATTCTGAAGGCCCAGTACTATATGATAGGAGTAGAGTTTCCTAGCAACTTTGAAAAAGAGTCACTTAATGCCATGCCATTTTAATTGGTTATGGAAACACTGACCAAACAGGAAGGCATGCGTTCATGAAGGAGATACAGCAGTCGAGGAGGGCCCTCCCACCCTAGCAGCTACATACATAAAGCAAAGATATTTAGAAATCCAAGGGCTTGATTGGAGTGAAACCATAGTGGAAGATATTAATCATTTGATTTAGAAGTGAATTAATATTACACTCAATTATCTTAATTTCCTAATGATAGGGAGACCTTTAAAAATTCTTATTTATTCATTTAGTTAGTTGCTCACTTATATGTCATCCAGGTAGAGAGAGACAGACGGACAGAGAGAACCAATGTGCCCTGGCAGAGTCACTCCCTAAAAGTCCACAATGGCCAGGACTAGGCCATGATCAAAGCTAGGAACTGGGAACTCCATGTAGGTCTCCCATGTGGGAGGTAGGAACTCAGTAACTTGAGCCATCACCATTGCTTCCCAAGGAGGACATCAGCAGGAAACATGAGCTAGGAGCCAGAGCCTGATATTGAAACCAGGTGCTCTGATCCAGGATGTTAACCTCTGAACTGGCATTTTAAACACAAGGTTAAAACTTTCTTCTGGTAGAAAGGTCTTTAGAGTTTTTAATTAGAGAATTTTTGTATATTTATCCGCCACTTAGAAAATTGGACTGTGAATATGGGTACAAAAAATTATTTTTAATTTCAAGAAAAGTGGAAATTTCAGGGCACATAATCTGATAAAAGTCCAAAATCTGCATAAAAAGAGATAAGATCTTATTTGGAGATTAGGGGATACATGTGTGTATATCTGTGTGTACGTACAGAATCAAAGATATTAAGTGATATACCAACTATCTTGAAGGCAATGAAAAAGATGCTTCAGACCAAAACCTATAGGATACGAAAAAAGCTGACTTAAATACAGTTTAAATATATACATATATATCCATAAAATAGCAATTAAATATAATATTAAGACTTGTAAAATATGTATTTAATAATCATTTTAAGAAATCAGAAAGAGAATCAAATTAATTAAGAAATTTTGAGGGCCACCATTATGGTATAGCAGGTTAAGCCACCGCCTTTAATGCTGTATCCCACATAGACACTGGTTCAAGTCTCCACTTCTCCACTTCTGATCCAGTTCCATGCAAAATGTGCCTGGGAAAGCAGTGGAAGACGCTCCACGTCCATGGGCCCCTGACTCATGTGAGACTCAAATGGAGTTCCGGGTTACTGATTTCAGCCTGCCCCAGCCCCGGCCAGTGTGGCCACTGGGGAGTGAACCAGCAAATGGAAGATTGACCTCTCTTGCTCGCTCGCTCGCTCTCTCTCTCTGCCTGCTCTCTCTGTAACAATGACTTTAAAATAAATCAATTGTGAAAAAGAGAGAAAGAGAAATTAGAATCAGAAAAGGAAGACAACAGAAAGAATTAAATCTGAAAGCTATTTTTTAAAAGACAGATGAAACAGATAATTTATTTTAATCCTGACACCAAAAAGAGGGATAAAAATTAAAATATATATAAAACTAAGATTGTTAAAATAATCAAATTTAGAAGAAGCGTACATATAAACTTTAGTCAATTTAAAAAAAATAATCTATCTGGCATACTTTCCTAGAAATAAATAAATTACTAAAATTGACCTAAAAGATAGAAATTGTGGGGAAAGTTGAGTAAATCAATTATCACAGAAAACAGGAAAGGTTATTGAAGAATTGTCTGTGAACCAAGGGGAAAATAATCATGAAAAAACCTGTATTCCTCACATGCCCTGTTGGGCGTTGAGTTGGGGTCAGTGGGGTCACAGCTCCCAAACACACTTTGTTCTTCATTCACAGTTGAACACATTGTAGCTTA
Organism: Lepus europaeus; assembly: GCF_033115175.1. NCBI lineage: Eukaryota > Metazoa > Chordata > Mammalia > Lagomorpha > Leporidae > Lepus > Lepus europaeus. The sequence continues at coordinate 152,753,826 of NC_084829.1, read as the reverse complement.
AAACCAACAGGGCTGGAACCAGTGGCATAGAGGGTTAAGCCACCCCCTGCAGCATTGGCATCCTACATGGACACTGGTTCGAGACCCAGCTTCTCCACTTCTGATCCAGCTCCCTAATGCACCTGGGAAGACAGCAGAAAATGGCACAAGTGCTTGGGCCCCTGCATCCCTGTGGGAGAACCAGAAGAAGCTCCCGGCTGGATTGGCCCAGCTCTAGATGTTCCAGCCATTTGGGGAGTGAACCAGTGAATGGAAGATCTCTGTCTCTTTCTCTCTCTGTCTCTCTCTCTCTCTCCCCCACCCTCATAACTCTGCCTTTCAAATAAATAAACTTTTTAAAAAATGAGGGCTGATGCAGGCATTGGGGAGTGAGTGAGAGGATGGAAACGTGTGCTCTCTCTCTCTCTCTCCCTCCCCCTTACCCATCCCCTTTCAAATAAATAAACAAAACTTTGGAGGGGAAAGGTCCCTCATGGAGCAGCTTTGAAAAACTGCCCCATCTGGATTCTGGAAAGTACAGACCGTGGAGCACAGTGGTGCAGACAGTAACTCAATTTTCTCAGCTAACAAAAGGAACTAGAAATGTCCCCACTTCAAGGGCTGCAGTGCTGATTAAATGAGCAGTAAATGCATGCAAGAATTATCCACCACGCCAAGCACATGGTAAGTGCTCACAAAGTGTTCACCATTGTTATGATTTCAATGAGCAACAAGAGAGGAGAGCTGGAGACACCCAGAGCAAGGGCTTGGAACTTCCTGCTTCCCAGGGTGCCTGGACTGGGAATCCCCAGGCCCTTCTCTAAGAATTTTCCTCTGCATGACCTTCTCCTCTTCTTTCAGTACACCCCTTCCTCTTTGAGTTCTATGGCATTCCTCTGAGATCTAGTTTGAGACCAGAGCCCCAGTGCTACCACCTCACTTCCTTTTCTTTTTCATTGACAACTAAAAGGTATATATATTTACAGTGTACAATGTGATGTTTTGATACATGTAGCAATATGATATGATCAAATCAAGCAATTAGCATGGTCATCATCTCCTATATTAATCATTTTTATGGTAAGAATATTTAAGGTCTACTCTCTTAGCAATTTTCAAGCATACAGGTATTAAGCCACCATGCTCTACACTGGGTCTCTAGAACTCAGTCCTCCTAATTAAAACTTTGTACCCTTTGACCAACAACTCCCAATTCTGCCTCCACACACTCAGCTCAGTAACCCACTAGCCTACTGCCTGCTTCTATCAGTTTGACGTTTTTTATATTCTATCTGTAAGAGATCCTGCAGTATTTGTCTTTCTGTGCCTGGCTTATTTCACTTAACGTAATATCTTCCAGATATATCCACGTGGTGAAAATGATAGGACTTCCTTCTTCTTAGAAGCTGAAGAGTTTTCCATTGTGTGTATATCTACCACATTTCCTTTATCTGTTCATCCTTTAATTGACACTTAGGTTGATTCCACATCTTATTTGTTTTCCCCCATGGTCTCTTTTTTTTATTTAATTTATTTGACAGATAGAGTTAGGCCCAAGAATGCACTTAACTTGCTGACCGAATGAATGCGTGCACACAGCAATAGATGCATACAGACCTAATTCGTTGCTCTCTCCTTTCTAGACCATTCTTTCTAAGCACTCCAAAGAGCAGGCTTGTCTCCGGAACGCCTTTGTAATGAGCTCGACATGGCTCATGAGCCTATCTTCATATCCCAACAGATGTACGCGCAGTGCTTTCTTGCCAGAGAAATGGCTCGTTGCTGTCATCCCAGGCCAGCTCAAGGCCCTTTATCAACAGTCTCACAGGAAGCCACAGCATAGCTTACAAGGTCTTCAGAGTCTTTGCAGGCTACATCCCTGTTCTCTTGAGTTAAACTGCTTATGGCATCAGGCAGGAGGCCCTGTACGTCCAAAATCACAGAACACTGGGTGTCAACTAGAACAGCTCTCTCATGGTGCGATGAGAGCCCTGTGGTCGGTGGAAATGAAATGCCTTGCCCAAGACTCTGGCTTTCAACAAATACTTTGTTATTTATTATGGGCACCTGGGTTAGGTGCTGGGCTTGCTAAGATACAAACAATCCTATAGTCCTGCCTCTGTGAGGTTGACTATCTAGTTGAAAAGAAAGCTAACAAGCAATTTTAACTGACAACAGGTGCACTGATAGGTAAAGTATTGGTTTCCACAGGCACATACAGCCTCCCTATAGGAGACACAAATGTTGTGCATAAAGGTGGAGGAGAGATGAGTCAGCAAAAATGGATACAGGCTCTAACTAGCTTGTAAGACCTAAAACAGGCAGCAAGTCTAGGAATTTCTGTCTGTGTCACCCTGGGATTTTTTTTTTATTGGTTTTCACTTTATTTGAAAGGCAGAGAGACAGAGTCTGATAGACAAAGAAAGCCCTTCCACTACTGGTTCTCTTCCCAAAGGCCTACAACAGCCAGTGCTGGACCAAGGAGCTAGGAGCTCAAGCCTGGTCTCCCACATGCATACCACAGACTCATCCACTTGAACCATCAGCCACTGCCTTCCAAGGTGCACACAGGCAGGAAGCTGGAACTGGAGGCAGACTGGGGACTCGAACCCAGGCCTCTGATAGGGAATACAAGCGTCCCAAGTGGCATCTTAACCACTGCACCCTGGTTTTCACTTCTAGCTCCCTCTTCTACCCTCTAGCCCTCCTAATTTCCTGTGACATTGCGACTCTCCTTCCATTTTCCTCACCTACCTTCTGCTCCTCCCGCCTTGTCCCCTTTCCTCTCTGTTCTTCTAGCCCCTCCCGCTCAGACTGTCTTACAGCCTGCATCTACTCACCTGAGCATTTAACAACCCTTCCACTGTTTAACTTCTCTGGGTTGAGGTGCACTGAGAGTGCCAATAGAGCCCACCTCCTCCACTGTGGCCATTCACGCATGTCCCCATTCATCCCACAAATGCTGCGGCCAACCATACGTTTCCAGGAGGAAGAGGAGGAGGGGAAGAAGACTCAGCAGGGAGGGAAGAAGTCAGGGCACCAGGTCCAAGGCCCAGAGCTGGAAGCCACCAGGACAACTTGGCCTGCTGCCTGCCTGGTCAACTCTTCACCCCATAGCTTGTTCATGGCTCCCTCCCTGCTGGGCACCCTGGCTTAGGGGGAGTGGAGGTTGCCTCTGGACATTAAATGCAGGATCATTCTCAGCAGAGGTGCTCCAGCTGCAGTAGCAGCAGAAATAGATGTGCAAAGGCCGGCAGCGACCGCTCTTTGAATGAGTACAGCACTGATAGAGGAATGCCAAGGCGAGGACAGCAGTGGAATCCAGAGCAAGGAGATGGGGGGCCTGAGACCTGGAAGTCCTTTGTCATTTGCATCTACCATGAACCTGATTCATTGCATGGTGCCTCTACCAGAGACGGGGAACATGCAGTTTTCCCTAAAAGAACAGTGGAGATTTTTAGGAAGAAAATGCATCATGAAGGCAATGGCTGAAGGAAGCCTGCCTCTCTCGCTCCACACCAGCTATGCAACTTCTCCTCATTTCTAACAGCTGAAAAAGAGTCAATGCCTTCAATCCTCCAGGTGTGGGACTTGTTGGGTTTTCTTAATATCTCCAAATCTAAGACTTAATTTTTCAATATAGATTTTATCCACCCACTCCAGTTTTAAATCAGTTTCAGAATGGCAGTTACCCATGGCGGACACATTTCAACAATTTTCTACGAGTTCGAAGAAAGTGAAATTAGCCAATTTCTTCCCATCACTATAGTTCTGCTAATGGAATTTTTTTTCAATAATTTCTTAGTTTCTCGATGAAATTCTTTAGACCCTGACCAAGCAAAATGCAATTTTTAAGTGATACAAGAAAATATGCAAGGAAATAACCATCCAAGAGATTTAGGTGAAATGAAATAAAATACCTAAAATGATATGAGTAGTAGAACGGTGCAAAATTCTAGGCTCTTGTCTCTTTGGAGTAATAATTTGAGATAATGTCTCGATACGCCTCAAAGAGAATGTGGATAAAAAATGAAATCGTTTCTTAATATGCCTCTGTGCTTTCAGGAACTGTAACACAACATTATATGTTAGTCCTCTTAAGGGATTTTGATATTTTTTTCCCAAGTAGTTTAAATCTTTTAAGTCATAGCTCGGGGGTAAAGGGGCTGTATTTAGAAAAAAATAAAAAGAAGAGAAAAAGCTGCATGGGGAAGTGGGAAAGCTGCAAGAGGACGCAGGCATGGTCGCCCTCTCGCCGCGCCCCCTCCCCAGCCTCCCTCACTGTCAGTTAAGTTGATCCTGATTTAATGTCCAGAGGCAACCTCCACTCCCCCTAAGCCAGGGTGCCCAGGAGGGAGGGAGCCACGAACAAGCTATGGGGCGGAGAGTTGACCACGCAGGCAGCAGGCCAAGTTGTCCTGGTGGCTTCCAGCTCTGGGCGTTGGACCTGGTGCCCTGAGTTCCCAAGTCACCGTCCTCCAACTGCATTGTCTCTTTAAAACAAAATCTCTCAGGCCGGTTTAACGATGACATTAACAATGATTTATAGGTCATGACAGCCATTTCTAAAAAACAAACCACTTAAAAAAAAAAATCCCTGGACTGGACGAAGCCCAGGTCCGGGTCCAATTCCCTGTTAGCCTGCTATTCCTCTGACCCTCCCACCTCGTTTTCTTGTTTAGTGGAGGCGTTGAGCCAGGAAAATTAGCCCAGGCCCAACCCGAGAAAGCAATTGCGTCAGAAGCCGCCGCTGTGAGCAAGGAAGAACCTTAATGCTGTGATTCTGCACAGGCCTCACATTCACACAACACACACAAACACAACACACACAAACACAACACACAAATACACACAACACATATACACAGCACACACACAACACACATACCACATACAACACACACAAACACAACACACACAAACACATATACAACATACACAACACACATACAACACACACAACACAATACACACAACACATACACAGCACACACACAACACACATACAACATACACACAACACATACACAGCACACACAAAACACAACAAATAACACATATAATTCCCCCTACACACACAACACATGCCAACACACACATGGAATTGAGTCCACCCTACACATACAAACACATATACACATACACATGTGGAATTTGTGGTGTTCACAAAACTTGATTTTTATCCCCGCTATCCCAATTCAGAGTAATAATAATAATGTTTCAAAAACTATTTTCAGGACTTCAAGCTTCTGGCAGCTACATTGGCATGTTTGTTCATTCGTTTTACCTGTTTAACAATTGAAGGCAGTAATTTGGAAAGTACTTATTACCTTGTAAACCCAAACTTGTCAAAATCATAAAATCACTGTGGACATTATTACTCTTCTTCCAAAGTCATTTTACAGACAACTCAGTCTTACCTTGCTATTCCTTCCTCAACTTAGAAGTGGGAGGGGGCCGGCGCTGTGGCTCACTAGGCTAATCCTCCGCCTTGCGGCGCTGGCACACCGGGTTCTAGTCCCGGTCGGGGCACTGATCCTGTCCCGGTTGCCCCTCTTCCAGGCCAGCTCTCTGCTGTGGCCAGGGAGTGCAGTGGAGGATGGCCCAAGTCCTTGGGCCCTGTACCCCATGGGAGACCAGGAGGAGCACCTGGCTCCTGCCATCGGATCAGCGCGGTGTGCCGGCCGCAGCGGCCATTGGAGGGTGAACCAACGGCAAAAGGAAGACCTTTCTCTCTGTCTCTCCCTCACTGTCCACTCTGCCTGTCAAAAAAAAAAAAAAAAAAGAAGTGGGAGGGTTTGTTAGAGGTGTTTAAAAGTAACAATCAAAAGCAGAACAAACAGACACTTCACATTTTGTTAACTGACTTTCAACAACAATGCCAAATGATCTCTAAAGTGAAAGAGAAGAAACTGTGCACAGCGGACAGGGATATTTGCTCTATGATTTTTCAAACTTCAAGAAAACAGTGTGGTTTAGGTTGAGGAAAATGGCATTGTTGTATTAGCAGGTGCCATGTGTAGGAACTTGTTGGGGTGCTCCACGGCTGACCTTTATCAGATGGGCTGGGGAAGCGAGATGTTGGCAGGTCGCTCTGGCAAACGTGAATCTGTGTGCGGTATTCTTCTGCCAAAACAAAGTTGTGTTCTCATGTTACCTAAAACTCCATCCTTATCATAACCTGATATATTTTCATAATTATTGATTTAGTGATAGTCTTTTAGTAAGCTACTGGATTGAATAACAGGTCATAATTTAGAAATTATATTAGGATTTATGTTAAGTCCTCTGATTTAAATGGAAAGTATGGTAGTGGTGTCCTTGTTTATTTGCTGTGACAGCAAGTTGACCTTCTCCACGGGGTCAAGTTCTTTCACCTCTGTCTCTTCCCCCCCTTGAAAATGCCTTCTGCCTAAGGAAGGGGGCTGGGATATAAAGAAAAAATTAAACCAACCATCCTCTATCATTATTAGCCATGATTACTATGTTCCAGATCTTAAAGCAAACCTGTGGGTTTGTCCATAAATGATATGCTGATAGCAGAGGAAAATGGAAGAAGAAATGGCAAAACTTCAACTTCCGTGGTAGGTGGTAAGCAGAGCTCATAATCACATGTGCACACCACTAAGGCCATACTGATTGCTAAATGTCTAAACAGCTCCTCACCAGATTTTAAAGTCTAACCTGGGCCCCTCTCCAGCCACCCCAGCTGCTTTGTTTCTCCCTCAAGACTGCCCCCTCCTACCCCACTCCCTCAAGCAATAAGGGGTTAGCCCCTGGCATGGCAGTGGATGAAGGGTGAGAGAGAAACCAATGCATTTGCTCCTGCGCAGCCAGCCTACATCCCTACAAATAAAAACTCATATGTATGAAATAATTGTTAGTCTTCATAGAAAATGAGCAGTGTTTTTTATTTCCATTTTTCCATCTTTGAAGTATGTTTGGACACAGTGCAAAAGAGAAGCAAGACTAAGCTGTGAAATCTTTGGAAGGAAGTCCAATGAAGTTTTGAATTGTCCCACAATATCTACTTATATGCTGTCTTTAAGATATCAAAGGTTAGGCCGGCGCCGTGGCTCAACAGGCTAATCCTCCGCCTTGCGGTGCCGGCACACCGGGTTCTAGTCCCGGTCGGGGCACCAATCCTGTCCCGGTTGCCCCTCTTCCAGGCCAGCTCTCTGCTGTGGCCAGGGAGTGCAGTGGAGGATGGCCCAAGTGTTTGGGCTCTGCACCCCATGGGAGACCAGGAGAAGCACCTGGCTCCTGCCATCGGAACAGCGCGGTGCGCCGGCCGCAGCGCGCTACCGCGGCGGCCATTGGAGGGTGAACCAACGGCAAAGGAAGACCTTTCTCTCTGTCTCTGTCTCTCTCTCACTGTCCACTCTGCCTGTCAAAAATAAAAAAATAAAAAAAAAAGATATCAAAGGTTAATAATTCTACTCTAATTAAATCTTCCCTTTTTTGCTTAGTGCCTATTGCTCTAGCTCTTAGGAAGTGATACCAGTATTGGTCAATTTTAACTTCAGATTAGAATTACCTGGGAAGCTTTTATAAAAAAATACTGATACCTGAGCCCAGCCTCAAATCGGTTCTATCAGAAGGCCTCAGGGGTGGCAAGCCAAGCATCAGCCTGTATTAAAAGCTCCTCAGAGTTACTTCTCAGGCTTCTGGCTAAGACGGAGTGTAAAGCTGCCCAGGATGCCCAATGCAGCCAGGGTTTAAAACCACTGTCCAGGGATGGAAGCTGGGCCTAGAGGTTAAAAGACCAGCATCCCACATCAGAGTGCCCAGGTTCAATTCCCAGCTCTGGCTCCAGACTCCAGCTTCCTGCTAATGCAGACCTTGGGGGGACAACAGCAATGACTCAGGTAGTTGGGTCCCTGCCACCCATCTGTGATGCTGGATTGAGTTCTCAGCTTCCCGCTTCAACCTTGGCCCAGCCTCCTAGCTGTTGGGGTCATTTGAGGAGTGAGCCAGTAGATGAAATCTTGCTCTCTTGCTCTCTCTCACTTTCTCTCCTCTCTGTCTCTCTGCTTTCCAAATAATATTTTTTTGAAAGATGAGTCTATTTTGTAGTGAAAAACTTTTGGAAATTCATGCAGAGTTTTTCATGTACCCCTGAAGAACACAGATACAAAAATTCTCAATAAAATACTAGCAAACTGAATCCAACCACCCAGCAAAAAGATCATTCATCCTGACCAAGTGGGATTTATCCCATGCATGGTTCAACATACACAAGTCAAAAGATACATGATATCATATCACAAGAATGGTAAAAATCATATTATCATATCAAAAGACACAGAGAAAACATTTGATAAAATACAACATGCATGCATGATTTAAAAAAAAAAAAACTTGGAGGCTGGCACTGTGGCATTGCGGGTAAAGCGGCTGCCTGTGGTGCCAACATTTCATATGGGTGCTGACATCCCATATGGGAGCCAGTTTGAGTCCTGGCTGCTCCACTTCTGATCCAGCTTTCTGCTATGGCCTGGGAAAGCAGTAGACGATGGCCCAAGTCCTTGGGCCCCTGTACCCATGTGGGGAAGCTGCACCAGGAAGAAGCTCCTGGCTTCTGGCTTCAGATCAGCACAGCTCCAGCCATTGCGGCAATTTGGGGAATGAACCAGTGGATCAAAGACCTCTCTCTTTCTCTCTCTCTCTCTCTCTCTTTGCCTCTGCGTCTCTGTAACGCTGCCTTTCAAATAAATAAATACATCTTAAAAAAAAAAAACTTGAAGAAAAATTGCATATAGAACATACCTCAATACAATAATGGCTATACATGAAAAGCCCTTATTCAGCATCATATTGAATGGGGAAAAGCTGCAAGCATTTCCACTAAGATTTGGAAGCAGACACAATGTCCACTGTTACCACTCTGACTCAGTACAGTTGTGGAAGTTTTAGCCAGAGCAATTAGGCAAGAGAAAGAAATAAAGGGCATACCAGTAGGAAAGCAGGAAGTCAAATATCTATGTTTGCAGATGACATAATTCTATATCTGGAGGAACCAAAAATACTCCACTATTAGAACTAATAAGTGAGTCCGGCAAAGTTGCAGGATACAAAACCACCACACAAAATTGGTAGAATTTTTATACACTAACAATGAGCTCACTGAGAAATAATTCAGGTGCAGAATCCCATTCACAATAGGCACAAAAATAAATTAAACATCTTGGAATAAATTTAACCAATGACGTGAAAGACCTGTACAATGAAAATTACAAAACACTAATCAAAGAAATTGAAGAAAACATACACAAAAAAATATGGAAGGAACTGCCACTTTCATGGAATAGAAGAATTAATAAACCAAAATGTTCATACTACTCAAAGCAACTTATAGATTAAATGCAGTCTCCATAAAAATGCCAATGACATTCTTTATAGAAGTGGAAAAAATCCTTAAAAATTCATAGATTTTCATAATATTCATTTTCCATGAACTTTTTGATGATGCTTCTTGTGTATATTATTCAAATAACAACAGTAAAACAAACACCCAAAATGCAGTCTATGCAATCAAAGGATGAGATAGAACACTTCCAAAATACGCAAAGCATATATTTGTTGCACACTTCCATGCACCTTCTTTCCTGTAAGCACCACCCAGATTTTATTTTTATCCTTTTTCTTTATAATATTTTGTCAAAGATGTATCTACTTCTAAACAAAATATCAATTACTTCTGCCTATTTTCAAATTTTTATGATGAAATTCCTACTGTCTGTCTTCATCTGAATCTTTTTTTCGGAATACTTTATTTTGATGAATTCCACACAGTTTTCATTTAATCCTAAAGTGAACAGTTTAACCAGCGTAACATTCAACTGAGTGGAAAAAGCAGAGTCAGAGCATAGATTTGTGTATGTCAGAAGCTTAGCCAGCTGAATGATACCGACACTAACCATTGTACTGAACTTGTTGCAAACCCATAAGCACATGAGAAATAAAGCAATTGGGCCGCAAAAGTAAGAGGTTAGGAACACAACTATGCCTTTTCACCATGTCTAAACTCTGATATGTTCACTGAAGTTGCAAGAGCAAGCCATAAAGTTCTGTGGAGTTTATTGGGAACTTGATATTTAATTAACTTGTCAGTTAATTTTGCCTACTAGGTGAGCATATAGAATTGTTGTTCATTCTAATTTATTTGAAACTATTGAATTCTAAAGTGCTAAACTGATGACTCTACAGACATATCTATTGTGATGAACATACTGCATACAGGGAGGTGCTAGCAATTCCTTTACTCTTTTTTACCATATTAAGATAAGCAACTATCAATAGTAATGTGTTATTTTTAAAGATTAATAGCTACCATAACTAGTATTCAATCAGTATTTTTCACTTGGTGTTGCTATGTGGGGGCAAACTGTTGAAATCTTTACTTAATATATACTAAACTGATCTTCTGTATATAAAGAGAATTGAAAATGAATCTTGATGTGAATGGGGAGAGGGAGCGGGAAAGGGGAGGGTTGCGGGTGGGAGGGAAGTTATGGGGGGGGGGCATTGTAATCCATAAGCTGTACTTTGGAAATTTATATTCATTAAATAAAAGTTTTAAAAAAAGATTAATAGCTACCTTGTTTCTACACACTTTTCCCTTTGAATTTGACTTTTATGATCAGCCAGAGATCTGCTATGAATGTTAGCTGTGAACATTTAAATTAATGTGACAATGCATATATTTTACATATTTTTTAACTTAGTTGAAATTCACACTCTAGATCTTGGACTTCTCTTTACTAGAAAGCCCTTGAAGAGCAGGGCGTCTTTGTAGGGAAGACATTGTACCAAGGGTGTAAGTCCTAGAGGTGCCCAAAGTTAAGGAGTGGAACCTTCTTTCAGAGATGGGCTCAGAGTGCTAGCGATAAATCTGAATGTCGTGTATTCGTTAACGACTAAAAAAACTCAGTAGTCAAGGAGTTTGACACTTGCATCATTGGACAAACCAAATGGGAGACCACTTTACGAATGGAGTTTTTGCAGGATGAACAGACACCAGAACAGGGAGGAGTTGCTGGCAGATTAGCCCTAGGAGAGACCTGGCATTGGGACTAGTCACTCCCTCTAGTGGTCAATGCTTGGTTTAGCACTTATTAGCTGGCGCTCCTCTGGCTTCCCGCAGTGGAACCCTAAATGGGCCATCTACAAGATAACCTTTTCTTTCTTTCTTCTTTTTTTTGTCTTTAAACACAGACTTTAATGGTTACAATTCCTTTAAACTCAATTAACTTTAGTTATTACAAGCCTTAGGCAGATGTCACTATTAGACAATATTTAGTGACTTGCACTGGGTTCCCCATAAAATAGAAGACAAATTCACTTTAAAGTGTAATCAACAATCATTTAACAGTTTTTGTTAGGTCAACACAAAACATGGTTGAATCATCCCCCCACCCCAAAATCACTAACACAGCACGATCAGTATCTTATACTTCAACTAAGCCATTTAAAAAAAAAAAAAAAGTGTTTCACTACCCCTGAGACCACTAGTTAACTGTGGTTCATACTTTAAAATGTGAGTACACCCACACAAGAAAGCAAACTAGTCAGTTTAAAGTAAAATCTGATTACCACATTGCAAACTTGCCCAGGTTTGACACTCCTATATTCTCAAAATAACAGCATTAGTAGGCAAATCATTTCTTGAAAGCCAAACATGAAAAAAACACATTTTTATAGAATATAGTATATCCCTAATTGGCTTTCAAAAACTGACCTTTACATAGCCTTAGGCTCCTTAGGTATATGGAGTTGACTTCCTTAAACCATTGATTGTCATAATAACTAGTAGGTATGTCCAGTTCTGCTTATCTTTGACATGATGCTTATACAACATTTTATACGTTATTTCTTAGGGAATTAGCCATAAAGGCTTCTCCAGGTTTAAAAGAACAGTAATTTAAAGGACCTGGAAAACCAACATTTTTTGAATGTATAGACACTGGACTTCAGATCATATACAGTGAAACCTTGAAAAGATTCCACGAATTTACCCTCTTTGCTCAACTAGTAAGTTAACATTAGTGCCATGTGTAGGACTGAAGTGGATTTTTAACAGATTAAGAAATGATTTTGACTGTTCCTATGTATTTCCTAACCTTTTCTTTCTTACTTATGCACATATGTAATGCAGTACTTAAAACCTGGGTTTAGATGTAGGATTTGCTGCTTTACTGGCATTGTGATCTGAGTTAGATACATAAATTCTTTAAGCTTCAGTTTCCTTATCTGTCAAGTAAGAATAATACTCAGGATTATGTGAGGATTGAATGAGATGAGAAATTCAGTGTACTTACAACACTGCCAGCACACAGTAGCTACTTAGTATGTGATATCCACTATTAAATTGACATTTAATTAGTAGTGTTAAGTGCACATATTAATTATAAATTATTCATAAATATATGTTTATATTTATATTTATAAATTACATATATTTATAAATATATATTAAATTGACATTTAAATAGTAGTGTTAAATGCACATATTATTTATAAATATTTAGAAATATGTTTATATTTATAAATCATATATATTTATAAATAAATATTAAATTGACATTTAAATAGTAGTGTTAAACACACATTTTATTTATAAATATATATTTAGTGTTGGCATCTAACTTACATGGAAAGGAAAACAAAATGATGTCACTGACTCAATGAAATGATCAACCGCCCTTAGAACAATGTTTGGTGAATACTGAGGGTGAACTGCTTTTATTGTATAAGGAGAACTAACGGGCACAACTTCAGCCAAGACAGTAGACAGCAGTGCACTTGTGCTGTGAGCGAGGTTATGTAAAACACTTCTTAAATGCAGAGCTCAGAAATACAGGAGGGGGAGAGGATTCAGAATCAAATAAAGCTTTCGTGAGCCATTCCATCTACATGGAAGAGAATATTTAGAGAAACCAAAAAGGTCAAACTAACCTGAAACCCAGTTTTATTGACAGAAGTTTAAGTTACCTTTTGCAAATTCCATCATACCATAATCAGGATCATCAACAAATATTTGCTGAGCACCTGCTGCATTCAGAACACTGGTGCTGACTGCATTTATGTTCCGGTGATTCGGAGACTGGCTTAAAAGTACCAAAAAGGTAGCTTTATTGGATGATTAAAATCTAACTGGGGAGACAGACATAGCATAAAAATAAATCTGTGGGGGAAAACTGAAAAAATACTACAAAGCTTTCCATTATTTTTGGGAATACATTTACACTGTGTTAACATTGAAAAATATTTTAAAACATGGGACTTAAGGTAAGAAAAGAGATTCAACAATCGCCCAGTCATCACAAATTTGTTTATTACTTATTTGAAAGGCAGCGTTACAGAGAGGGGGAGAGACAGATCTTTCATCAGTTGGTTCACTCCCCAGATAGCCACAACAGCCAGGGCTGGACGAGGCCAAAGTCAGGAGACCAGAGCGACTTCCAGGTCTCCCACATGGGTGCAGGGGCCCAAGCACTTGAGCCATCTTCCACTGCTTTCCAAGGCACATTTAGAGGGAACTGGTTGGGAAGTGGAGCAGCCAGATCTCCAACAGGTGCCCATATGGGATGCTGACATACAGGCAGGGGCTTACCCCACTATGCCAGCCCCTTCCCTGCCCCTGACCCCAAATCATCATAAACATTTTGCCAAGAACCTCACAAAAGAAAGATAATAGATTGAAAATGTCAACATTCAATCATTTTTTGCATATAAAACACTAGAAATTTTATATGGCTCAATTTTAATTTCAGTAAGCCAATTTTTAAAGCTGAATCCATATTGTAATGTGTATAAAATTTATTGTCTGTCTGCTGTGATGCCATGCTAACCTCTTCTGGGGCCTTTTCAGACTCAAGGTAGATCTGAAGAAGAAAAAATTACATGTTTAAGCTGAGGCATTGGAAAATTAGCAAAAATATTTATCAGTGGTGCACAAATTTCACCCACTGCACTTCATAAAGAACAAAACCTTACATGCACATCATAGATTCCTCTCCAGGAAACCATGTCAGTGGGGTGATACTACCCACCAATAAAATTTAAGAATAATTTTTCCAAATACATGAAATTTGTATACCTTAAATAAAATCTTAAATACGAATAATTTTCCCCAAAAAAAGATTAGGTTTGCTTAAAATATTACATAAAATATTAACAATGATGAAATATAATTGTCACCCAAAAAAATTTAACTTCACATTAGGTGGAAAATTATTGCAATGTAATATAATTAATAATAAAATTTTATTTTTAAAGGTTAATAGCTTTAAAAGCTGTCCAGTTTGATAAATTGTCCTATTTCAGTGGTGCTGTGGATCTTAAATTTGCTATGTAGTCTCAAAAAAGTTATATTCACACACTTCTTTGCAACTATAAGCCTAAATCTGAGTTTTTTTAAAGATACATGATAAATTTATCTGAAAAGACAAAGAAAAATTAAAAGAAACAGCAAACAAGTTCCCTCTGTATAAGATATTGACAACCTTGGGGCCGCAATTGTGGCATAGCAGGTTAAGCTTCTGCCTACAACACTGGCAGCCCATATGGATGCCACTTGTATTCCCAGCTGTTCCACTTCTGATCAGGTTCCTGCTAATGCACCTAGAAAAGCAATAGAAGATAGCCCAAGCACTTGGGCCCCTGCACCCACATGAAAGACCCAGATGGATTCCGAGGCTCCTCGCTTCAGCCTGGCCCAGCCCTGGTGGTTGTGGCCATTTGGGGAGAAAACCAGCAGATAGAAGATCTACCTATCTCTCTTTCTCTTTCTCTCTCTCTCTCTCTCTCTCTCTCTCTCTCTTTCTCTGCAACTTTGCCATTGAAATAAAAATAAATAAATCTTTTTAAAAAATATATAGACTACCTTGATTTGGGTGAATAATGTAGTTGTGTGGCTACCATTACTTTCTAATATAAAAATTCTAATTTGAAAGACTGTCGTCATAGTTTAGGAGCTCTGAAAAATCCAGGAACCACCTATCAAGTATTTAAAGACATCAACCATTATGCCCATATGTACCCCACATCTACGGTCTCAGCACCAATACATGAGACATAAATGTTCTTTCTACCTTGTATGACTTTAATTTGATATTGGATACCTTGGTCTGATTGCATCATTTCATAGAAATAGTAATAGTAGATTAAGGTAAATTTAATAAAGTACAAAAATTAAAACCTACCTTCTTTGGAAGCTACAAGCTATAACTCCAGACCCCCCAGTCAAATCAGTTAGTGTCAGTTGTGGAATATTTGAAGCTTCACATTAATTTACCTAACTGCTTAGAACCTTAGAACCTATCAAAACAAATCTATTATGCAAATACCGTTTGTTCTGGACTACACTAATCATTTGGTCAGTCATTGCTAATATGCCTATTGAATTTTTCTGCTCTCAGGTAAATTTTGTTCAGTGAGAGAGAGCACTAAATAGTTGTCTCAAATCAGTGATTTTTCTAAAAGATTGCTCTTCACAGTGAATGAAAACCCTAGCCACACTGGTGTTTGTGATCAATGCTTCCATTCAGAGTCCTGGATTTGAAAAGTTGTGTCTAGAAAGGAGATCCTGGAAATAGTAATTATAATGTAAAAAGGGTCTGTTACCTTAATACAGAAAGGGCTCTTAAAAGTTTATCTCAAATTAGATCATGCAAAAGAAAAACTAGCGCAAGATTTACAAAAGGCCCATAAATGTAATCACTTGAAGTTCAATCCCAAGGTTCATTAAAGAATTACAGTCTCTATCTGAATATCTATGTTCCTTTCAAATAAAATGAAAACAAATAAACACATTTTATAGGGAGTGCAGGTATTTGCTTAGTATCTAAGAGTTAGAAACGGGCCAGGGGATTCCAATCCAATCCCATCAAGGTGGCATGTACCAATGCCATCTCACTAGTCAAAGTGAACAATTTCAGTTCACAATTGATCATAATGATAGGTCTAAGAGTCAAAGGGATCACACAAACAAGACAAGTGTCTGCTAATACTAACTGATAGAATCAAAAAGGGAGAGAACGATCCAACATGGGAAGCAGGATACACAGCAGACTCATAGAATGGCACATGTCCTAAACAACACTCTGGCCTCAGAATCAGCCCTTAAGGCTTTCAGATCTGGCTGAAGAGCCCATGAGAGTATTTTAGGCATAGAAAGCCAAGACACTCTGGAAAAAAAAAAAAAAAACTAAATGAAAGATCCCTGTGAGTGAGATCCCAGTGGAAAGAACGGGCCATCAAAGGAGGAAGTACCTTTCTCTGAAGGGAGAAGAGAACTTCCACTTTGACTATGACCCTGTCTAAATAAGATTGGAGTTGGCGAACTCAAAATGCTTTCATAGCCTTGGCAACTCATGACAAGAGCCTACGGTGATTACTGACACCATAAACAAGAGTGTCAATTTGTTAAGTCAACAACAGGAGTCATTGTGCACTTACTCCTCATGTAAGATCTCTGTCTTTAATGTGTTGTACATTGTGAATTAATGCTATAACTAGTACTCAAACAATATTTTACACTTTGTGTTTCGGTGTGGGTACAAACTGTTGAAATCTTTACTTAATATATACTAAATTGATCTTCTGTATATAAAGAGAATTGAAAATGAATCTTGATGCGAATGGAATGGGAGAGGGAGCGGGAGATGGAAGAGTTGCAGGTGAGAGGGAAGTTATGGGGGGGAAAAAGCCACTGTAATCCATAAACTGTACTTTGGAAATTTATATTTATTAAATAAAAGTTTTAAATGATAAAAATAAATAAATAAATAAATAATATGACTTAATCTGTACTCTAAAGCATACACAAATTCAAATGGGTCTTAATTTTAATGAAAAAAATTACTATGGCAATAGAAGAAAAATAAGTGCAAGAAAGAGTTTTTACAGGTAAATACTGATACAGCTTTGCTCTATCAAGCCACTTATGTCTTATAGTAAACTTCAATTCACTTATGGGTTTATCAGCTCTCAAGCCAAGTAACTTCTTTGTAACAAAATATCATAAGAAAAAATAAGTGACAAAAAGTATTTGCTATATATATATAGTAAGCAGATTTTTTAAATATAGAGAATTCTTACAAAGAAATAAAAAATCCATAAATTAACAAACCAATAAAAATGGAGGCCCAGTGTTGCAGTGTAGCAAATTAAGCCCCTACATGGGACAGTCACACCCCATATTAGAGTGCCCGTAAAAGTTCTGGCTGCTCTGCTTCTGATCCAGCTTCCCACCAGAAAATCCTGGGAGGCAGCAAATGAAACTCAAATGCCTAGGCCCCCACACACACTTCAGCCTGGCTCACCCTGTCTGTTGTGAGAATTGAGGGAATGGACCAGCAGATGGAAAACCAATATCTCAATCTATCTATGTGCCTTTTCAGTAGATGAAAAATAACTAAACATTTTAAAAGAGAAATAAAAATGGCCAAAAGACATGGAAAAAATTCAACTTTGCAGTAATAATGAGAACACAAATAGATGGTGAAGATGTACTCATCAAATCAACAAAAACTTCCAGAAATAATAATAATGAAGATCTTTTAAAATTATGTTTTGCCAAAGCCATGGCTCAATAGGCTAATCCTCCACCTGTGGCGCCGGCACACTGGGTTCTAGCCCCAGTTGGAGCGCCGGATTCTGTCCCGGTTGCTCCTCTTCCAGTCCAGCTCTATGCTGTGGCCCAGGAGTGCAGTGGAGGATGGCCCAAGTGCTTGGGCTCTGCACACGCAGGGAGACCAAGAGAAGCACCTGGCTCCTGGCTTCAGAGCAGCACTGTGCACTGGCCACGGCAGCCATTGGGGGGTGAACGAACAGAAAACGAAGACTTTTCTCTCTGTTTCTCTCTCTCACTGTCCACTCTGCCTGTCAAAATAAATAAATAAATTTTTTTTAAGATTAGTGTTTTAACCTAAAATGAAATTTCTAGAAGTGAAATTGACACTTCAAGAAGGGGTGACTTAAGCTGACCTTGTCTTGACTATCAAGGACTAGTTTCATCTTTTTTCTTCATACTATTTGTTGAATGTTTGCTTAATATAGACTTTACCATATGTGTATAAAATCAATTGAAAATAGATACCAGTAAAAAAATAAGAGTGGGAGTAAGAGAAGGAGGAGGAAGTTTGTAATTGTAAATCTGTATAGTTCTGCACACATTCCTCCAGGCTTACTTCTAAGGGTACAGTTTAAAAACTTGCCATGGAACTCCAAATCCCATTATATTTCATGGTTAAAATGCCATCTTAATTGTTAAAGTGATCATATTAAGTGTAAAGTGAACATATAGATAGGATTAAGTGTTAAAGAGATCATGTAAATAGGATCAAGAGCCTGGTAATAATAAAAGAATTAAAAAGGAGAGAAAGTCCAACATGGGAAACAGTCCATACAGTAGACTCATAGAATGTCAATCACTTTAAGTAACACTCTGACCTCAGAATCAGCCCTTAAGGCTTCCTGGTCTGGCTGAAAAGCCTGTGAGAGCATTTCAGGCATGAAAAGCCAAGACACTGTGCAAAAAATGTTCTATATAAATGATCTCTGTGAGTGAGACCCCAGAGGAAAGAAGTGGCCATCAAAGAAGAATGTACTTTTCTCTAAAGGGAGTATAGAACTTCCACTTTGCTTGTGGCCTTGCCCAAATAGTTATAGAGTCTGTGGACTCAAAAGGCTTCCATGGCCTAGGCAGCTCATGTCAAGAGCCTTGAGTGGTCACTGACATCATACATAGAGTGTTAACTGTTAAGTTAACAACAGGAGTCACTGTGCACTAACTGCCCATACAGGACCTCTGTCCTCAGTGAGTTGTATTGAGAGTTAACTGTAAAATCAGCTTTCAAACAGTGTGTGTGTGTGTGCAAATTGTTGAAATCTTTACTTAGTATAAAGTTGGTCTTTTGTGTTCAAAGTTAATTGAAAATGAATCTTAATGGAGAATGAGACTGGCAAGAGGAGACGGAGAAGGGATGGGTGTGTGGGTGGGAGGGCTGATATGGTAAGAAGAATAACTATGTTCCTAAAGTTGTACTTATGAAATTTGTATTCCTTAAAAAATAAATTAAAAAGAAAGATTATTAATAAAAAATAAATAAAATAAAATTAGTGCTTTAAAAGAAGATATTGTTCTCAACACAAAGTCCAGTACATAGCCACTAAATTTTCTAAAAATTCTTTTTAAAAACTTGATTTTTGACATTTAAGTCTTCAAGACATGTGGAGTTTAATTATGTACATGATGCAAAGTAGGAATTCAATTTTAAATTACATCATTTCACAAATAACCATTTTTATTTAGTTGCACTTCCAGAATAATCCCATCTTGCCCAGAAAATCTAACATTCCACCTCTGTTATGTATCAGACTGATTCCTGGGCTTTCCAACAAATCTTTGGGTCAGAATGTTCATTTGTGTGTCAGGACCACACCACCATAATTATGACAGTTTCATATTAAGTCTCATTATCAGAGAGACTAAGATGGCAGAATAGGGAGGGAGCTTACTGCTCTAGCCTAGGGGAAGACAGTTTAAGAAACCTGGAGAGGGTGCAATCTCAGGGAAGAGTTAGGAAGAAAATAGCAGAGGAAACTCCATGCAAATTAGAGGGACACGGGATCTACTTGGAGGGTGTGGACCTGTGTAACTCAGGACCCCAGCAGCCGGGAGCCTCAGCACCAGCTATGGAGAGTAAGGTGAGACCAGACTGCAGTATTCCAAGCCACTGGCGATAAATCTGTGGAAAGAGCCTGGCATGAGTCCAGCTTGGAGCCCTATGGGGGACAGTGTACCTGCCAATCTAGAGGGAAAAGAAGCGGGGGCATGTTTCTCTTGCCCCAACCATCCCGCATTGGCATCCTGTAACTAGCTGAGAGAAGGCAAGTGACATTTTTGACATGAATACCAGCTGAGTCAGCTCATGTCCACAGGCCCAGAAACCAGCTGAGAGGAGATGCCCAAGCCTGGCTGGAAGAATTGACAGGGGGCTGGGTGCTCATGACTGTGGGAGCCCTGTGTGCTAAGACTATGAAAACACTGTGGCTGTGTGTAAGGTCACAGGGTGTGGCTGGGTCCTTGGGCAGTCACTGGGGCAGCTTCACACACTCGGGGCTCCCTGATTCCCTGGTGAGGGCCATTGCTGTGGGGTCCGTGCTCACACCAAAGACTGCATGGATCCTTTGTGTGGTTCTTGTGGCAGTGTGAATGAATATTATACCCACTGGGGTTAGCAGCCAGGCATTGGCCACCTTGGAGGAGAGGAGGTGTGTGTAAGACTATGCTAACAGAGCAGATGAAACCTCCCCTCTGATTAAAGAGACAGAGACAGACAGAGAGAGAGAGAGAGATTTACCATGCCGAATTTGCGTATCATCTTGAACACTCCCCTCAACTTGGAGCACTGCACAGAGCTCCCTGGCCACACCCAGCACACACCTCAGGGCATTCACTGAAAGATTACACACTGCACTAATCCACAGAGGCATAGTCCAAAAATATAAAAGCCATTACAGGAAAAAAAAAAAAAAACATAGCAAGTACATCCACAAATGCCAAAAAATAAACACAGTAACTCAAGAAGCAAGATAAAGAAGACAACATGGTCCCTCCAAAGGAACACAACAACACTTCAATACCAGAATGTGAAAATAAAGAGATTGATGAAATGCTGGAAATGAAATTCAGAAAATTGATCATAGGGTTATTTAAAAGAAATCAGAAGCTAATCCATGAATTAAAGAAATCCATACAACACATGAATAAAAATTTCTCACATGAAATTAAAACTTTAAAGAGAAATCAAAATTAAATATTGGAAATGAAGAATTCAATAGATAAACAATGTTGTGGAAAGCTTTAACAATAGACTCGGTGAGGCAGAAAAAAGAACGTCCGAGTTAGAAAACAAATCTCTGGAAATTTTACAATCAAAGCAAAATAAAAGACCCCAACATATGGGTCTTAGGAGTTCCTGAAAGAGTGGAAAGAGAGAATGGATTAGAAGAATTTTTAGTGAAATAATTACATAAAACTTCCCTAATTTGGAGAAAGAAAGGGACATCCAAGTACAGGAAGCACATAGAACTCCTAATAGACATGACCAGGAAATAAAATCCTCACAACTGCACATTGTAGTTAAACTCTCCACAGTACAACATACAGAAAAGATTTTAAAATGTGCACAAGAGAATGCCAGATTACTTTCAGAGGATCTCCAATTAGATTCACAGCTGACTTCTCATCAGAAACACTTCAGGCTAGGAGAGAATGGCAAGATATATTCCAAGGCCTAAGATTAAAAAAAAAAAAACCTGCCAACCCAGAATACTGTACCCTGAAAAGCTCTCATTTATGAATGAAGGTGAAATAAAGACTTTGCATAAGAAACAGAAATTGAGAGAATTTTTTCACCCCTCATCCAGTCTTACAAAAGATGCTTAAGGGTGTGATACACACAGAAACACAGAAACATGGTCATCATTATGAAAGAAAGTGAAGGCAGAAAATTCCCCAGTAAAAGTACAAAGGAAATCCAAATAAACAATAGGAATATTTATGGAAAAAACAGCACAGCCAAGTCATTATTTATAAATAGTCACCTTGAAAGCAATGGCCTCAACTCTCCAATTAAAAGATACAGACTGGCTGAATGGAAAAAAGAAACCCATCTATTTGCTGCCTACAAGAAACACATCTCACCAACAAAGATACACACAGACTGAAAATGAAAGAATGGAAAAAGATATTCCAGAATATCTAAGAGATAGCTAAGAGAATAGCTAACAGAAGCCAAAAAAAGAGCTTGTGTAGCCATCCTAATATCAGACAAAATAGACTCTTTTTTTTCATTTTTTTAAAGATTTATTTATTTGAAAGTCAGAGTTACACAGAGAGAGAGGAGGTAGAGACAGAGAGAGAGGTCTTCCATCCACTGGTTCACTCCCCAGATGGCTGCAATGGCCGGATCTGAAGCTAGGAGCCAGGAGATTCCCCCAGGTCTCCCACGCAGGTGCAGGGACCCAAGGACTTAGGCCATCTTCTACTGCTTTCCTAGGCCACAGCAGAGAGCTGGATCAGAAGTGGAGCAGCCAGATCTTGAACCGGCGCCCATATGGGATGCCAGCGCTTCAGGCCAGGGATTTAACCCACTGCACCACAGGAGCAGCCTGACAAAATAGACTTTAACACAAAAACTGTCAAAAGAGACAAAGAAGGGCACTATGCAATGATTAAGGGATCAACTCAACAGGAAGATGTGACTATTATAAGTGTATACACATTTAATTACAGGGCAACTGGCTATTTAAAAACAATGTTAATTGATCTAAAGGGAGGCACAGACTCCCATATAATATTAATGGGAGACTTCAATGCCCCACAGCAATGTACTGATCAACCAGACAGAAAATCAGCAAAGAAATAGCAAAGTTAGTCAACACTACAGAACAAATGGACCTAATGGGTATCTACAGAACTTTTCATCCTACAGTTTCAGAATACACACTCTTTTCACCAGTGCATGGAAGTTTCTCCAAGATAGACCACAGGTCATGCCATAAAGCAAGTCTCAGCAAACTCAAAATATCAAAATCACAACGTGCATGATATCTGGCCACAATGGAATGAAACTGGAAATCAACAATTCAAGAATCTCTCGAACATATGTAAATACATGGAGACTGAACCACATGCTCCTGAATGTACAGTGGGTATAAAAGGACTCAAAAGAGAAATCAAAAAACTTTTGAGGACCATTATTTATACTATTTGTTGAACCCTTAACTTAGTATAGGGTTAATCGTCTGTGTATAAAGTTAATTAAAAATAGGTCTTAGTAAAAAATAAGAATGGGGATACGAGAGAGAAGAAGAAGGGTGGGAGTGAGGGTGGAGGGTAGGTATGGTGGGAAGAATCACTATCACCATGTTCCTAAAGTTGTAATTATGTAATGTGTGAAGTTTGTATACCTTAAATAAAAGGATTCTGGGGAAGAAACCTGAACATAACCCTACCATACAACCCAGCCATTCCACTCCTTGGAATTTACCCAAAGGAAATTAATTTGGCTAATAAAAAAGCCATCTGCACATTAATGTTTATTGCAGCTCAATTCACAATAGCTAAGACCTGGAACCAACCCAAATACCCATCAACAGTAGACTGGATAAAGAAATTATGGGACATGTACTCCATAGAATACTATACAGCAGTAAGAAACAACGAAACCCGGTCATTTGCAACAAGATGGAGCAATCTGGAAAATATCATGCTGAGTGAAATAAGCCAGTCCCAAAGAGACAAATATCACTTGTTTTCCCTCAGGACAGAAGATCAACAAGGAGACAGTAGATTTAAATGACACTATAGCCCAAATGGATCTAACAGATATCTACAGAACATTTCATCCTACATCTAAGGACTTTACATTCTTCTCAGCAGTACATGGAACCCTCTCTAGGATTGACCACATACTAGGCTATAAAGCAAGTCTCAGCAAATTCAAAAGAATTAGAATCATACCATGCAGCTTCTCAGACCACAAAGGAATGAAATTGGAAATTGGCAACTCAGGAATCCCTAGAGCACGTGCAAACACATGGAGATTGAACAACATGCTCCTGAATGAACAATGGGTCATAGAAGAAATTAAAAGAGAAATCAAAAACTTTCTGGAAGTAAATGAGGATAACAGCACAACATACCAAAACCTATGGGCTACAACAAAAGCAGTGCTAAGAGGAAAGTTTATATCAATAGGTGCCTACATCAAGAAATTGGAAAGGCACCAAATAGATGAGCTTTCAAGTCATCTCAAGGATCTAGAAAATCTGCAGCAAGCCAAACCCAAACCCAGTAGGAGAAGAGAAATAATTAAAATCAGAGAAGAAATCAACAGGATTGAATCCAAAAAAACATTACAAAAAATCAGCCAAACGAGGAGCTGGTTTTTTGAAAAAATAAACAAAATTGACACCCCATTGGCCCAACTAACTATAAAAAGAAGAGAAAAGACCCAAATCAATACAATCAGAGATGAAATGGGAAACGTAACAACAGACACCGCAGAAATAAAAAGAATCATCAGAAATTACTACAAGGACTTGTATGCCAGCAAACAGGGAAATCTATCAGAAATGGACAGATTCTTGGACACATACAACCTCCCTAAATTGAGCCAGGAAGACATAGAAAACCTAAACAGACCAATAACTGACACAGAAATTGAAACAGTAATAAAGGCCCTCCCAACAAAGAAAAGCCCAGGGCCAGATGGATTCACTGCTGAGTTCTACCAGACATTTAGAGAAGAACTAACTCCAATTCTTCTCAAACTATTCAGAGCAATCGAAAAAGAGGGAATCCTCCCAAATTCTTTCTATGAAGCCACCATCACCTTAATTCCTAAGCCAGAAAGAGACGCAACATTGAAAGAGAATTACAGACCAATATCCCTGATGAACATAGATGCAAAAATCCTCAATAAAATTCTGGCCAATAGAATGCAACAACACATCAGAAAGATCATCCACCCAGACCAAGTGGGATTCATCCCCGGTATGCAGGGATGGTTCAACATTCGCAAAACAATCAACGTAATACACTACATTAACAGACTGCAGAAGAAAAACCATATGATTCTCTCAATAGACGCAGAGAAAGCATTTGATAAAATACAACACCCTTTCATGATGAAAACTCTAAGCAAACTGGGTATGGAAGGAACATTCCTTAATACAATCAAAGCAATATATGAAAAACCCACGGCCAACATCCTATTGAATGGGGAAAAGTTGGAAGCATTTCCACTGAGATCTGGTACCAGACAGGGATGTCCACTCTCACCACTGCTATTCAATATAGTTCTGGAAATTTTGGCCAGAGCTATTAGGCAAGAAAAAGAAATTAAAGGGATACAAATCGGGAAGGACGAACTCAAACTATCCCTCTTTGCAGATGATATGATTCTTTATTTAGGGGACCCAAAGAACTCTACTAAGAGACTACTGGAAGTCATCGAAGAGTTTGGCAAAGTAGCAGGATATAAAATCAATGCACAAAAATCAACAGCCTTTGTATACACAGGCAATGCCACGGCTGAGGAAGAACTTCTAAAATCAATCCCATTCACAATAGCTACATAAACAATCAAATACCTTGGAATAAACTTAACCAAAGACGTTAAAGATCTCTACGATGAAAACTACAAAACCTTACAGAAAGAAATAGAAGAGGATACCAAAAAATGGAGAAATCTTCCATGCTCATGGATTGGAAGAATCAATATCATCAAAACGTCTATTCTCCCAAAAGCAATTTATACATTCAATGCAATACCCATCAAGATCCCGAAGACCTTCTTCTCAGATCTGGAAAAAATGATGCTGAAATTCATATGGAGACACAGAAGACCTCGAATAGCCAAAGCAATCCTGTACAACAAAAACAAAGCCGGAGGCATCACAATACCTGATTTCAGGACCTACTACAGGGCAGTTGTTATCAAAACAGCATGGTACTGGTACAGAAACAGATGGATAGACCAATGGAACAGAATAGAAACACCAGAAATCAATCCAAACATCTACAGCCAACTTATATTTGACCAAAGATCCAAATCTAATCCCTGGAATAAGGACAGTCTATTCAATAAATGGTGCTGGGAAAATTGGATTTCCACATGCAGAAGCTTGAAGCAAGACCCATACCTATCACCTTACACAAAAATTCACTCAACATTGATTAAAGACTTAAATCTATGACCCGAAACCATCAAATTATTAGAGAGCATTGGAGAAACCCTGCAAGATATAGGCACAGGCAAAGACTTCCTGGAAAATACTCCAACAGCACAGGCAGTCAAAACCAAAATTAACATTTGGGATTGCATCAAATTGAGAAGTTTCTGTACTTCAAAAGAAACAGTCAGGAAAGTGAAGAGGCAACCAACAGAATGGAAAAAATATTCGCAAACTATACTACAGATAAAGGATTGATAACCAGAATCTACAAAGAAATCAAGAAAATCCACAACAACAAAACAAACAACCCGCTTAAGAGATGGGCCAAGGACCTCAATAGACATTTTTCGAAAGAGGAAATCCAAATGGCCAACAGACACATGAAAAAATGTTCAAGATCACTAGCAATCAGAGAAATGCAAATCAAAACCACAATGAGGTTCCATCTCACCACGGTGAGAATGGCTCACATTCAGAAATCTACCAACAACAGATGCTGGAGAGGATGTGGGGAAAAAGGGACACTAACCCACTGTTGGTGGGAATGCAAACTGGTTAAGCCACTATGGAAGTCTGTCTGGAGATTCCTCAGAAACCTGAACATAACCCTACCATACAACCCAGCCATCCCACTCCTTGGAATTTACCCAAAGGAAATTAATTTGGCAAATAAAAAAGCCATCTGCACATTAATGTTTATTGCAGCTCAATTCACAATAGCTAAGACCTGGAACCAACCCAAATGCCCATCAACAGTAGACTGGATAAAGAAATTATGGGACATGTACTCCATAGAATACTATACAGCAGTAAGAAACAACGAAACCCAGTCATTTGCAATAAGATGGAGCAATCTGGAAAACATCATGCTGAGTGAATTAAGCCAGTCCCAAAGAGAAAAATATCATTTGTTTTCCCTGATCGGTGACAACTGAGCGCCAAAGGGGAAACCTGTTAAGTGAAATGGACACTATAAGCAACAATGAACTGATCAGCTCCTGTCCTGACTTTAGATGTACAATGTAATACTTTATCCTTTTTAGTATTTGTTGTTGTTGTTGTGGTTCTAGTACTATTGGTTGAACTCAGTAATTAACACACAATTATTCTTAGGTGTTTAAATTTTAACTGAAAAGTGATCCCTGTTAAATCTAAGAGTGGAAAAAGAGAGGGAGGAGATGAACAATTTGGAACATGCTCAATCGGACTGGCCGCAAATGGTGGAGTTAGAAATGTGCCAGGGGATTCCAACACAATCCCATCAAGGTGGCATGTACCAATGCCATCGCACTAGTCCAAGTGATCAATTTCAGCTCACAATTGATAGCTCTGATAGCTCTAAGAGTCAAAGAGATCACACAAACAAGACAAGTATCTGCTAGTACTAACTGATAGAATCAAAAAGGGAGAGAAAGATCCAACATGGGAAGTGGGATACACAGCAGACTCATAGGATGGCAGATGTCCTAAACAACACTCTGGCCTCAGAATCAGCCCTCAAGGCATTCGGATCTGGCTGAAGAGCCCATGAGAGTATAGCAGGCATGGAAAGCCAAGATATCATGGAAAAAAAAAAAGACCTAAATGAATGATCTCTGTGAGTGAGATCCCAGTGGAAAGAACGGGGCCATCAAAGAAGGAGGTACCCTTCTCCGAAGGGAGGAGAGAACTTCCACTTTGACTATGACCCTATCGGAATAAGATCAAAGTCAGCGAACTCTAAAGGCTTCCATAGCCCTGGCAACTCATGACTAGAGCCTAGGGAGATTACTGACGCCATGAACAAGAGTGTCAAATTGTTAAGTCAGCAACAGGAGTCACTGTGTACTTACACCCCATGTGGGATCTGTCCCTAATGTATCGTCTAAAGCGAAGTGATGCTATAACTAGTACTGAAACAGTATTTTTATACTTTGTGTTTCTGTGTGGGCACAAACTGATGAGGTCTTTACTAATTATATGCTGAAGTGATCTTCTGTATATAAAGAGAATTGGAAATGAAAAAAAAAAAAAAACAACCTGGTGTTAAAATGGAAATGGCATAGAAAATTAATTAATTTGAAAAAAAAAATTATGTTGGATCTCTGTCTTTAATGTGCTGTACATTGCTGTTTAATGCTATAATTAGTAATCCAATGGTAGTTTTTTCACTTTATGTTGCTATATGGGCAAAATGTTGAAATCTTTACCTAATATATACTAAACTGATCTTCTGTATACAAAGAGAATTGAAAATGAATCTTTACATGAATGGAAGGGGAAAGGGAGCGGGAAAGGGGAGGGTTGCGGGTGGGAGGGAAGTTATGGGAGGGGGGAAGCCATTGTAACCCATAAGCTATACTTTGGAAATTTATATTCATTAAATAAAAGTTTAATAAAAAAAAAAGAGGGAGGTACCTTTCTCTGAAGGGAGGAGAGAACTTCCACTTTGACTATGACCCTATCGGAATAAGATCAAAGTCAGCGAACCCTAAAGGCTTCCATAGCCCTGGCAACTCATGACTAGAGCCTAGGGAGATTACTGACGCCATGAACAGGAGTGTCAAATTGTTAAGTCAGCAGCAGGAGTCACTGTGTACTTACATCCCATGTGGGATCTGTCCTTAATGTGTTGTCTAATGTGAAGTGATGCTATAACTAGTACTGAAACAGTATTTTTACACTTTGTGTTTCTGTGTGGGTACAAACTGATGAGGTCTTTACTAATTATATACTGAATCGATCTTCTGTATATAAAGATAATTGGAAACAAAAAAAAAACCTGGTGTTAATTGGAAATGGCATAGATAATTAATTAATTTTAAAAAAAAATTATGTAGGCTCTCTGTCTTTAATGTGCTGTACACTGTTATTTAATGCTATAACTAGTACTCCAACGGTATTTTTTTCACTTTGTGTTGCTATATGGGGGCAAACTGTTGAAATCTTTACTTAATATATACTAAACTGATCTTCTATATATAAAGAGAATTGAAAATGAATCTTGATGTGAATGGAAGGGGAGAGAGAGCGGGAAAGGGGAGGCTTGCGGGTGGGAGGGAAGTTATGGGAGGGGGGAAGCCATTGTAACCCATAAGCTGTACTTTGGAAATTTATATTCATTAAATAAAAGTTTAATAAATGAAAAAAAAAAGGTTTCTGGGGAAAAAAGAGGGGGCATGGACAGCTACAACCACATGGGAAAATGTTCATATATCCTACAACCCCAGCAGTTCTATGCCTATTTATGTAAAAAACACTTCATATACACAAGAAGACACTTCACAGCAGCATGGCTCACAGTAGCTAAAGCCTGAGAGTAGTTTGAAACCTTCTATATAATGGGGCTGGCACTGTGGCACAGCAGAGAAAGCTGCCACCTGAGATGCTGCTGTCCCAAATGGCACCAGTTTGTGTGACAGCTGCTCCACTTCCAGTTCAACTCCCTGCTAATGGCCTGGGAAAAGCAGCAGAAGACGCACAAGTGCTTGGGCCCCTGCAACCATGTGGGAGACCCAGGTGAATCTCCCACCTCCTAGCTTCCACCTGACTCAGTCTGGCCTTTGCCACCACTTGGGGAGTGAAACAGTGGATGGAAAACTTCTCTTTGTCTGTCTCTCCTCTTTCTTTGTAATTTTGGCTTTCAAATAAAATAATAAACCTTTTAAGCCAGCACCGTGGCTCAACAGGCTAATCCTCCTCCTAGTGGTGCCAGCACACCAGGTTCTAGTCCCGGTTGGGGAGCCGGATTCTGTCCCGGTTGCTCCTCTTCCAGGCCAGCTCTCTGCTATGGCCCAGGAGTGCAGTGGAGGATGGCCCAAGTGCTTGGGCCCTGTACCCCATGGTAGAGCAGGAGAAGCACCTGGCTCCTGCCTTCAGATCAGCGCGGTGTGCCGGCTGCAGCGCGCCGGCCGCGGCAGCCATTGGAGGGTGAACCAATGGCAAAGGAAAACCTTTCTCTCTCTCTCTCTCTCTCTCTCTCTCTCTCTCTCTGTCCACTCTGCCTATCAAAAAAAAAATAATAATAATAAACCTTTTAAAAAGAAAAGTTCTATTAGCTGATGAAGCAAGATCCTTCTTCAAATATTGTTTTGCTATGCTTAACGCTACCTTTTTATGAAAATTTTCAGAATCAGTTTAGCAAGTGTCCTGAATAATTATGTTGCAATATTCACTGGACATGTATTGATACATAGATAAATTTGGGCAGAACTGGCATCTTTGAAATACTATCTTCTTATGTATGATTATGGCAAAACTATTTATTTAGGTCTTTAACATCTCTCAAAATTGTATGATTTTTTTTATCCTCCAAGTTTTTCCATAAATTGTGCTATATTTATTCTTAAGTTCCTGTTTTTTTTTCAAGATTTATTTGAAAGGCAGTTACAGAGAAAGAGGGAGAGACACAGAGATCTTCCATCCATTGGTTCACTCCCAAGATGACCACAATAACCAGCGCTAGGCAGGCTGAAACCAGGAGCCAGAAGTTTCATCTGAGTCTCCCACACGGGTGGCGGGGGCCCAAGTACATGGACCATCTTCCACCGCTTTTCCCAGGCCATTTAACATGGAGCAGAATCAGAAGTGGAGCAGTCAGGACACAAATTGATGCCCGTGTAGGACACCAGTAAGCTTTACCCCACTATGCCACAACACCAGCCCCAGGTTCTTGATAATTTTTTAAGATTAGCATAAACTGTGTCTCTTTTGTCCAGCCTTTCTTGCTATTGCATTGAAATGACACTAACATTTGTATTAATTTTTGTATATATTCATCTTGTTGAACTCTCCTATTGGATTTAATTTGCCTGAAGTTTCTTTAGAGTTTTCTACATAAATGAGGATATCATCAGAAAATAATTACAATTTTGTTTCTTCCTTTTTAGTTTTTATGACTGTACAATTCTTTCAATTTTTGTTTCATTTAATCTAAGTCAGTTTAATTGGGTGCACACCTGCTAAGAATTGATGTATCTTCTTGGTGAATTACAACTTGGAACTTATACATCAATCTTCTTTGTTCCTAATAATGATTGCCGTGTAAAAGTGAGCTTTGTCTGATTCATATAATGACATCAGTTTTCCTTTGGTTAATATGTGCTGATTTCCAGGGTGCGTGTTTGGCACAACAATTAAGATACCACTTAGGACACTGGCATCCCATATAGGAGTGCCTGGGTTCAAGCCCCAGGTCCACCCCCAGAATGGGCACCCTGAGAGGCTCAAGTAGTTGGGCCCTGCCACCATGTGGTAGACCTAGATTGGGTTCCCAGCTTCTGACTTTAGGCTGGCCCAGCTCCTACTGTTGTGAGCATCTGGGGAGTGAGCCAGTGAATAGGAAATCTCCCTCTCTCTGGTCTGTCCCTCTCTGTCACTTCACCTTCCAAATAAATAGATAAATCTTTTTTTAAAAAAAATTTGAACATAATCTCACATCCCATGGCCTTTCTCCACATCTCCATCAATCTTTTAATGTTGATATGATCTAAATTTTTAAGTCTGAATAATTATGAATGAAGTGGGGCTGGTCCTGTGGCATAGTGGGTAAAGCTGCTGCCTGCAGTGCTGGCATCCCATGTGGGTGCCAGTTCGAGTCCCAGCTGCTCCACTTCTGATCCAGCTCTCTGCTATGGCCTGGGAAAACAGTAGAAGATATCCCAAGTCCTTGGGCCCATGCACCCACATGGAAGACCCAGAGGAGGCTCCTGGCTTCTGGCTTCGGATTGGCCCAGCTCCTGCTGTTGTGGCCATTTGGGGAGTGAACCAGCGGATGGAAGACCTTTGTCTCTTTCTCTCTCTCTCTCTCTCTCCCTCTTATAACTCTGGCTTTCAAATAAATCTTTTTAAAAATTGTGAATGAAGTTTTTCCCCTTTATGTTATTTGTTAAATCCTTAACAGATCTTTCTGAGGTATTTGAGCATCTTCATTTCAACATATCTTAAGTGTGTCTGTGTGTCTGTGTCTAACTACTCACAGACAGCATCCTCAGTGCCTGGACTCTCCGGAGGGAATCTACACTCTGCAAAATGAGAACTCCAGAAGGTCTACTTATCACCCCACAGCCACACAGGAGGCAGCTGCTCCCAGCGGCAGCCCCATCCCTTACACACAGAAACACACACTGAGTCACACAAACACACATCCACACACACAAACATACATACACACTTCAACTCAAGACAAGTGTTTTTCTCTAAAGTTTGGTGTTTTTCTCTAAAGTTTGATGTTTTCCTTTTATAATTTCTCCTGATGTGACAGATGAGAATCTGTTACTTGAGTCTCTTATAAGAAACCAAACTTAGAAAACTGTATATACAGAAATGTTTCCCAAATATTAAATTATTATTTTTCAAAAATCCCCAGTAAGGCTTTAAGGAAATTATTTTTGTACATTTATAGAACCAAATATAGTATATTATTAAGTAAATCACATTGTAGAAAAAACAGCAAATGGAATGGAAGAGAAATCACGTTATTAAACAAGCTTCCCATAGGATTTGAATTCTCCATACGTGTATGTATATATACACATACACACATATATATGGATATATACACACACATATGAAGGATATTCAAAAAGTTCATGGGAATGCATACTATAAAGAAACTATGCATAGTTTGCAACTTTTTCCACAAAAATAAATTTATCATTTAATTCCATTTTCCATGAACTTTCTGAAGTACACTCAAAAATATAAATACATATACAAACAAACATATGCTCACATAGAGTAAATATAAAAATTTACAGAACCAGAATAGGATCTGTAGTTCAGTATTCGACCAATGTCAATTTTCTTATTGTAATGATGCACTACAATTCTGTAAGATGCTATTTATTATTGGGGACGCTGGGTAAAGGTTGCATGGCAACCGTCTGCACGGTTTTGGCAACTGATTATGAATCTAAACTTACTTTAAAATAAAAACTTTTTGAAGATACAGCATTGTAACAAACCTTTCCTGAGAGGGGAGGGCCGGCTTAGCAGCCCTTCCTCCTTTCTGAAACCAATCTATTTCCTTTTGGAGAATAAGGGAATAAACATCCCCCACCATGGTGACAGACTTGGTGGAATTCTAAACCCTTCTTATTTCCAAGCCAAATGCATCCACAGGGTCTACCACAGGAGACTTCAGTAAGAATGCTTCTCTCATAACCGAGGCAGAGGGACAAGCACGACCCAAACTGATCTGAGCAGACCCTCTCCCGGGGGACTTCTCTTCTTGATCAGCCCCAAGCAGTGAAGAAAGATGGTCGGAGGCTGTTTGGTCCCAAGTGCCCAGAATAACTCTTGTGGCTAGATTCCAATTGTTAACCTGGCTGTCCAACTTCTTGTTATTCTATGATCTACTATGCACCTGCCCAATATAGTTTCATTTTGTCTGAGTTAGCTGAAGCAAGTAAGCAAAGAACACTAACTTATCAACGGTGTCTTATCATTACCTTTCTTTTTTTTTTTTTTTGCAATTTTTTTTTAACTTTTATTTAATGAATATAAATTTCCAGTGTACAGCTTATGGATTACAATGGCTTCCCCCCCCCCAATAACTTCCCTCCCACCCGCAACCCTCCCCCCTCCCGCTCCCTCTCCCCTTCCATTTGCATCAAGATTCATTTTCAATTCTCTTTATATACAGAAGATCAATTTAGTATAAAGATTTCAACAGTTTGCACCCACATAGAAACACAAAGTGAAACATACTGTTTGAGTACTAGTTATAGCATTAAATCACAATGTACAGCACATTAAGGACAGAGATCCCACATGAGGAGCAAGTGCACAGTGGCTCCTGTTGTTGACCCAACAAATTGACACTCTAGTTTATGGCGCCAGTAACCATCCTAGGCTGTCATCATGAGTTGCCAAGGCTATGGAAGCCTTCCAAGTTTGCCGACTCTGATCATATTTAGACAAGGTCATAAAAGACAGAGTGAGGATAGTAACCAATGATCCTAAGAGTGGCATTTACCAGGTTTGAACAATTATACAGCATTAAGTGGGGAAGAGGACCATCAGTACACACATGTTGGGAGTAGAGCCATTGGTGGTAGAGTAGAGGTTATGATTACAAAGGAATGAGGCCCAAGTGCACTAGACAGGGCCTAGAACAAAGGACAGAGTCATTATTAGAGGAGCTAAGAAAGGTGCTGTCTAAGCTACAATTAAGTTTTCTGATTGAGAGGCAAATAGAACCTGATAGAAGGGGCTTGATAATAATCTGGTGGGCTTTAGGCCTTGTAAATTCAGAGGCCCAGACCTATCTATCTCTTCACATGGGGTATATCCTAAGGGAGGTGTGAACCTCCTAGGGGAAGGCACTCTGTTGACTTTCATTACTTGGCTGGCCTGGGAGGAGAGCTGGCCAGGTCAAGGCAGGGGGCATCTCTAACAAGAAATTTACAGTTCAAGAAGCAGATCTCAAAAAATTGATAAGAACATTAAGAAGTTCTCAAAAACAAATTCTTGAACTACAGAAATCCTTCATGGACAAGATAGAAAATCTCTCTCGTGAAAGTGAAATATTAAGGAGGAATCAAAATGAAATGAAACAACTAGTGGAACAAGAAACTCTGATAGTGACTAGAAATCATAATGAAATGAAGAGTTCAATAGATCAAATGACAAACACATTAGAGAGCCTTAAAAACAGAATGGGCGAAGCAGAAGAGAGAATATCAGACTTAGAAGACAGAGAACAGGAAAGGAAACAGGCAAACCAAAGAAAAGAAGAAGAAATTAGAAATCTAAAAAATATTGTCAGGAATTTACAGGATACTATTAAAAAACCCAACATTCGGGTTCTAGGAGTTCCTGAAGGCATGGAGAGGGAGAAAGGATTAGAAGGCATTTTCAGTGAGATACTAGCAGAAAATTTCCCAGGTTTGGAGAAGGACAGAGGCATCTTAGTACAGGAAGCTTATAGAACCCCTAATAAACATGACCAAAAGAGATCCTCACCACGACATGTTGTAATCAAACTCACCACAGTGAAACATAAAGAAAAGATCCTAAAAGGTGCAAGAGAGAAACGTCGGATCACTCTTAGAGGATCTCCAATTAGACTCACAGCAGACTTCTCATCAGAAACCCTACAAGCTAGAAGGGAATGGCGAGACATAGCCCAGGTACTAAGAGAGAAAAACTGCCAGCCCAGAATACTATATCCTGCAAAGCTCTCATTTGTGAATGAAGGTGAAATTAAGACTTTTCACAGCAAACAGAAACTGAAAGAATTTGTTGCCACTC
The DNA here is from genome assembly GCF_033115175.1 of Lepus europaeus. Lineage (NCBI taxonomy): Eukaryota > Metazoa > Chordata > Mammalia > Lagomorpha > Leporidae > Lepus > Lepus europaeus. Next base: position 152,718,858 of record NC_084829.1, on the reverse strand, counting down.
ATCCTGCCCTGCAAAAGATGCTTAAAGATGTGTTACACACAGAAACACAGAAACACGGTCACCAATATGAAAGAAGGTAAAGGAAGGAAACCTCATAGCAAAAGATCACAGGAAGCTCAATTTCTCTTTGACATAGAATTAAACTCTGATGCTCTGTTAAAGCAATGTGTTAAAGTAATCTATTATGTTCTCTTGATGTCTGTTAAATTCTAATTGTTCAAAAACAGCTGAATTTTTATTAAGAGCAATGGGTTATTTAAATATGTGCTTTTTTCAAAAATTTGAATATCTGCTGCTCATAAAACTAAAGCGTTGTTGGTTCTGTGTTTAGCTGTCCTCCTATAGGTTCCTATGGACTTTTTCCAGCCACTTTTATTGTATTCAGTACTTTGGGATGGCTCTGTAAACAGATGAAGCCAATAATGTATTAACAGTACCAACTGAGAGAAAGTATGGTTAACTGAGGTTACTAAAAAGAAAAAGCAATTCAAATCAATTGGCAATCTACAAAAAGAGTTAAAGATTTTAAAAGCTATTATTAAAATTGATGTATTGGTCTATTATGCTATATTATATGTGTGTACATATTGTATGTCCACATGGGGAAATTTTATTAAGAGTTTTATTTTAAATGGCTTATAGATAAGATTGTCCATAAATTTAAGCTGCTAAAATCAATCAAAGATACATTTTAATTTGTGGGACCTGAATCTGTGTATCATATGTTTTAAACTTGTTGGTAGAAAGAAACTAAAAACATTTTAGATGGTTGTGCTTAAGTTTACTAGCTAAACAAACTACACCATGTTAGATATTTAAGAGGTGTTTTCAAATACATGATTCTTAAAATTTATAGAAGGCATTGGACCTTCTGGTAAATGTTTTCTTAAGTTGTTATCTAATGGTTGAAACGGTTTGCTAAGTATTCATGTGATATTGCTATTGTCAGCAAGCGATCTAGGACTTGCTCCCTCATTTCTCTATTCGAAGCCCAACTTGTTCTTTCATTTCTCTATTCTCTTCAAGGTAGGAAACTAATTCTATTATGAAGGAATCTGTAGGATGCACAATTTAATCTTTAGACCTTATAAAAGAGATGGCTAACATTTTTCTGCAATAGCATAGCCAAAATAAGAACTCAAATAATAATCTCATAGCTAGATTCACTTCGCCATCAGCGAAGTATACAGTAAGTAGAAAAAACCTCCCTTTCAGACCAAAGGGAAAGAAAGTTTTAAAGTGAGAATATAATTTTCCTCATGGGCATTGTCTACCTTAGAAAAACTACTACAGAACATGCCTGTGACTATAGACTTGTAGTTCAGGCCACCGAAGATTAGAGATGGGAAACGGGCACTCCCTTGACTTGCATCCTCTGGTCTGCTTTAACACAAACCAGGAGGAAAAGAAAGCTCAGCATCAGAAGCAATGGGTGGCAGGCCTATTAATGGCTGATCTGGACAGTGATCTGCCCTCAAGGAGACCCAACAGGCCAGTCCACTGCAGTGGCTTTCAATGTGGTAAGCCTGGGCTTCAGCAGAAGTCAGCTTGTGAAGAGCCCTGGCAGCTCTGCCAAGAGTTGGATCACTGGAAATGGACCTGCCCTGGAGTCGAAGGATGCCCAGGTCAGAGCCACAGATCTTATTGGCTCTAAGCTGAAAAGCCCTTCACTCAGCCCAACTTCCAAAGTGACCACTGCAGCTGAGGGGATGGTCAAGTAGGGTCAGCAACATTGCAGGCAGAACTGTAAATTTCTTGTTAGAGATGCCCCCTGCCTTATCATTACCTTTCTAAAACAAAGATTTAAGCAAATTGTTGTTCTTTGAATTCCCTTCTTACTAAAGAAAATGGGTCCCAGATTGTCATTTCTTTTAGTGAAAGCTCAAATTAAAATTCTTCCCAACCCTGCCAAAGTCAGTAGTCAGTTCTTCGAATTCAAGTCTGTTCGGTCCAGACCATCACTTTTAAAATGCAGTTGTGGGCCGGCGCCGTGACTCAACAGGCTAATCCTCCACCTTGCGGCACCGGCACACCGGGTTCTAGTCCCGGTTGGGGCACCGGATTCTGTCCCGGTTGCCCCTCTTCCAGGCCAGCTCTCTGCTGTGGCCCGGGAGTGCAGTGGAGGATGGCCCAAGTGCTTGGGCCCTGCACCCCATGGGAAACCAGGAGAAGCACCTGGCTTCTGCCATTGGATCAGCGCGGTGCGCCGGTCGCCGCGCGCCAGCCGCGGCGGCCATTGGAGGGTGAACCAACGGCAAAGGAAGACCTTTCTCTCTGTCTCTCTCTCTCACTGTCCACTCTGCCTGTCAAAAAAAAAAAAAATGCAGTTGTGTCCAACAAATCAGTTTTGGAGCCAAACAGACTTTACAAAAATTGGTTTCATGTCAAGGAAAGTGAACCAGCAGATGGAAGATCTCTCTCTTCTTCTCTGTGTCTCCCTCTCTCTATGTATACTGTCAAATAAATGAATAAATTTTTTAAAAAAATGTTTCCATAGATGAAGGGGCCATCAAATAAGGAGGTACCTTTCTCTGAAGGGAGGAGAGAACTTCCACTTTGATTATGGCCCTGTCTAAATAAGATCGGAGTTTGTGGACTCAAGAGGCTTCCATAGCCTTGGCATCTCATGGCAAGAGCCTTGGGTGATTTCTGACGTCATAAATGAGAGTGTCAATTGTTAAATCAACAGGAGTCACTGTGCACTTACTCCTCATGTAGGACCCCTGTCCTTAATGTGTTGTACTATGAGAATTAACAATAAAACTAGTCTTCAAACAGTACTTAATATTTTGTGTGTCTGTATGGGTACAAACTGTTGAAATCTTAGCATAGAGTTGATCTTCTCTATATAAAGATAATTAAAAATGTCTCTTAATGAAGAATGGGATGGGAGAGGGAGTAAAAAGTGGGATGGTTTGGGAGTGGGAGGGAGGGTATTGGGGGGAAGAACCGCTATAATCCAAAAGTTGAACTTACAAAATTTATATTTATTAAATAAAAGCTTTCTATAAAAAAAGAAATAAAGTTTTCATAAACAGAAAAAAAAAAACAAAATGTCTCCTCAAAATTCTCTAGTTCTTTACATAAGAAAAGGAAACGTTTTCTTTTTAAGATACATTTATTTATTTGAAAGGAAGAGTAGAAAGTGAGCAAGATGTGCTGGTTTACTCCCCAAATAATCACAATGGCCAGGGCTGGGCAGGCCGAAGCCAGGAGTCAGGAACTTCCTCCTTGTCTTCCACATGGGTGACCGGGGTCCAAGTACTGGGGCCATCTTCTGCTGCCTTTCCAGGCACTTTAGCAGGAAACTGAATCAGAAACAGAATATCCAGGACTCCAACTGGCATTCTGATGCGGAACAAGGGTGTAAGTGGTAACTTAACCTACTGTGCCACAACAGCCCCAGGAAAATTTTTCTTAAAAATCTGGCAAGTTATCACAAGTAAGACCACAGATCATGGCATGAGGAAGACCAGAATTGAGACCTGTCTTCACTGCTTGTTGGGACTCAGAGCTTGCGCAGTTCACCGGACCCTCTGAGCTCTTTTCTCCCTTGAAAATGAATGGTTATTACATTACCTTGTGCACTATGTGGAGGACTACACAAGAACTTTTGTTAACGATGGAGTAGGTGTTCGGTGCAGTGGTTGACACTACTCTGATACCCACAACCCACGTTACTGCCTGCATTTGGGCACCAGCTCTTCTTCCAATTCCAGCTTCCAACTAGTGCACTCCCTGGAAGACAGCAGATGATGGTTCATGAGCTTGAGTATCTGACATCCACATGGAAGATCCAGATTGAGTCTGGGTTCTTGGCTATAGCAGAGCCCAGGGTGTTACAGGCATTTATGGAGTGAACCAGTAGATGGAAGATCTCTGTCTCTTCACCTTCCAAAAAAGCATCTGTAATGCTCCAGAAACTGTGTCAGCACAGCACATTCATACGTCAAGCCCTTGGCTATGCATCAGACAACTCAAAGGAGGAAGAGGATGAAAAGGAACAGGAGGAGGAGGAATACAATTAAGAACCCACTTATCAAAGAGTTTAACTAGTAGATGGAAATGTATTTCAAAAGAGGCTCATGAAATGCTACATTTTAAGGCGCACTAGAAATGACTTTCACCACATCATGAATCCAAAGGACACTGATGTTAAGTGACTTTCTAAGCTAATGCAAGGCAGGGCAATAGGATGGAAAGAGATCAAGGTTTGGAGGCTGGAATTTGAGTGTATCTCCGCACCACACCACTTGTGTCATCTTTATTATGTCATTAAACAATACACAGTAAATTATAGTTTGACACCTTGGGAGAAAATATTCCAACTGCTTTCTCATAATTACATGGTATAATAATATGCAGTGAGAATTGAATACTTAGTAAACCTAAAAGTACTTGATAAACTGTAAATTACCATGTAAATGTTAGTTATTAGTAATAAGACACTTCATGAAAAAGTTCTTGCTGTTCTCTCAAACGCCTGGATTCCACAGAGTTCCCAAAAAGCCATGATTATCTTATCATTGATCATCAGAATCAACACAATACCTAGCATATAAAAGGCACTCTTAGACATGTAGCATGGGGTATTTTTTTTTTTTGAAATGATGTACTCCGAATGAAATAGAGGACATCTTATCCCCAAAATTCACAGTATTAGATAACTCTCTGGTGATTTTTGATTCCCAAGGAAAATCTCTGTGACACAAAGAACAGGTTTTTATGTCACCAGTTTAAATTGGGTGGAAAGGAAAAAAGGTAGAAGACTACATCACCTCTTCCTCAACTGCACTTCCGTAAAAATGGGAAGGGTGGGAAGCAGTGACCTGTTGATGTGTTTTAATGACCTTGAGATGCATTCAGGTAGAATTCTTTGATTTGCTCTTCAGGCAGAGTCATTCACCTCTCCCTGAGGTATTTATTGGTATTTAATGATTCCTATTCTAAGACAGGATTCTATGTCTTCTGTTAACTCTGCTTCTGTCCTGAGTTTGAAACCTTTTTTCTTCATTGACAACGTTTTCTCATCAAGACTTTTAGTTTTGGCTGCATGCTTATCTTTGTTTTGTTTTTAAGATTTTTATTTATTTATTTGAGAGGTAGAGTTACAGACAGTGAGAGGGAGAGACAGAGAGAAAGGTCTTCCTTCTATTGGTTCACTCACCAGATGGCCACAACGGCCAGAACTGCACCGATCTGAAGCCAGGAGTCAGGTGATTCTTCCCGGTCTCCCATGTGGATGCAGGGGACCAAGCACTTGGGTCATCTTCTACTGCTTTCCCAGGCCACAGCAGAGAGCTTTGTTGGAAGAGGCGCAGCCAGGACTAGAACCGGTGCCCATATGGGATGCCGGCACTGCAGGAGGAGGATTAACCTACTGTACCACGAAGCCGGCCTCTGCATGTTTATCTTTTAAATTGAGCTCTGTCGTTAGCTTACCTGTGAACACCATATCTTTATTAAAACCTGCCTGTATCGTCTTCTTTTTGTCGTTTAATGATCTATACATAGCCCATAATAATTTATATTTTGTCACTTCTGGGGAGAAATAGTCCAACTGTTTTCTCATAGGTTTCTGGTATAATGATATGCAGTGAGAATCTACCACAATGCCCTTTGTACTAAAAAAAAATTACATTTTTGAAGCACATTTGTAGACCATCAAGTACCAGGTGAGATGTGATGTAACAGAGTAAAGCGAATCCTAGTTTGGGGTGTGGCACCCCCATTACTCAAAGTGATGCCAGCCAAGCCCCCACACGAGTAGCTGTTGCAGTCTGATAATCTGCTGGTTACTGCCTGGCTGCTCCCTGTCTCCCTGGGACTGTGCCTTAATCAGGCATGCTCTTCATGGTCCCCTTGGTCCCCTCTGATGAGGGCACCCCTGGAACACTTTCCATTCCCCACCCCCCTTCATGATTGTTCTGTCTCTTCTGGGGTGTGTGCCTTAACCAGGCATACTCTTCATGGTCCCCTTGGTCACCTCTGATGAGGGCACCTCTGGAACACTTTCCATTCCCCACCCCTCTTCCATGATTGTTCTGTATCTTCCTGGGACTGTGCCTTAACCAGGCATGCTCTTCATGGTCCCCTTGGTCACCTCTGATGAGGGCACCTCTGGGATCACTGTGGTCTTCTGTCATCCCCACCGTGATTGCCTTGGGGATTATTTCTCCCCTATCAGTTCAGCTCATGACAATTTTTCAGTATGTCTGGATCTTCTCATAGCTCTTAGCTTATCAAGGTACCCTGTTCTTAATGGTGATTATTAACTAATTTTAAAATATTTTATGCCAGATCCAAAACTTCTAATATTTGAAAATGAGTGCCTAGAGGAAAGAATAGAAATAATGGAAGAGAGGGGATGCTAAATGCAATAATAATGAAATACTCCAGGGCTGGCGCCGTGGCTCAACAGGCTAATCCTCCGCCTTGTGGCGCCAGCACACCAGGTTCTAGTCCCAGTTGGGGCACCAGATTCTATCCCGGTTGCCCCTCTTCCAGGCCAGCTCTCTGCTATGGCCTGGGAAGGCAGTGGAGGATGGCCCAAGTCCTTGGGCCCTGCACCCGTATGGGAGACCAGGAGAAGCACCTGGCTCCAGGCTTCAGATCAGCACGATGCACCGGCCACAGCGGCCATTGGATGGTGAACCAACGGCAAAAAGGAAGACCATTCTCTCTGTCTCTCTCTCTCTCACTATCCACTCTGCCTGTCAAAAAAAAAAAAGAAAAGAAAAGAAATACTCCAGAACAAACAAAACACTTTCAGACCAAAAGACAAAGGTGAATAAAAAAATAAATCACGGGAGAATGACAGGGGTGGAGCCAAGATGGCGGATAGTGAGGGTACCCACCGATAGTCCGGGAAAAGATAGTTTAATAAAAGTGGAGTTACTGTAGCCTCAGAAAAGACCCAAGAAAAAAACTGCAGAGGAAAAGCTTCCGGATCTAGTGGATGTGACACAGAGGACCTAAGGGGAGCCCACCGCGTGGAAGCCCAGCCGCGGGAGCCGAGCTGCAGAATCTCGCCAGCGTGGGAATGGGAGGTAAGACAAAAACCTCAGAAACCCGAGACATTGGCGGGGAAAGGCAGAACGAGGCCTGAGGCTCCACTGGGGAAAGTTCTCCAGGCTGACTAGAGGAGAGAGAAAAAAGCGAACAAATAAGGAGAACCGGCACGGACACTAGCCTCTCTCTCCACTCACCTTACAAAGCCGAGCAAGACAAAGAGCAGGCGCCATTTTACACATGTAAAGCAGCAACCGCGAGTAGCCAAGCAGAAAAACTTGACTCTGGTCCAGAGAAATAACAGGAGGTTAGAATCTAGTGAAAGTAGGTGGAGTGAACGATCTGAGACTGTGAAAATCCGAGGGGGGGCGAGCGAACTCACAGAGTACACAAACTCGGTAACCTTGGGACTGTGGAGAAACTTGAGAACACATTGAGGGCTGCATACACTCTGTGTGTGGTCCCAGGGGTAGATCAAATGAATACCCACAGAGGCCAGATTTCAACTACCCTCAATTCCACTCAGCTGTGTGGAATTACTTCCCAACTCATTCAAAAAAAAAAAGAGAGAGAGAGAGAGAGAGAGAGAGAGCAAGCAAGGGGGAGAACAATCTGGGTGAGTCCCATTTGGCACACCCTTAAACCTGAAAATCAAACAGAGCTCTCTGGCCACACCCATCACAGTCTCTAAGGATCCATCAAAGCAGACAGCCCACTTAATCTAGAGGCACAGTATAACGAGAAAAAAACACCACAGCGAAGAAACCAAAGAATATCTCCAAAATGCCAAACAACAAACGCAGAAACCAAGATAACAAGAGCAAGGAAGACACTACGATGCCCCCAAATGAACAAGACACCACAATCCAAGATTATGAAGATGAAGAGATAGAGGAAATGCAAGAAGCGGATCTCAAAAAGTTGGTAAGAACATTAAGAAGTTCTCAAAAACAAATTCTTGAACTACAGAAATCCTTAATGGACAAGAAAGAAATCTCTCTCAGGAAAATGAAATATTAAGGAGGAATCAAAATGAAATGAAACAACTAGTAGAACAAGAAACTGTGATAGTGATGAGAAATCATAGTGAAATGAAGAATTCAATAGATCAAATGACAAACACATTAGAGAGCCTTAAAAACAGAATGGGTGAAGCAGAAGAGAGAATATCAGACTTAGAAGACAGAGAACAGGAAAGGAAACAGGCATACCAAAGAAAAGAAGATGAAATTAGAAATATAAAAAATATTGTTGGGAATCTACAGGATACTATTAAAAAACCCAACATTCAGGTTCTAGGACTTCCTGAAGGCATGGAGAGGGAGAAAGGATTAGAAGACCTTTTTAGTGAGATACTAGCAGAAAACTTCCCAGGTTTGGAGAAGGACAGAGGCATCTTAGTACAGGAAGCTTATAGAACCCCTAGTAAACATGACCAAAAGAGATCCTCACCACGACACGTCGTAATTAAACTCACCACAGTGAAACATAAAGAAAAGATCCTAAAATGTGCAAGAGAGAAACGTCAGATTACTCTCAGAGGATCTCCAATTAGACTCACAGCTGACTTCTCACCAGAAACCCTACAAGCTAGGAGGAAATGGTGAGACATAGCCCAGGTACTAAGAGAGAAAAACTGCCAGCCCAGAATATTATATCCTGCAAATCTCTCATTTGTGACCTTGGCAACTCATGACGAGAGCCTAGGGTGGTTACTGGCGCCATAAACTAGAGTGTCAATTTGTTGGGTCAACAACAGGAGTCACTGTGCACTTACTTACTCCTCATGTAGGATCTCTGTCCTTATTGTGCTGTACATTGTGATTTAATGCTATAACTAGTACTCAAACAGTATGTTTCACTTTGTGTTTCTATGTGGGTGCAAACTGTTGAAATCTTTATACTAAATTGATCTGCTGTATATAAAGAGAATTGAAAATGAATCTTGATGTGAATGGAAGGGGAGAGGGAGCGGGAGAGGGGAAGGTTGTGGGTGGGAGGGAAGTTATGGGAGGGGGAAGCCATTGTAATCCATAAGCTGTACATTGGAAATTTATAATCATTAAATAAAAGTTAAAAAAATAAAAAATAAAAATAAATAAGTCACGGGACTGGTGCTGTGGCATAGCAAGTGAAGCTACCGCCTGCAGTGCCAGCATCCCATATGGGCACCAGTTCGAGTCCTGGCTGCTCCACTTCCAATCCAGCTCTCAACCGTGGCCTGGGAAAGCAGTATAGACCAAGTGTTGTGCCCCTGCACCCACATGGGAGACCTGGAAGAAGCTCCTGGATCCTAGCTTCAGATCAGGGCAGCTCTGGCCATTGTGGCTATTTGAAAAGTGAACCAGAGGATGGAAGAGCTCAATCAATCTCTCTCTTTCTCTCTCTCTCTCTCGCTGCCTCTCCTTCTCTCTGTGTGTAACTCTCACTTTCAAACAAATAAATAAATCTTTAAAACAAGCAAATAAATAAATAAATCATGCCATACAGTACTGTAAAAATTTCAGTACACTAAATATAAAGAGAGGATCCTAAAGTCTGGCAGAGAGAAAGAAAATAGAAACAGATTATCAACTAAGAAAACAGAAACAGGAGCCGGTGCTGTGGCGCAGCAGGTTAATTCCCTGGCCTGAAGCGCCGACATCCTATATGGGCGCCGGTTCTAGTCTGGGCTGCTCCTCTTCTGATCCAGCTCTCTGCTATGGCCTGGGAAAGCAGTAGAAGATGGCCTAAGTCTTTGGGCCCCTGTACCTGCATGGGAGACCCGGAAAAAGCTCCTGGCTCCTGGCTTCAGATCGGCACAGCTCCGGCCATTGCAGCCATCTGGGGAGTGAACCAATGGATGGAAGACCTCTCTCTCTGTCTCTACCTCTTTCTGTAACTCTTTCAAATAAATAAAATAAATCTTAAAAAAAAAAACAGACTAATGTCACACTTCTGGTCAGTTACCCTATGGGAAAGATAACAATGAAATAGACATTTCAAAGGTCAGAATACAGAAGTGGGTGTTTCGCCGATGTGGTAAGCCACCAGTTCCACAGCTGAAGTGCCTGGGCTCAATACTTGCCCCTGGCTCCTGACTCTAGCTTCCTGTCAGTGAAGACCGTGGGAGGCAGGGTGCTGGCTCAAGTGATTCAGTTGCCAGTCACATGGGCAATCTGGATTGTGTCTTTGACTCCTACATTTGGCCCTGGCCCAGCCCCACCCATCTCTCTCTCTCTCTCTCTCTCTCTCTCTCTCTCTCTCTCTCTTCCCTCTGTCTTCCTCCCTCTCCCCACCCCAAATAAATAAACGAATAAAAAATTTTAAAGTTCAGAATACAAACATCGCTAAACCTCTCATCTTATCAACTTACAAGGTCATGGAAAGTTCATTAGCCACAAACTATCATTTAAAGCACTTTGGAGATATTCTTCAGAGAGAAAGAAATTAACCCAAGACACAGAAGTGAGACCAAAAAAAACCTAATTATTACTAGCATAAGGATAGACTTACATTGGTGGAATACAATTTAGAATTCAGAAATAAACTGAGGTGTTTGTGGTTGATCAATGGTGACAGAGCACCAAGACAATTCAATGCAGGGAAAGAAGGGTCCTTTCAACAAACAGGATTGGCACAGCTGGAGAGAGAGCCCCATGCAAAAGAATTAAGTTGTTCATCACCTCCCATTGCACAAATGCTAAAATTATACATTTCTTACAAAGGGCAGGCATTTGATGCACTGGTAAATTTGCATGCATGCCCTGGATTCAAGTCAAGGCCCCACTTCTAATCCAGCTCCCTGTGGATGCACACCCTTGAAAGCAACAGGTTAATGACTCAAGTATTTGACATCTACCATCTGCATGGGAGACTCATATTGAGTTCTGGGCTCCTGGCTCTGATCTGGCCCAGTCCTGACTGTTGCAGGCTTTTGAGGAGTGAACCAGTGGATCAAAGAAATTTCCCTCCCTCTCCCTCTCACTTTCGCTCTCCCTCTCTCTCTCCCTCACTTTCAAATAAATAAAAATAAATAAATAAGATTTCAAAAATATATGCTTAGAAAAAAACAGAGGCACAAATCTTTATGCCTTTATATTTGGCAATGGTTCTTAGATTGACAGCAAGAACACACACAACAAAATAAATAATAATTTGGATTTCATAAAAATTTAAATGCTTGGCTTCATGGGACACTATTAAGAAAATGAAAGACAAAACCCAGAATGATAGAAATTAATTGCAAATCATATATATGATAAAGAACTTCAGTTTAGAAGATACGAAAAGTTCTTTTTGTTAAAAGATTTATTTATTATTTACTTGCAAGTCAGAGTTACACATAGAGGAGAAGCAGAGAGAGAGAGAGAGAGCAGTCTTCCATCCGATGGTTCACTCCCCAATTGTCCGCAATGGCTGGAGCTATGCCAATCTGAAGCCAGGAGCCAGGAGCTTCTTCCAGGTATCCCACGTGGGTGCAGGGGCCCAAGGACTTGGGCCATCTTCTACTGCTTTCCCAGGCCACAGCAGAGAGCTGGATCGGAAGTGGAGCAGCCAGGTCTTGAAACAGAACCCTCAACCATCACTGGTGGGAATATAAAAATGGAATGTATACTGTGCAATGCTGTATAATGATGCAACCGCTTTGGAAGAAAGGTTTTGCAATTCCTCAAAAAGCTAAATGTAGAGCTATCATATGATCCAGCAATTCTACTTGTAGGTATATAAATAAGAGACATGAAAACATATATACCCACAAAAACTGTATGTAATGTTTTCAGTAGCATTGTTGATAATACTCCTAGTTACTAAAATACCTAGAAGGCAGAACAATTTATTTATTAACCAACTAATAAATAGATTTAAAATGTAATATATCCATGCAGTAGAATATTATTCATTTCTTCAAAAGCTATGAAGTGCTATGACATGGACAAAAATTCTACACTCAAAAAGCCAGTCACTAAAGGCCATAGATTGCATGATTCCATTTATATGAAATTTCTAGAACAAGGAAATGACCAGATGGTAATAGGGTACTTTAACTTAATAAATCATTTAAAATATAGCTTATAAAATTATCAACAAGTCTGGCTGCCTATTATACATTGATAAATATTTCATAACTGGTTATGGCTTTTCTTTATCCACAGAACATCAAGATTTAGATAAATGAGTTGGGTTCTATATGTTTAATTTGCTGTATAGTTACTTTAATAAAGACTTGAAAATCTTCCAAAATGAGGCATCAACTTTTTAAAGTGAGATTAATTTAAAAAGATGATAAACAGAGCTATAAAAAGTCAGCCAAAAGATAAGCTAAAACTTGGTAGCAATAAATGAAAAATCAATAGATACAAGATGGTTGACTAGTGAAAAGCCACACTGACTTCAGCCACACAAAGATACCTGAGAACGAAGGGAAGGACCGTGTTTCCAGAAGACTGATTGAGAGAAATTTTCAGTGGACAAAACAGAACAGAGACTGCATGGAGCAGCGAGGAAAGAGGACAGACATGTTGCCATCAGCCACTCGGCATCCAATCGGCCAGCTCCTGAAGGGAGAGCACCATCGTCCCAGGGCAAGGTGAGAAAGACTGCCATGGCCCCAGCCACCGGGGGCTTTGATGGAAGGAGAAGTCCATGGTCCCCACTGGCTTTGAGTCTTGCATGGGGAGCTGGGCTGGGTGACTACTTTGCTCCATGAAGAGAGGCCACTTTGTTTCCCTCCCCTCCCCCCACCAAAGAGCTGGACCAAATTCACTGAGGTCAAGAGGCAGCCCAACTCTGTTCTGACTTGGAGAACAGTGTGCAGCTTGCACGAGTGACACAGAGGCCCACATGATGGAGAGTGAACCCCCTGTACTCCCTGTGGGAGTTCCGGAAATAGGCCATGAAACTGGGAGAGATGTGGGCTCTGGGTAGGTTCCTGTGCATCCTCCTGGTCTGACCATGGAAACTCAGTGGGAAGTACCACTATGGTCCTAAATCTATATATATGAAATACATGAAATTTCCTTATCCTAAATAAAATTTTCAGGCTGGCGCCGTGGTTTAACAGGCTAATCCTCTGCCTTGTGGCGCCGGCACACCAGGTTCTAGTCCTGGTTGGGGCGGCAGATTCTATCCCGGCTGCCCCTCTTCCAGGCCAGCTCTCTGCTATGGCCCAGGAAGGCAGTGGAGGATGGCCCAAGTCCTTGGGCCCTGCACCTGCATGGGAGACCAGGAGAAACACCTGGCTCCTGGCTTTGGATCAGCGAGATGCGCCGGCCACAGTAGTCATTAGAGGGTGAACCAACGGCAAAAAGGAAGACCTTTCTCTCTGTCTCTCTCTCACTATCCACTCTGCCTGTCAAAAAATAAACAAATTTTAAAAAAAATAAAAAATAAAATTTTTTAAAAAGAGAGAAACTCAGAGTTCCCTGAATGCTGGGATGAGATCTCATGAGGGTTGGGAGACGTACTTCAGAGAGGGTGGGTGCTCTGTATGGTGCATATGGCTGCATGAGTGCAGTGCCCAGACACCATGAGCTCCCACTAGGCTGCGAATCAACTGATTGACCCTGCACAGAGAAGTGCTGGGACCGTGAACACACTAGCCAGCTCCAGCATCCCCTCCCCCTACTAACTGGGAATGAGATGTGCTCCACCATCCCCAACGCTGGTGGCATTCTGGATTCTTGCTCCACTCACAAACAGGGGCAGAGTTCCCCAGCCCCAAGGAGAACGCACTCTGAGAACTCCAGTGTAAGCCTCAGGCACTCCACTAAGCCACAGTAGCACATAAAGCCTTCAATTAAAAAAAAAATCCTTTGAGACGATAGTAATAAGTGAAGCCGTAGGTGCATAAAAATCAAGAAAGAAGCACAAGAAACATGAACGAGGCAGGCAATATAACCCTCCAAAGGAACACAGTAATACATAAATATAAGACTGGGAACAAAGGGAGACTGACAAAATGCCCGAAAGAGAATTCAAAGGGATGATTTTAAGGTTACTCAAAAACCCAGAGAAAGAGTTAAATGAAATAAGGAAATCCACACATGACATCAATGAGAAATTCTGCAGAAATGGAAACAGTGAAGAAAAATGAGACATTGATACCAGAAATGAAATACTCGATAAATGGAACAAAAAATACAGTAGAAACCCTTAAAAACAGACTTGGTGAGTAAGAAAAAATAATATATGACCTAAAAGACAGGTCTTTTGAAATATCTCAGACAAAAGAAAAAAGAAAAAATTAGAAACACTGAAACCAGTGTTTAGGATCAATCAAATAACAAAATATAAAACAAAAATAAAAAGCAAAGTTTTAGGAGTTCATGAATGTATGGGAAAAAGAATGGCTTATAAAACTTATTAAGTGAAATAATAACAGAAAATTTCACAATTTGGAGAAAGATATGGACATCTAAATACAAGAAGTGCATAAAACCCTAAATAGACATGATCATAAAAAATCCTCACCACCACACATTGTAGTCAAATTATCAAAAGTAAAACATATGTGCTGGTGCTGTGGCATAGCGGGTTATGCTGCCTGCAGCACCAGCATCCCATATAGACACCAGTTCAAGACCAGCTACTCCACTTCTGATCCAGCTCCCTACTAATGTGTCTGAGAAGGCAGTGGAAGATGTCGCAGGTCCTTGGGACCCTGCACCCACATGGGAGACCTGGACGAAGCTCCTGGCTCCTGGTTTTGGACAGGCTTAGCTCCAGTCATAGCCATTTGGGGAGTGACCAGGAGGGTGGAAGACTTCTCTCTCTCTCTCTGTCTCCCCCTCTATGAAACTCTTCCTTTCAAATAAATAACTAAATCTTTTTTTTTAAAGTAAAACATAAAGAGATTATTGTAAAATTTGCAAGAGAAAAACTCCAGGTCAACTTTGACAGAAACCTCATCAGATTGACAGCTGATTTCTCAACAAAAACCCTACAGACCAGGACAGAAGGAAAGATATAGTTCAAGTCCTAAAAGGAAAAAATTGCCCCAGAACACTGTACCCAGCAAACTTTATAAATGGAGGTGAAATAAAGACATTCTAAGGCAAGCAAAAATTGAAAGAATTGTCACTACCCAAGAAACCTTACAAATGATGACTCAGGATGTACTACACACAGAAACAGAGACAGATAATCAGAATCATTAAAGAATGTAAAGGTAGCAAACCTCCTAGTAAAAGAACAAAGGGGATTCAAGACAAACAACAGGAATATTTATGGGAAAATGGGAAGATAATTTTTATTACTCATCAACAATCCAACAAATAATAAATAATTACATTAATTATTATTTATATAATAAATAATTTATGGCAAACCCACAGCCAGCATCATATTGAATGGGGAAAAGCTGGAAACATTTCCACTAAGATCCAAACAAGGATGCCCACTCTCACCACTATTATTCAAAATAGTTCTGGATGTTTTAGCCGAAGTCATTAGGCAAGAAAAAGAAATCGAAGGGGTATAAATTACAAAGGAGGAAGTCAAATTATCCCTGTTTGCAGAAGACATGATCTTTTATATAGGGGAACCTAAAGACTCCACTAAAAGACTGTTGGAACTCATGAGTGAACTCAGCAAATTTGCGAATATAAGATCAATGCACAAAATTAAAGCATTCTTTTTTTTAAAGATTTATTTATTTATTTGAAAGTCAGATTTACACAAAGAGAAGGAGAGGCAGAGAGAGAGGTCTTCCATCCGCTGATTCACTCCCCAGTTGGCCCCAACAGCTGGAGTTGTGCCTATTCGAAGCCAGGAACCAGGAGCTTCCTTTGGATCTTCCTACCCCCATGCAGGGGCCCAAGGGTTTGGGCCATCTTCTACTGCTTTCCCAGGCCATAGCAGAGAGCTGGATTGGAAGAGGAGCAGCCAGGACTTGAACCAGTGCCCATATAGAATGCTGGAACTGCAGGCAGCAGCTTCACCCACTACGCCACAACACTGTCCCTTAAAGCATTCTTACACATAAACAGTGCTCTGGCTGAGAAAGAACATGCTGTCCTATTCAGAATAGCAACAAAAGAAAATTAAACACCTTGGATAAATTTAACCAAGTATGTGAAAGATCGCTTCATTGTAAATTACAAAATATTAACGATAGAAGAAATCACAAAAAATGAAAAAAATCTTCCATGTTCATGGAAGAATTAATACCATTAAAATGTCCATACTAACCAAAGCAATTTATGGATTCAATGTGATCCAAATCAAAATACCAAGGACATTCTTTATTGATCTAGAAAAAACAATACTAATATTCATATCAAAACACAGAAGATCCCGAATAGCCAAATAAATCTAAAACAATTTAAAAAAAGCTGAAGGCATCACAATACCAGATTTCAAGACATAGTACAGGGTTGTTATAATCAAAACAGCCTGGTGCTGGCACAAAAATAGACATGCAGACCAATGGAACAGAATAGGGACCCCAGAAATTAACCACCCATCTATAACCAACTAATCTTTGATAAATGAGCTAAAATTATACTCTGGAGAAAGGACAGTCTCTTTAACAAATAGTGTTGGGAGAATTGGACTTCCACATGCAGAAGTATGAAACAAGACCCCTATCTTACATCCTATACAATAAATCAATACACAATGGAGCAAAGATCTAAACCCATGACTCAAATCCATCAGATTACTAGGGGAAAACATTGGGGAATGCTAAAAGACACTAGCAAAGGAAAAGATTTCTCAGATAAGATCCCAGAAGCACAGGCAATGAAAGCAAAAATGGACAAATTAGATTACTTCAAGCTAAGACGCTTCTATACAACAAAGGATACAATAATCAAAGTGAAGAGACAACCAACAGAATGGGAGAAAATTTCCAACAAAGGATTATATCCAGATTATATAAGGAGCTCAAGAAACTCAACAGCAACAAAATCAACAACAAATCTAGGAAATGGGCAAAGGATACCAATAAACATTTTTTAAATGAAAACATACAAATGGCCAAGAGAGACATAAAAAAATGCTCAGAATCACTAGCCATCAGGGAAATGCAAATAAAAATCATAATTGGGTATCAGTTCACCCCAGTTAGAATGACTATCATCCCAAAATTTAAAAATAAAAAATCCTCATGAGGATGTGGAGTAAAAGGTACCCTAATACACTGTTGGTGGGACTATTAACTAGAACAACCACTATGTAAGACAGTATGGAGTTTCCTCAGAAACATGAAAATAGATCTACCATATGATCCAGCTATCCCACTCCTGGGAATATATCCAAAGAAGTGAAGTCAGCATATGAAAGAGTTACCTGTACTTCCATGTTTATAGTAGCTCAATTCACAATAGCTAAGATATGGAATCAACTCAGGTGTCCATCAACTGATGACTGGATAAAGAAAATGTGATATAAATACATGATGGACTACTACTCAGTCATAAAAGAATGAAATCCTGGCTTTTGAAACAAAATGGATGCAAATTGAGATCACTATGCTGAGTGAAATAAGCTAGAACCAAAAAGGCAAATATCATGTTTTCTCTTATTTGTGGTAGTTAATATAGAGGGAGAGCATAAAAATTGCAATTATGTCATATTACTTGGTATATAGTTATAAATTTTGCTTCCTTGAATCATATCATGTAAATTACAACATGATCTTATTTCACATTAAAATAAAAAGAAATGGATATGTAGGGAATATTGAGGACTCTTAGGATACTAGTAATATTTTGTTCTTATTTGGGTGTTGGTTATAAGTGTGATCAGATGATCAAAAAAACACCCACTGATCTGTACACTTATATACATTTCTTGGTATGTTTACCATATTTTAATTAAATATCTTTAAAAACAATTTTAAAAGAAATGAAAATTAACATAATTCAGTTGAACTTCTAGAAACAACATGAATTTCAATATTGGCTCAAGGATGAATACACCTAGAGCCACAGAACAAATTAGAAAATCAAAGTCTCTTGCCTAAAAAAGATACTGGGTCCAAATAGTTTTACAGGAAAACTCTATAAAATTCTCAAGAATCAGGAGTTGTAAATTCAAACAGGCACCTCCTTGTCGGGAAGTACAGGACATGTTGGCCCATTGCCTATTTTCATGAATAAAGTTTTCTCGGAAAAAAACACTCTCAGTCATTTTTGTAGTCTGTGGCTATTTTACAGCTACAAGGACTGAATAGAATAGGTGTGATAGGCTGGGTTGGCCTAAATATTTACTACCTATTCCTTTACAGAAAACGTTTGCCAAACTGTGTAAGAGTTACAAATAGCTAAAAACATGTGCGGCGACCATGAAAATGCACCACTCAGATCTGCTGTGACAAGGATAATTGACAGATGCCCTTGCTGTTGGGGTCAAATCCACTTCTGTGGACACGCGGCCATGCTCCTTGGGGGCCGTTTCAGACTAAAGACTAAGCGCACAGGACTATTAATGCAGATTCACTCCTGTAAGACACAGGACTCCTCTGACTGGGACTTGTGGC
The DNA here is from genome assembly GCF_033115175.1 of Lepus europaeus. Lineage (NCBI taxonomy): Eukaryota > Metazoa > Chordata > Mammalia > Lagomorpha > Leporidae > Lepus > Lepus europaeus. The sequence continues at coordinate 152,700,383 of NC_084829.1, read as the reverse complement.
TCAAGGCTCCACAGCAGCTTAGGTGAAGGGTGCTCAGAATTGTGCTGTGCTCTGCAAATCTGCTCACCCTGATCTCCTCTCCTCCCCCTCCACAGGGCCAGACCTGCATCCAGTTCTGACAGCTCCCACAACATCCGTCTGCTCCTTCCCCTTTTTCCTTTGGAAGTTATTCCCCCTAATAAGCTTCACTGACACTGAAGTGTGGCCTTGGTTTCTGTTTCTCAGAAGACATGAGCCAGTGCAACATAAAAATCACTGCCCCTGACTATCCAAGCCTCAGGGAAATGTAAAATACAGCAGTAACATGCCACTCATCACTCTATCAGATCATCAAAATGTCTAAATGTCAATGGTTGGTGTCTGTAGACAGATGGATTTCCCCACACTTTCTGGAAGTGAATTGGTTGGGCCATGAAAGAAAATCACTGGACCAATAAATGCACACTTTAGCGCAGTAATTCCATACCCCATGACAGTTCCAGAGAAATACTTGAAATATGTACAATTAAGCAAATAAGAGAAAGTTCAAAAAGTTTAAGGAAAATAGAATTGAAAGATAAGTTTGTTAGAGTGCAAAAAATTTGAAACTGATGCATAATTTTTCATAATACACATTTCCCATGAACTTTTTGAATGAGGAATATCATTGCAACATTTTTATAACAATGAAAACTTGGGACTATTCTACAGTATGGTTAAATAAATTATAAAATATCCATGCCATGACATACCACACATGATACCATGGGGATTGGTACATGGGTAGTGAAAGGTAGATTTGATGTGCGTGTACTGAAATATCTCTAAGTCATTCTATTAAGTGATTCTTATAGACTGAAATGTGTCCCTCAAGTATGCATCTGTTGAAGCCCTAACCCTCACATGTATTCTCTCTCTCTCTCTCTTTCTATATATTATATATATATATAATATATGTATATAGTGTGTGTGTGTGTCTTGTAAAACTGGTATCAGTGGTTGTGTTTGGATGAGGGAATAGAATAAGGGTAGTGAAAGGAATTTTAGCTTTACCTGATTTTTTGGTATTCATAAGAACCTATCCATATATTATTTTCATAAAATGTACATATTTTTAAATTCAAGTGGTAGCAATTTCTTCTCCTCTCAGTGGGCTATTGGGTAATATTTGAAACTTCATAAACACCACACATGTACCATGCATGCAAGACTCAGGAATCCCTCTAAAGACCAAGCAAATTACATAATCTGAGGGTCCTAATAGTCCTAATTCAGTGTAAGAAAATATACCAGTTATTAGAAATATTCCATACAATACCTTCTTCCAGTAAACTCTCTAATAGACAGGAGAGGCAGACACCCATACACACAACACACACACACAGAAAGAGAGAGAGAGAGAGAGAGAGAGAGAGAGAGAGAGAGAAAGAGAAGAAACAGGATAAGCAAGAAGAACTATACATGTATTCAACAACTGTATAGAGATATCAAAATACAGGTTGCAGTGTATGAGTGCTTTGTGATTTGTTGTCAGTGTGACCCAAACTAAGTGTCAGATCACAAAACCTGCTGTGTTTTCTGAGCAGGTTTTACAATGGGAGCTGACATGTTGTGAGGAATTGCGAGAATTGTGCTGTCATGATTTGAATGTGGTGGATGCCTCTGTCCTGAGACTCATCTTTGCATCAACCACTCTGCGATGGCCAAGCTGAGACCAAAAGAACCTTTCCCAGGCCATAGGCTGACCTTTTTCCCATTGGCAGCTGCGCTTACATGGGACTCATTTCCTTAAGATGAGCTAATTTATTATCTTCCACAATTACGCATCTGCTCCTGATACCTCTCCAGTGAAACCTTTTCATACTATAAAGTGCACACCAATGTCTAACGGCAGCTCCAGTCCATGTTTTGACTTCCTCTGAAAAACATCAGTAACTCATAGAGCTAATGTCTTGTCAACCTTAGTGCTCTCTTCCATATTAGACCTTGAGCAAACCGCAGAGCAGGATTTGGTAATCATGGAAGCAACAATGTTTTCTTACTGTTTGGGGTTTTATGGCTGTAGATAGCAAACTAAGAGGTCACTGGCTGTTATGGACCTATCTGAATCCCAGAAGTTGGTGACTCAAGCTCTATCAGAGCCTTGTGTGGGGTCCATAAAGATGAGCAGATCACTGCCTGCAGGAGGCCATCTGGTAATGAAGCCAACCCATAATCGTGCCCTTTAACCCACCTTTGCCCTGGGTATAGTAAGAATAGGTCTGCTCCACAAAGGATACTTAAGCATAAATGTCCTTGGTCTAAGGCAACCACAGTATAGAAAAGGAATATCAGCAGAAAGATAGAAAGCCCATGTACCCTGCACCCAGGCCAGGCTCACCCCTGTCCTCTAATGCCAGTCTTATTCTAACCAGGCTTCTGAATTCCCAGGGAAGCCTGTATCTTCCAGGAAGCCCTGGTATTCCTCTCTCTCTGCTTGTACAAACACAACATTATTGCTTGTTCATCATGTTCATTTACACAGCATGAAAGTGGTTAATCGGGACTCACGGTAGGATCTTTCCCATTTCATAGCTCAAGCTTTTGATTACTCTGTAACATAGGCTCCAAATGTGTCAGTGCCACAAACTATTCATCAAAAAATACCTAAGATTGCTTTGACCAAATCCAATTCCATGGAAATTTAAGAATATATCTAAATTAGTAAACATTCATGTATGTATTCATTCAAGAACCATGTACTGAGAGTCGACTGTGTCTCACCCCCGATGCACCACGTATCGAAGGATCAGGAAGAAAGCACATCTCAGAATCTCAGAGTCCAGTACAGGAGACAGGTGCACAGGCAGCCATCACACAGGGAGACAGAGGAATTCTATGGGCACACATTGGCAGCTTCCTTTCTTTCCTACAGATTTTCCCTATTGCTGAGCTCCTATTCCATTACATAATCTTTGGGAATTTTCATAACTACATTTTTGTAACACAAAAAATATTACGATATTATCTTTTTTCATTAAATTTTTCTTAACCATTAAAGAATCAACAACTTAATATTTTCCCAATATTTTGATCATGATAGCCAGTATATTTTCTCTCTTTAAAATATATTTTAATTTGTGTGTTTACAGATGATAAAATGGATTTAAGTCACTCAAACATTATCACTTTTTTAAAAAAGATTGTTCTAGGAGTAAATATCTACTAATGACATATCTGATTGTGGACTGTCATCCAAAATGTACAAAGAACTCTTAAAAATCAACAATAGGAAAATAAACAACCCAATTTCTAAAATGGGCAAAAGCTCTGAACAGACACCTCAACAAGTAGGATACATACAGCTGGCAAGTCAGCAAGTGGGAAGATGCTCAGCATCATAGGTCACCAGGGAATTGCAAGTGAAAACAGCAATGGAATTCTACCATATACCTATTGGAAAAGCCAAAACACCGATGCTAATGAGGATGTGGAGCAACAAGTTCTCATTCATTACCGGTGGGACTGTCCCTTTGGAAAACAGCCTAGTGTTTTTCCACAAAACTTAATGTACTTTACTATAGGACCCAACAATCATGCTCCATGATAGTGACCCAGATGAGTTGCAAATCTACGTCCACACCAAAACCTGCACACCAATGTTTATATCAGCTTTATTCGTAACTGCCAAATTTTGGAAGCAACTAAGATGTCTTTTGCAGATGAAAGAATAAGCGTTTTTTTGTTTTGTTTTGTTTTGTTTTGTTTTCAATTCAGCTACCAAGTGCTGAAAAAACACAGAACCTTAAATGTGTATTACCAAGTAAAGAAAATCACTACAGGGGCCGGCATTGCGCCTCACTAGGTTAAGCTGCCACCTATAATGCCAGCATCCACACAGGTTCAGGTTTGTGTCCTGGCTGTTAAGCTTGCTATCCAGGTCCCTAGTAATGTGCCTAAGAAAGCATCAGTAGATGGCCCAAGTGCTTGAATCACTGTACCCATGTGGGAGGCCTGGATGAAACTCCTGGATCCTGGATTCCATCTGGCCCAACCCCAGCCACTGTAACCATTTTGGTAGTGAACCAACAGGTGGAAGAGTCTCTCTCTCTCTCTCTCTCTCTCTCTCTCTCTCTGTGTGTGTGTGTGTGTGTCAAATAGGAAGGAAGGAAGGAAGGAAGGAAGGAAGGAAGGAAGGAAGGAAGGAAGGAAGGAGGGAAGGAGGGAAGGAGGGAAGGAGGGAAGGAGGGAAGGAGGGAAGGAGGGAAGGAGGGAAGGAGGGAAGGAGGGAAGGAGGAAAGGAGGGAAGGAGGGAGGGAGGGAGGGAGGGACGGAGGAATGGAGGGGAGGGGGGAGGGAGGAGGGAGGGGGAGGGAGGGGGAGGGAGGGGAGGGGAGAGAAGGGAACAGAAGTGAAGTGAAGGGGAAACCCATCCAAAAAGGATACATACTGTATGATTCCAAGTATATGACATTCTGGAAAGAGCAAAACTACAAAAACGGTGAAATGATTGGTGGTTGCTAGGGGTTAGACAGAGCAATTAGGGGGGCACATAGGATTTTTAGGGCAGTGAAATCGTGTGATGCTCTAACAGTGGACACTTGTCATTATTCATTTGTCTAAAACCATACAATACACACCAAAGGTGAACCCTAATGTTCAGGTGATAATGGTGTGTCAATGTAGGCTCATCAATCATAACAAATGTGTACTTTAGAGCCAGATATTGATAATGGGGAAGGCTGTGCATGTGTATGTGGAGGGAATGTTGGGGGAAAATGTGTCACTTGATTTCAATATGAACCTAACCCTGCTCCAAAAAAATAAAGTCTAAAAAAAGTGCTGATTTAAAATTGACTTTTTCTTGATTACTCTAACCTTCTAGTAATGAATTAAATGTGTTTTTCCCTGAAGATTTATAATCCTCTCCATGTCCAACACTCAATTCATGCTATCAACACAATGAACCAAAAGCAATTCAGAAACAGGAAACTGAGCCAATGGGAGGCAGCAGTGTTGGTACATGCACCCAGGCCACCCCCCATTCCCAGCCAGGCCATCCCGTGGAGCAAGAGCATGTAGAATGACACATCATTCAGCAGCCACAAAGCACACAGGCTCATATCATTCAAAGTACAATAATGTTCAATTTTGTTGAGTCAACTTCTTAGAGCTCTCTTAAAATAACCCAAATCCCTACTCTACTCTTCTTACTAACCACATACTCTTCTTACTAACCACATGTTTTGGAAAAACACCATTAGGGTGAAACTGGCACAGACATTTTCCAAATAAAACATTTCTTTCTGAAAATATAAATTGTGCTGTGTTTCTGTTGTAAACACTGGTTTGGTTGGCAAATGGAAATGTGAGTTGCAATTATTGTGGTGAAGTGGTTGGAGTGCCTGTGGTTTGCTTCATATTTCCACAGGCCAACAGTCACGGTGCTGGCTTTCCCATCATGTAGGAGTCCTGGCAACTCCCTAGGTGCCTTCTGATGGACTTCTTGGCAACAAGACATGGGCCTATGATGCAGATGTGCTTTGAGCTTTTTGAAAGCTCTTGTCCTTCACTGCAGCTGTCCACTGGCCACTGGGATGATAGCATTGCTGTTTTCTTTTTATTAATATGACATTGGTGAAAGGTTATGTTTCACAGTATTGTGCAAGCATCATGGAGGGATTTTGAGTCACTCATTGCTACATAGCAAACCACCCCAAAAAATCAGTGGCTTAAAACAACAATAATTTATTACTTCTCATCACTCTGTGGGTTGACTGGGCTGTTCTTTTCACAACTGGAGTCCCCTGTGTGGTTCAATTCAGTTGGAAAATTGATTCAGGGTTGAAAACTGACTCAACAGGGACACTTGGGTGGCTGGGCCCTCTGCCTGCATGTGGTCTTATGGTCCCTCACCACAAAAACTACCCTGGTTTGCTTTTCTTGCTCTGCATCTGGCTTCCAAAAGGGCAAACCTAACCGTGCAAGTTAGGCTTACCAAACCTCTGCTTGCAGTACACTCACTGATGCCTCAATGCCCAAAGCAAGTCACATGGCTGAATCCAGAGTCAGTGTGGGTTGGCAAAGATTGACTGCACAAGGGCATTAATACCAGGAGGTATGTCCTTGGAGAATCCATGAGACAGTCTACCCCTGAGAGAGGGAAAAATCAGTATTCGATTAACTGTGTAAACATGACTTGGCATCTTGAGGGACTAATATCAATAACTAATACAATAGTACTTTGAAATGTTTATGGAAAACAAAATCATAGATAAGTTTATTTTGGTGCAAAATAATCTTGAATGCCATTCAATAAGTTCATGAAAACTGCCTATTGTATAAAAATGTATGCATGAATTTCAAACTACATTTTGCACCAAAATAAACCTATCCTTTTCTACTTTATTTATTTATTTATTTATTTATTTATTTATTTCACTCCCTAAATGCCCATAATAGCAGGAGGTAGGCTAGTATCAAACTTGGGAACCAGGAACTCTGTCCAGGTCTACCTTGTGAGTGGCAGGAACTCAATTACTTGAGCCATCACTGGTGCATCCATGGGCTACTACTACAGCAAGCTGCAGTCAGGAACCAAAGTGAAGAGTTGACACTAAATTCTCTGATGTGGAACACATCAACTGGCATGCTAATGCCTAGGCCAAATGTTCACTCCAAACTTATCTTTTAATTAAACAAACTACACCATGTTAGATATTTAAGAGGTGTTTTCAAATACATGATTCTTAAAATTTATAGAAGGCATTGGACCTTATGGTAAATGTTTTCTTAAGTTGTTATCTAATGGTTGAAACGGTTTGCTAAGTATCCATTTTCTACAAACATTTTAAAGTACTCTCATACACATTGGTAATGATAATATCCCAGGTACTAAACTAAACATCATTTCATATCTCTTATTTCACTTATCCCTCACACCAACTATAGGAAATTGAAACCACCCTCAATCTTAATTTTATACATGAGATGACCAATGACCAGAAATGTAAGCAGACAGCAAAAGGTGGGTCTGGATTAGAGTCCAGTCAGTGCACCTCCTAACTCTGTGCTCTTAGCACCATGCTATCGAATCCTAAACACAATGGTACAGAAGTCCCCACTACAGTAAACATAATTCTAAATTCACCTTTGGGGCTGGTGACATGGCACAGCAGGTTAATCCTCCGCTTACACACCAGCATCCCATATGGGCGCCGGTTCTAATCCTAGCTGCTCCTCTTCCAATCCAGCTCTCTGCTATGGCCTGGGAAAGCAGTAGAAGATGGCCCAAGTCCTTGGGCCCCTGCACCCACATGGGAGACTGGGAAGAAGCACCTGGCTTCCTGGCTTTGGATAGGTGCAGCTCCAGCCGGTGTGGCCATTTGGAGAGTGAACCAACGGATGGAAGACCTTTCTCTCTGTCTCTCCCTCTCACTGTCTGTAACTCTACCTCTCAAATAAATAAATAAAATCTTAAAAAAAATTCACCTTTAATATCCAGCTGAAGTCAATTAGCCCAGTGTTCCTGGAAACACAAAGATCTGTGCCAAGGCAGACATCTCCCCTCTTTGTCTGACTCAAACTTCTGAGAACTTGACTGAAAACTATGCTCAGACACAGTTCCTGTCTCAGGTAGGACAAGGCCAGGCCCTGGCTAGGTGCCCACCTTCAGGGCCTGACAATGGGCTTCTCCAAGGAGGAGGTCAAATAGCGCCACAGACTGCACACCTCCACCCTCAGACCACCCAGCAATGCAACATGACACCAGCCACTTCTATCTTCCTCTCTTTCTTCAGCTTTAGAACAAGGCTAATCACAGGGTCTGCCGACTATTCTGGGAAAATTTAGATAAGCTTTGCAATGTGCTCCATGCAGTTTCTGGTGCATAAATAAACTGTAACTCTTATCACTAAGATTATGATTATTAAGTGGGTTCCAGAACGTGTTTGGAAGCTCTGAGGATTCTCTGAAATGCATCACATATTCTGAGAGAAGCACATACAGGCTTTTATCATCTCTGTGAAGGACATCATGGCCAGCTCCTATCAGCACAACCTTGTAGACTATGTGTTAACATACATGTATGAAATAAGCACGGAAAGATTTAAAATAGGCTGCTTAGCCTAAAAGGAACATGGGTCTCAAAAGTATGGGGCCATCTCTCTCAGTGAACCTATTGGTGTGTACATCAACTCAATCTCTGCACTGAGTGTAAGTAAATCGAATTTTATGGGTGAAAAGTCACATTGAATTGTGCGCTCTTTATAGTTTGCTTAATTTTCTGTAAGTAAAATTTAGAAATAAATATTGAGTCAAAAGAGTTTTAAACATTTTGTAGAATTTTTTCACATATTTACAAGCTTAGCATTCTTCTCATGGCTGTAACTATAAACTACCACATATATGACAGTCTATTATGCTAATTCTACAAAACAGAGGCACTTAGGGGAATATTTTGAATATTTTACTATCATAATCAACTAAGGCTGCCATAATAAAACATCATAGATTGAATGGCTAGGGTAACAGAAATGTTCGTCTGACCACTTTAGAGGCTGAAAGTCTGAAATTGGTGGCAGCACTGTTTGGTTCTGGTGTTGTCCTCACATGGTAGAGACGGAGCAAGCCCGGGCCCCTTCTTCTGATAAGGACACTAATCCCATCACAGGGTTTGACCCCTAAACCTAATTTCCTCTCAAAGGCCACGCCCCCAAACACCATCCCATTGAGGGGGTAGGGCTTCAACAAATAAATTTTGGAAAGACATAAACATTCCGTTCACAAACCTCACAAGTCTCTCCAGTTCCTAGACATGATCACAGCTAAAGGCATGATACGAAACTAAAATAATGCCTGCAAATTATCTTTTCAAATCTCTATTGTACTTAAGACATCAGGGTCCTCAAGCAGTAAAATACAGCTCAGGAAGCTTTTAGATGAAAAGGGAAGTCTAAGCACCCATTATGACATCTCCTCTTCCAAGATCTAAAAAGTTTAGCTTTGCAGATAAAGTCTGGAGTATTTCTTTTTCACTTATAGTCACCCTAAATTAACTGCAAATTACATATTCTTTCAGTTTAATAAGTGATGCCCTTCTAATCACATGATCCTTTTTCCCTCATCTGTAAAAATGAGAATTATATTCTTCCTTTAAGAATGGATGTGTGGGAGTGGGCATTTAGCCTAACAATTATGACCCACCGGCCAGCTCCGCGGCTCACTAGGCTAATCCTCTGCCTTGCAGCGCCGGCACACCGGGTTCTAGTCCCGGTCAGGGCACCGGATTCTGTCCCGGTTGCCCCTCTTCCAGGCCAGCTCTCTGCTGTGGCTAGGGAGTGCAGTGGAGGATGGCCCAAGTGCTTGGGTCCTGCACCCCATGGGAGACCAGGAGAAGCACCTGGCTCCTGCCATCGGAACAGCGCGGTGCGCCGGCCGCAGCGCGCTACCGCGGCGGCCATTGGAGGGTGAACCAACGGCAAAAGGAAGACCTTTCTCTCTGTCTCTCTCTCTCACTGTCCACTCTGCCTGTCAAAAAAAAAAAAAAATTATGACCCACCTGCGTTAACATCAGAGCGCTTGGGCTTGATCCCCAGTTTCACCTTCCTGCCAATACAGTTTCTGGGAGGTAGTGATGATAGCTCAAGTACTTGGATTCCCACCACTCACATGGGAGGCCTGGACAGAGTTCCCCACTCCTAGCTTTGGCCTAACCCAGCCCTACTTGTTGTGGGCATTTCGGAAATGAACCAGTGAAAGGGAGGGCTCCGCCTGACTCTCTCACATATTTCTACCTCTCAAATAATCAAATAAACAATTTTTAAAAAGGAATATTGTATCACATGTGTTGCTGTATGTGGTGGAAATACTTGGTATTCCACTTGGCACACTAGGCACTTTGTGAAGTGTTTATATGTTCTGCCACTTTGATAAGCTTTTCCTTTTAAAAACAAATTACCTTCAAACCTACACCACATTTTTAAAACATTCTTATTAATGCCTCAATAATTGGCAAGTATAAGATTTTATCTTAAAAATAAAGGAATTAAGTCCTTTACATAAAGGAATTAAGTTCTTTACAAAACTTAACAATGAAATTAACAACTGTCCTTCCAAAAATGGGTCAAGTGAGCCAATTGTACATTTTACATCCAATACATACTTCCATGTCCTAGAGCTAATCATTAGGTTTTACAGTTATATGCGAAGCCAGGAACTAAAGGAAAGCCAACTAATACTTTTAGGATAACACAGATGCTTGACTTGGTCCTTTGTCACTTTGTCATCAAGACTACTTTGTGAGCCTAATTCATCCTCTACTAAACTCCTAAGATGTTGATTTCCTTTTCCACAGTTTTTCAACCAGGCCAGTGTCAATCAGGTCATTATAGCACAGAGCTCCTGCAACTCTCTCATTATGGAGAAACTGCTGCCCAAGGACAGGAAGCCTTCTCCTGCTCCTCAAATCACCCCACGCTATATCACATGACTAAGTCCTCTGTGCGTGCCCTTAAATCTTTTTTGTTAATTCTGGGACAGGGTAAGGATCAATACAGAATAGTGAATGTTGTGGACTAGGACTCAACATCCATTTGTCTCTTCTTGCAGTGAAGTGTTTGTTTCAAATTGTCAGTTGCCATCCATTAGTCACTCAAGAAATCAACTTAATGGGTCAAGGCCAGCATTTCTTAATGGAATAGCCTAGAGTAGCATGGCATCGCACAGTATAGACTAGAAACCAAAGGGTACAGCATATGGTCTCCTGAATCTTTTTTAAAGATTTATTTATTTATTTGAAAGGTAGATTTACAAAGAGAAAGAGAGAAACAAAGAGATCTGCCATCTACTGGTTCACTCTCCAGATGGCCACAATGGCCAGGGCTGGAGTCAGAGCCTGGAAATTCATCTGGGTCTCCCATGTGGGTGGCAGGGGCCCAAGCACTTGGGCCATCCTCCGCTGCCTTCTCAGGCACATTAGCTGGGAGCTGGATTGGACTCAGAGCAGCCAGGACTTGAATGGGAGCCCAAATGGGATGTCAGCATCACAGGCTGCAGCTTAGCACACTGCATCACACCACCAGTCCTCTGGATCTTTTATGTTAGGTACATATGTGTATGACTGTGTATATGTGGAGTAAAATTGATTGTGCAGTAGAGTAGGTTTTGAAAGCTGTAAGAACTCTTCCAGTATACCTTTCTGTTTCCTGGAATCCCAAAAACTTCCAGATGTCATTTGGGTTTGGCCAGCCAGATACTCAAATGTGAGATCTGAAAGACGGCACCAGCCACACCTCTACTGCCAGTTATTTTCTGGGAAGGCATATGGCAGACACTGGGGTCTTCTTTGGCACTCTTAGCAGAGATCCATGAGTTCCAAGAGGCAGGGTACAAAGCCTACATTTCCTGGTCCAACTAGCATTAGCAGGAGTTGGGGGGAAGGCACCCTGAAAGCAAGGATTTCAGATCAAGGTAGTATCAATGGTATCCTGGATTCAGTGGTGTTCTGATGGTGACAGAGCAGGGGCTCTCTTGCCATAGGAAGCTTAACATCAAGTCTGTTTCTTAAGCCCTCACATGTCCTTAAGTCACCTAGCCCTATAATAAATACCTTCTTACCTAAGCTACTAGGAGTAGCATCCATTCAGTACTATACTCATTGCAATTAACAGGAAGGGAAAAATGAGCAAAATATTTTTCTGGTTTTGAACATTATATGGAAACCAGTTACAAATTTCCCTGAAGAATTCTGAAAAGCAGCAGCAAAAAAAAAAGTGGTTTGTCAGAGTTTTGGTTTGTTTTGTTGCTTTTGGCTTTCGTGGAGCTTATAGCACCAAGTGATGAATAAATGCTTATTGACAGACTGATAAAATTACCTTATGGAAGATATCAAATCAGCTAAATATCTTCATAGCTAGTTGCAGGGGAAAATGACTGAGCCTGTTTTCAGTTGGGAGAATGAATGAATCCATCTTTGGTCAGGTTTCTTGCCTGTTAATTGCCCTCTTGGCCATCTTACAAAATGACCCTTCAGAGATGTCCTGCAGCGAAGGAAGAGGACCAGGGCTGTGTGCTCCTACATTGAGCAGTCAATGGAAGACAGCCACCCTTGGGAAGGCTCTGTGACCTATGATGAGGTAGCATCCTTCATCCAATGGAAAAGTCTTGGGAGGGACTCAGCCATGGATTGTCTCAAGTGGAAAATGAGTACTTTAATCCTGCAGGGGAGGCCTGAGATGCATATAGCATTGGCTGTGTAGCTCAAAGGAGCATTTGTCTTTTTTTTTTTTTTTTTTGACAGGCAGAGTGGATAGTGAGAGAGAGAGAGACAGAGAGAAAGGTCTTCCTTTTTGCCGTTGGTTCACCCTCCAATGGCCGCTGCCGCAGGCGCATCTCGCTGATCCGAAGCCAGGAGCCAGGTGCCTCTTCTGGTCTCCTATGCGGGTGCAGGGCCCAAGGACTTGGGCCATCCTCCCTTGACTTCCAGGGCCATAGCAGAGAGCTGCCCTGGAAGAGGGGCCACCGGGATAGAATCCAGTGCCCCGACCAGGACTAGAACCCGGTGTGCCGGCGCCGCAAGGCGGAGGATTAGCCTGTTGAGCCACGGCGCCGGCCAGCATTTGTCTTTATCATGTTGGTAGAGTGTCCTAAGTGCCCTGTGAGGACATTCATTCCAGCCCTATAAGGAGACAAGGAAGATGTGCTCTGGGTAAATAAATTAGTCTCAGCATGATAACAACATAATCCATTTTCCAGTTAACGATACTCTAAAGCTAAATCTGTTTTTCTTTTTATTTATTTATTTATTTTTAATTTTTTTTATTTTTGACAGGCAGAGTGGACAGTGATAGAGAGACAGAGAGAAAGGTCTTCCTTTTGCCGTTGGTTCACCCTCCAATGGCCACCACTGTAGGCACGCTGCGGCCTGCACACCGCGCTGATCCGATGGCAGGAGCCAGGTGCTTCCTCCTGGTCTCCCATGGGGTACAGGGCCCAAGCACTTGGGCCATCCTCCACTGCACTCCCTGGCCACAGCAGAGAGCTGGCCTGGAAGAGGGGCAACCGGGACAGGATCAGTGCCCCGACCAAGACTAGAACCCGGTGTGCCGGCGCCGCAAGGCGGAGGATTAGCCTAGTGAACCGCGGCGCCGGCTAAATCTGTTTTTCAAATAGAACTCTGTGACTATAGAGCCAGAAACCATGAGGCTAAGTTTTCTTTTTTTTTTAACTTTTATTTAGTGAATATAAATTTCCAAAGTACAGCATATGGATTACAGTGGCTTTCTCCCCCCCCCCATAACTTCTCTCCCATTTGCACCCCTCCCCTTTCCCGCTCCCTCTCCCCTTCCATTCACATCAAGATTCATTTTCAATTCTCTTTATATACAGCAGATCAGTTTAGTATATATTGAGTAAAGATTTCAACAGTTTGCACCCACACAGACACAAAGTGAAAAATACTGTTTGAGTACTAGTTATAGCATTAAATCACAATGCACAGCACATTAAGGACAGAGATCCTACATGAGAAGTAAGTGCACAGGGACTCCTGTTGTTGACTTAACAAATTTAACAAATTGACACTCTTGTTTATGGCATCAGTAATCACCCTAGGCTCTTGTCATGAGTTGCCAAGGCTATGGAAGCCTTTTGAGTTTGCCGACTCTGATCATATTTAGACAAGGTCATATTCAAAGTGGAAGTTCTCTCCTCCTTTCAGAGAAAGGTACTTCCTTCTTTGATGACCTGTTCTTTCCACTGGGATCTCACTCGCAGAGATCTTTCATTTATGTCATTTTTTTTTTTTTGCCAGAGTGTCTTGGCTTTCCATGCCTGAAACACTCATGGGCTTTTCAGCTGGATCCGCATGCCTTAAGGGCTAATTCTGAGGCCAGAGTGCTGTTTAGAACATCTGCCGTTCTATGAGTCTGCTACATATCCTGCTTCCCATGTTGGATCCTTCTCTCCCTTTTTTATTCTATCAGTTAGTATTTGCATACACTAGTCTTGTTTATGTGATCCCTTTGACTCTTAGTCCTAACATTATGATCAACTGTGAACAGTAATTGATCATTTGGACTAGTGAGATGGCATTGGTACATGCCACTTTGATGGGATTGAATTGGAATCCCCTGGTATGTTTCTAACTCTACCATTTGGGGCAAGTCAGCTTGAGCATGTCCCAAATTGTACATCTCTTCCCTCTCTTATTCCCACTCTTATATTTAACAGGGATCACTTTTCAGTTAAGTTTCAACACTTAAGAATAACTGTGTATTGCTTACAGAATTCAACCAATAGTATTAAGTAGAACAAACAAACAAACAAAAATACTAAGAGGGATAATGTACTAAGTTGTTCATCAACAGTCAGGGCAAGGGCTGATCAAGTCACCGTTCCTCAGTGTCCATTTCACTCCAACAGGTTTCCTTTTTGGTGCTCGGTTAGTTGTCACCAATCAGGGAGAACATATGATATTTGTCCTTCTGACACTGGCTTATTTCACTCAGCATGATGTTTTCCAGGTTCCTCCATTTTGTTGCAAATGACCGGATTTCATTGTTTTTTACTGCTGTATAGTATTCTATAGAGTACATATCTGTAATTTCTTTATCCAGTCTACTGTTGATGGGCATTTGGGTTGATTCCAGGTCTTAGCTATTGTGAATTGAGCTGCAATAAACATTGAGGTGCAGAACGCTTTTGTGTTTGCCAATTTAATTTCCTTTGGGTAAATTCCAAGGAGTGGGATGGCTGGGTTGTATGGTAGAGTTATATTCAGGTTTCTGAGGACTCTGCAAACTGACTTCCATAGTGGCTTAACCAGTTTGCATTCCCACCAACAGTGGGTTAGTGTCCCTTTTTCCCCACATCCTCGCCAGCACCTATTGTTGGTAGATTTCTGAATGTGAGCCATTCTAACAGGGGTGAGGTGAAATCTCATTGAGGTTTTGATTTGCATTTCCCTGATTGCTAGTGATCTTAAACATTTTTTCATGTGTCTGTTAGCCATTTGGATTTCCTCTTTGGAACATGTCTGTTGAGGTCCTTGGCCCATCTCTTAAGTTGGTTGTTTGTTTTGATGTTGTGGAGTTTCTTGATCTCTTTGTAGATTCTGGTTATTAATCCTTTATCTATTGCATAGTTTGCAAATATTTTTTCCCATTCTATCGGTTGCCTCTTCACTCTCCTGACCGTTTCTTTTGCAGTACAGAAACTTCTCAATTTGATGCAATCCCAAATGTTAATTTTGGCTTTGACTACCTATGCCTCCACGGTCTTTTCCAGGAAGTTTTTGCCGGTGCCAATATCTTGCAGGGTTTCTCCAATGTTCTCTAATAATTTGATGATGTCGGGTCATAGATTTAAGTCTATAATCCATGTTGAGTGGATTTTTGTGTAAGGTGATAGGTATGGGTCTTGATTCATGCTTCTGCACATGGAAATCCAATTTTCCCAGCAGCATTTATTGAATAGACTGTCCTTGCTCCAGGAATTTGTTTTAGATCCTTGATCAAATATAAGTTGGCTGTAGATGTTTGGGTTGATTTCTGGTGTTTCTATTCTGTTCCATTGGTCTATCCATCTGTTTCTGTACCAGTACCATGCTGTTTTGATTACAACTGCCCTGTAGTATGTCCTGAGATCTGGTATTGTGATGCCTCCGGCTTTGTTTTTGTTGTACAAGATTCCTTTAGCTATTCGAGGTCTCCTGTGTCTCCATATGAATTTCAGATTTTTCAGATCTGAGAAGAATGTCTTTGGTATCTTGATTGGTATCGCATTGAATCTATAAATTGTTTTGGGAGAATGGACATTTGATGATGTTGATTCTTCCAATCCATGAGCATGGAAGATTTCTCCATTTTTTGGTGTCCTCTTCTATTTCTTTCTTTAAGATATTGTAATTCTCATCGTAGAGATCTTTAACGTCCTTGGTTAAGTTTATTCCAAGGTATTTAATTGTTTTTGTAGCTACTGTGAATGGGATTGATCTTAGAAGTTCTTTCTCAGCTGTAGCATTGCCTGTGTATACAAAGGTTGTTAATTTTTGTGGATTGATTTTATATCCTGCTACTTTGCCAAACTCTTCTATGAGTTCCAATAGTCTCTGAGTAGAGTTCTTTGGATCATCTGCAAAGAGGGATACTTTGACTTCTTCGTTCCCAATTTGTATCCCTTTAATTTCTTTTTCTTGCCTGATGGTTCTGGCTAAAACTTCCAGAACTATGTTGAATAGCAGTGGTGAGAGTGGGCATCCCTGTCTGGTACCAGATCTCAGTGGAAATGCTTCCAACTTTTTCCCATTCAATAGGATGCTGGCCGTGGGTTTTTCATAAATTGCTTTGATTGTATTGAGGAATGTTCCTTCTATACCCAATTTGCTTAGAGTTTTCATCATGAAAGGGTGTTGTATTTTATCAAATGCTTTCTCTGCATCTATTGAGAGAATCATATGGTTTTTCTTCTGCAGTTTATTAATGTGGTGTATCACATTGATTGATTTGCGACATTGAACCATCACTGCATACCAGGGATAAATCCCTCTTGGTCTGGGTGGATGATTTTTTTGATGTGTTGTTGTATTCTATTGGTCAGAATTTTATTGAGGATTTTTGTCTCTATGTTCATCAGGGATATTGGTCTGTAATTTTCTTTCAATGCTGCATCTTTCTCTGGCTTAGGGATTAAGGTGATGCTGGCTTCATAGAAAGAATTTGGGAGGATTCCATCTTTTTCCATTGCTCTGAATAGTTGGAGAAGAATTGGAGTTAGTTCTTCTCTAAATGTCTGGTAGAATTCAACAGTGAATCCATCTGGTCCTGGGCTTTTCTTCGTTAGGAGGGCCTTTATTACTGTTTCAATTTCTTTCTCAGTTATGGGTATATTTAGGTTTTCTATGTCTTCCTGGCTCAATTTAGGGAGGTTGTATGTGTCCAGGAATCTATCCATTTCTGATAGATTTCCCTATTTGCTGGCATACAAGTCCTTGTAGTAATTTTTGATGATTCTTTTTATTCCTGTGGTGTCTGTTTTTACATTTCCTTTTTCATCTCTGATTGTATTGATTTGGGTCTTTTCTCTTCTTTTTTAGTTAGTTGAGCCAATGTTGTGTCAATTTTATTCATTTTTTCAAAAAACCAGCTCTTCGCTTGGCTGATTTTTTGTAATTTTTTTTTGAGTCAATACTGTTGATTTCTTCTCTAATTATTTCTCTTCTCCTATTAGATTTGGGTCTTGTTTGCTGCAGTTTTTCTAGATCCTTGAGATGCACTGAAAGCTCACTTATTTGGTGCCTTTCCAATTTCTTGATGTAGGCACCTATTGATATAAACTTTCCTCTCAACACTGCTTTTGCCGTATCTCATTAGTTTTGATGGGTTGTTATCCTCATTTACTTCCAGAAAGTTTTTGATTTCTCTTTTAATTTCTTCTATGACCCAGTGTTCATTCAGGAGCATGTTGTTCAGTCTCCATGTGTTTGCATATGCTCTACGGATTCCTGAGTTGCTAATTTCCACCTTCATTCCACTGTGGTCTGAGAAGCTGCATGGTATGATTCTAATTCTTTTGAATTTGCTGAGACTTGCTTTAAGGCCTAGTATGTGGTCAATCCTAAAGAAAGTTCCATGAACTGCTGAGAAGAAAGTAAAATCTTTAAATGTAGGATTAAAAGTTCCATAGGTATCTGTTAGATCCACTTGGGCAATAGTGTCGATTAAATCTGCTGTTTCCTTGTTGATCTTCTGTCCAGTTGATCTATCTATCTCTGAGAGTGGAGTATTGAAGTCCCCCAGTACTATTGTATTGGAATCTAAGTCTCCCTTTAAGTCCCTTGACAAATCTTTTAAATAAACCAGTGCCCTGTAATTAGGTGCATACACATTTTTAATAGTTACATCTTCCTGTTGAATTGAACCCTTAATCATTATTGAGTGTCCCTCTTTGTCTCTCTTAACAGTTTTGTGTTAAAGTTTATTTCTTCTGATATTAATATGGCTACACCTGCTCTTTTTTCCTTTCTGTTGGCATGGAATCTTTTTCCTACCTTTCACTTTCAGTCTGCATTCATCTTTGTTGGAAAGATGTGTTTCTTGTAGGCAGCAAATAGATGGGTTTTGTTCCTTAATCCATTCAGCCAGTCTGTGCCTTTTAACTGTAGAGTTGAGTCCATTATCGTTCAATATGACTATTGATAAGTAGTGACTTTGCCCTGCCATTTTCCAAAAGATATTTTCTAGTATATGCTTTGAGCTTCCTATGATCTTTTACTGGTAGGTTTTCTTCCTTAACCTTCTTTCATACTAATGGCCGTGTTTCTGTGTTTCTGTGTGTAGTACATCTTTAAGCATTTTTTGCAGGGCAGGATGAGTGGCAACAAATTCTTTCAGTTTCTGTTTGCTATGAAAAGTCTTTATTTCACCCTCATTCACAAATGAGAGCTTTGCAGGATATAATATTCTGGGCTGGCAGTTTTTCTCTCTTAGTACGTGGCCTGTGTCTCGCCATTCCCTCCTAGCTTGTAGGGTTTCTGGTGAGAAGTCTGCTGTGAGTCTAATTGGAGATCCTCTGAGAGTAATCTGACGTTTCTCTTGCACATTTTAGGATCTTTTCTTTATGTTTCACTGTGGTGAGTTTGATTACAATGTATCGTGGTGAGGATCTCTTTTGGTCATGGCTACTAGGGGTTCTATGAGCTTCCTGTACTAGGATGTCTCTGTCCTTCTCCAAACCTGGGAAATTTTCTGCTAGTATCTCACTAAAAATGCCTTCTAATCCTTTCTCCCTCTCCATGCCTTCAGGAACTCCTAGAACCCGAATGTTGGGTTTTTTAATAGTATCCTGTAGATTCCCAACAATATTTTTTATATTTCTAATTTCGTCTTCTTTTCTTTGGTTTGACTGTATACTTTCCTGTGCTCTGTCTTCTAAGTCTGATATTCTCTCTTCTGCTTCACCCATTCTGTTTTTAAGGCTCTCTAATGTGTTTGTCATTTGATCTATTGAGTTCTTCATTTCATTATGATTTCTCATCACTATCACAGTTTCTTGTTCTACTAGTTGCTTCATTTCATTTTGATTCTCCTTAATATTTCATTTTCATGAGAGAGATTTTCTATCCTGTCCATTAAGGATTTTAGTAGTTCAAGAATTTGTTTTTGAGAACTTCTTAATGTTCTTATCAATTTTTTTGAGATCTGCTTTTGCATTTCCTCTATCTCTTCATCTTCATAATCTTGGATTGGGGTGTCTTGTTCATTTGGGGGCATCAGTGTCTTCCTTGTTCTTGTCACCTTGGTTTCTGTGTTTGTTGTTTTGCATTTTGGAGATATTCTTTGGTTTCTTCGCTGTGGTGCTTTTTCTCGTTATACTATGACTAGATTAAGTGGACTGTCTGTTTTTAATGGATCCTTAGAGGCTCTGATGGGTGTGGCCAGAGAGCTCTGTTTGGTTCTTCAGGGTTAAGCGTGTGCCAAAGGTGACTCACCCAGGTTGTTCTCTCGCTTGCTCGCTCTTTTTTTTTTTTTTTTTTTTTTTTTTTTTACTCAGATGGGAAGTAATTCCACACAGCTGAGTGGAATTGAGGGTAGTTGATGTATGAAATCTGGCCCCTGTGGGTATTCGTCTGCTCTACCCCAGGGACCACACAAAGGGTTTATGCATCCCTCAGTGTGGTCTCAAATTTCTCTGCAGTCTCTTACCTGGTTGCCAAGATTACCTAGTTTGTGTACTCTCGGTGAGTTCTCTCGCCCATGCTCAGATTTCAGTCTCAGTTCGTTAGCTCCACACTTTCACTAGGTCCTAACCTCCTGTTATTTCTCCCCACAAGAGTCAGGTTTTTCTGGTTGGCTGATGGCAGGCGCCGCTTTACGTATGTCCAAAATGGTGCCTGCTCTTTGTGTTGCTCGGCTTTGTAAGGTGAGAGGAGAGAGAGGCTTGTGTCCGTGCCAGTTCCCCTTATTTATTCATTTTTTTCTCTCCTCCAGTCAGCCTGGTGAACTTTCCCCAGTGGGGCTTCAAGCCTCATTCCCTCTAGGCTCTTTCTGCCTTCCCAATGTCTCGGGTTACCGAGGTTTTTGTCTAACCCAATCTTAGGATACCAAAGAAAACTCTGGAGGGACGACATCCAAACTGAGTCCCTAAGAATAAGCAGGAATGAGTCCAATGAGCACAGGAAGTATAGCCCAAGAAATCCAAGAAGCCAGTTGCAAAGCTCTGGAGGTGAGCAAGCACTTGGAAATTCAGAAAACTTGGCACTCTCAGAGAATACAGAGGGTAGAGAATGTGTGCCTCAATAGCAGGAATGGTTGAAGCACATAGGGAGTCACAGGATCACTTTTGAATTTTTTTAAATAATCAGCCTGCCTAATCTGCCTACAAAGGAGGAGGGGCAGTCCCTAGTTACAGGAACATCAAATTGGAGGCTGAGCGAATTGGTATCTAGCCTACCCATTAAGAAGCCCATGCTCCACACGGGAGCACCTGGGGTCAATTCTTGGTTCCAGAAGCTCCTCACTCCAATTTCCTGCTAAGGTAGATTCTGGAAGGGAATAGTGATGGCTCAAGTAGCTGGGCTCCTGCTACCCACATGGGAGGCCTGTAATTCGTTCCTGCCTCCTTACTTTGGCCCCAGCACATCCCCAGTCACTGAGGGCATTTGGGGAGTTAACTTGTGGATGGGAGTGCTATCTATCATCCATCCATCTATCTACCTACCTACCTACCTATACATCTTCTATCTTCCTCTGCATCTCAATATAAACAGTTTTAAATTGAGGTCAAGTGAGGAAAAGATAATGGAGTACAAAAGTGTTTATGTAGAAGGAGAAACTCAAGAAAGCAGCAGGTGGAAGAGACAGGGCTTTGTGATTTACCATATGTGGAAGTGAGAAAGGAGACATCACAGTTCCCTCTCAACATTGTTACTGGGTGACCTGTGCAGATGCCAGGTCATTCCCTGAGGCAGGGAGACCAGGGGAGATGTATGTCATGGGAAGCAGGCAGAGAGATAGGAGAAGATGGAGGAAGTTTAATGTATAAAGAGTTGCATATCCTGGGCTTGAGAAGCCCGTAGGACAGAACAGCATTCACTGAGCATTCATGCCATACAGGTTCTCAGTGATGCACCTTACACCAACGTACCTCAAAAAGTTTATGTAAGATGAAACTAAAAGTATGAGTTCATTTTGGTGCAAAGACATGTTTGGGTGCAAAAAAAATTTTACCAGGACATATGAATATGCTAATTATTAAAGTTATACATAGATTTCAAAATTATTTTTGCCCCCAAATAAATTCATATTCTTAATTGCATCAACTCATTGAACCCCCACAAGGACCTCATGAAGAAAGTACTCTTGTTATTCCTGCATAGTCCTGAGGTCTAGAGCCTGTCTTTGAATCCAAGTCTGTTGTGCTTATTCCTCCTAGCATTTCCTCCACACCAACCTACTCTACATATGGATGAGAAGATCATGGCAGAGATGTGATTACAGAAATAAAGTCTGGCTTCAGGATCACATAGATGGTCATTAAAGCCACCAGATTCTGTGGAACTGGTTAATAATGTTGACAACAGTCTTCTTAGCTGATGTGCACTAAGTACTCCCTACATGCCAGGACATATTCTGTTTTACATTATTTAATTCTTAAAAGTTTATAAGGCAAGTGTATTGGTTCTCTAGACCTTTTATTACTGAACAATAGAAATGCATTGTCTCAGTTGTGGAGATAAGAACTCAAGACGTCAAGGTGTCTGCAGGGTTGGTTCCTTCTGAGGACTGTGCAGATGGTTCTTTCCTGGCTTCTAGCATTTTACTCGTAATATCTGGCATTTCTTCATTTTGTAGATTCATCCCCCTTATTTCTTTTATTGTTGCATGACATTTTCCCTGCACCTGTGTCTCTCTACCTAAATTTTCCCATTTTATAAAAACACCAGTTACATTGGCTTAGGGCTAATCCTATTGAAATCCTCCTCACTTGATCATCTGTCAAGATCTTATTTCCAAATAAGCTTATATTCAAAGGTACATAGCATTAAGACCTCAACATCTTTATATTGGGAGGGGGATATAATCCAAAGCCTAACAAGGTACATATTATCTCTATCTTACAGATGAGGGAACTGAGGCATCAGACAATTAACTTGCCTGATGTCCCAAGGCTAATGCACTCAACAATATTACATAAAGTGTAGGAAAAGAGGACCAGGACATGTGCCCAAGAAATGTTCACATTCAAGACACAGGCACATGACCCCAGTGTGAGACCATGATGAACTGGACCAGAAATACCATCACTGCCTTCTAGTTTCTGGAATGTGTGATTGTTCTCCGCTGAGTCCTGACCATAAGGTCAAGATCCCCATCCCTAGGGAGGGCATCTTGCCTAGTGATTAAGACACCCAGATCCCATATCATAGTGTCTGGGTTTGATCACAGCTCTAGTTCCCAATTCCAGCTTCCCGCCAATGCAGATCCTGAGAAATAGCGGACAGTGACTGAAGTAGTTGGATCTCTGCTATTCACATGTGAGGAATACTGCAATGAGTTCCCACCTCACTGTTTTGGCCCTGCCTGGCCACAGCCATTGTGCACATTTGGGGAGTGAACTAACAGATGGGAGTTCTGTCTGTCCTTCTCTCTTTCTCTTCTCTCTAATAATTTTTTTAAAAAAAGATTCCTAACCACACTCTTGTCCTTAACATAAACCCATTGTTTATTCATTTTTGTTTCCTATAATCTTTAAATTACTTAAATCAAACTCCCAGAGAGGAGAAAAACAAGTGGAATGTCACACCACAGTAGCTATTGAAAAAGAATATTTCAAGAAGGAAATGCTTACCTGTATCATTGTTACAGAAAGATTAAGTAAAATAAGCACTTTAATGGTAACAGCAATTTGCTAACGAAAATGTGAGTTAGAAGAATGAGAGAGACCTGGGTTGCCAAAGCATAAATGGGAAGTGAGACCAGAAAGAAAGCAATATAAATGCCACAATCAAAGGCCCAGCTTTAAAGTAGAGTAGGGAGATAAACTCTATGGAGAAGTTGCTGTGGAATGGAGGGAGTGAATTTTTTTAAACAGGAGAGAGACTTTAACACATTTAAATACTGACAGAAATAAGCCACTAATGCAGGAGAAATTGAAGACATTTGAGAGAGTAGAAAACAATGGATGGGACCAAGTTGCTAAGGATGCAAGTGCCCACATAATGGAAATAACCTGAGACAAGAAGACAGAAAGAGGTAAGGATGGAAGTGGACCAATATAAGGCTAAATTAGGATGTGGTATTGGAGGCGTTTCCTGTAATGGCTTCTATTTGCTGAGTGAAATCAGAGACAAGATTACCTACTGAGAGTAAAGAGGAAGAGACAGGAGAAAAGCCTTGAGAGAGAGAAGAATATTTACAATAGTCATTTTGAAAAATAGCAGTGAGGTCTAAATGGGAAAACAGTGCAGGATTACCAGTTAGCACAGAGGACTCCACTGAGATCAAAGGTCATGAATTTGGGATGCCACTTAGTTCTGATTTTATGTGATTTTCTCCAGCCCCTTTCGGTGAGGCAGAAAAGCAGCAGAAACATTGGTAGTTGGGATTAATTCAAAGTTGAAGATAGAAGATCAAGGGAACAAGAAGTTTAGGGTGTTCAGAAGAGAATGATTGAAGAAATAAACCATAATATCTAGGCTGCTTGCAGAAGGAGTGAAGATTGGCAAGGCTAGGAGGGAGAAAATGGGAGGATCAAGGAAAACTCAAGAGCTCAAAGAACAGCTATTTAGGACTAAAAGGTAAAAGTCTGGGATGCTAAGAGACTGCAACAATTTCCATTTGGGACTTCAGAGCTGGAGGAGTCCCAGATGATCAGAAGATCGTGTGTATATGTGTGTGTGCATGTGTGTGCGCATGCGTGTTTGTGTGTGTGTGTGTGTGTCTTTGGAGATCTTCCCTCCATCATTATATATGGTCCTGAGTCTCACTCATCCCAACCTCTCTGCAGGTGTTGGCAGGAGATGCTGGGTGATAAGTTCATCCCCTGGTTACAGTGCTGTGTTCAAGGATGGGCACATGGCACATGGGACAAAAACTCATCGGGCTCTTCTCTGAGGTTTCATGCATAGATGCTTGGGGAACAGAGAGATTTTCTGCTTATGAGTTACAAAGACCATACAGCTGCTTCTACCTCTCTTACCTGGTAACAGGGAGGAATCCACTTGCAGAAGCAAAAGGGAACACCAACAAGCAAAGACAAGCAAAACTGAATAGAGATGGGACACAGATGGAAGGAAAAAAGAATCCAGACAACAATTTTGAATCCATTGTATCTAGCCCTACAGAAGCTAGTCTGTCTCTGAATCTTCTAAATGAGCTCCCAAATTCTTCTTTTAGCTCACAGAAATCGAAACTGGATTTCTGCACAGGACTTCAATCTAGGGTATGAATGGCTGAACCAAAAGCAGGTAAATGTATGAGAGCTTTGAAGACACAGGGCCTAAGGATGAGATGCTGCCTGGATTGCCTTACAGGCACTAAAGCCATCGAGGATGAAGGCAGGATCTAGTAGGGGTGAAGAGGACACCGGGGAACTATTCACAGAAGTTTAAGTAAGAATAGACAGGATGTTAGTGGGTAACTGCAATGTTACTTGGCACATGCCAGGATCCTCAAAGACCAAGGACTGTGTGCCATAGTGTTGGTGAGAGCAGTCTTATGACCTGGGAGGGGCCCTCCAACTCCAAGGTTAGATGAGCATGAATCACTCCCCTAGTGAAAACAGATTCTACCTGCATGTCCTTAGAATGATGGCAATATCAGTTATACACACTTCCTTAATGGTCGTCAGCCCACCACCCAGTGATCTTAAATCACTTGCTCTTCATCTGTAAAACAGACAATCAGATCAGGTTAAAAACTTCTCCTAGTTGAGATGTCAAATGCATCTATTTAGACAGTCAGACAATATCCAGAATAACCACGTGAGTAGCAGTTATCACCCAAGTGTATTTGGTAGAAGAGTATTAAATATTTTAAATCTTATCTAACCCCTTGCCCTTATCTAAAGCATAGTATATTTTATTAGACAATATAAATTATACATAAAAATTGCTGGAGAATAAAATCTAACATAAAAATCAGAGACTGGCCAGCCAACTCCGGAATAAGTGCTATGAGGGGAAGCTGACAACCCACTGGCATTTTAACAAGGAAGGAAATGACTTTATTAGAGGATACTCAACTTATCCAAATGACAAGAAGTTGATGTGTATATGGACTAATACATGTACAGAATTTATTTGTCTTGTCCCACATGCCCTTTCTACTAGAAGTCCCTAAGGATTATACTCAAGCATTTTTACCACCTCCATATGTGTGAAAGATGATTGTGTGTACACTTGAGTCACACAGTAGAAATACGATATATAAATGTGGACAGACGGAATGCAATTTCTTGCAGTGCAGAGACGTGGTACTAACCACTAGGGACTATTTTTATTCTGTTATATGAATCCTGATGCAGAATTAAAGTCAAAAATGGAAAAGTAATATAACTCATTTCTGTTTTTTAAATCATGTTGTTTAAAATATCTTTGGCCAGTGTAGAAAATAAATTTAGGGCCAGCGCCGTGGCTCATTTGGTTAATCCTCTGCCTGCGGCACTGGAAACCTATATGGGTGCTGGGTTCTAGTCCCGGTGGCTCCTCTTCCAGTCCAGCTCTCTGCTGTGGACTGGGAAGGCAGTGGAGGATGACCAGGAAGAAGCACCTGGCTCCTGGCTTCGGATCAGCACAGTGCTGGCTGTGGTGTCCATTTGGGGGGTGAACCAACAGAAGAAAGATCTTTCTCTTTGTCTCTCTCTCTCACTGTCTAACTCTACCTGTCAAATAAGTAAAAATAAAAATAAAAAAGAAAATAAATTTACACAGAAAGTACACCAAATTCATTAAAGATTGTATCTGGAAAATGAAAAAAGAATACAAAAACAATCCCCTGCCCCCCCCCCCTCCACACACACACACAGACCCACAGCTGCACCAACAGGTATACACTAAAGAGAGCCAGTGATGTAACTTCCTCCACTCGAGTGGGGGTGGGCGCACAGCAGTAGCCACCAATCCTTGGAGAATGGGAGGGGCTCTCCAGAGACTGCAGGCCTCCCTCTGAGAAAACTCGATGCTGCCTCTCTGGCCTCTGGCTGCTCTAGGTGCTGTCCTCAGTTGGGCTGCACAGGTGTATTACTTATCCTGTCATTGCACATGAAGGGGAACACTGGGCAGAGACAGCCAACCCCCATGCAGAGCACAGTCACACCCTCTATGGGGCCTGCTGCATCCACCCTATACATGCTGAGCTCCTTAGTTTTATTCTGCATTTGTCATTTTCTCTGTGTTTCACCATCCATTCTGCATTTATTAGAGAGTAATTTAATTTTTTAAACTTTTATTTAATAAATATAAATTTCCAAAGTACAACTTTTGAATTATAGTGGCTTTTTTCCCCCATAACCTCCCTCCCACCCACAATCATCCCATCTCCCACTCCCTCTCCCATCCCATTCACATCAAGATTCATTTCAATTATCTTTATATACAGAAGATCAACTTAGTATATACTAAGTAAAGATTTCAACAGTTTGCACCCACACAGACACACAAACTATAAAGTACTGTTTGAGTACTAGTTATACTGTTAATTTGCATAGTGCAACACATTAAGGACAGAGATCCTCCATGGGGAGTAAGTGCACAGTGACTCCTTTTGTTGATTTTACAATTTACACTCTTATTTATGACGTCAGTAATCACCCAAGGCTCTTGTCATGAGTTGCCAAGATTATGGAAGTCTCTTGAGTTCATAGAGAGTAATTTTCTTAAAAGAAGATCTTTACTCCCCACCATTTCACTTATTTTGTGTAGTACTATGAATTCTTTGATTTTTGTTTATTATTTTTGATTATTGATTATTTTGATTATTTTTTATTAAGACAAACAGCAGTGCATTTATTAAGCTTACGAAATTAAAATATAAAAATGTCATCTAGTATCAAGTCTATATTCAAGTTTACCAAATTGTTGAAAGAATATTTTAATGCTTTTTTACGCACACCAGGATCCAATCAAGTTTCAACCCTTGCAATTGATCATCATGTCTTCTTTTTTTTTTAAGATTTGTTTATTTATTTTGAAAGTCAGAGTTACACAGAGAGAGAAGGAGACACAGAGAGAGAGGGAGAGAGGTCTTCAATCTACTGGTTCACTCCCCAATTGTCTGCAAGGGCCAGAGCTGCACAGATCCAAAGCCAGGAGCCAGGAGGTTCTTCCAGGTCTCCCACGTGGGTGCAGGGGCCCAAGGACTTGGGCCATCTTCTACAGCTTTCCCAGGCCACAGCAGAGAGCTGGATAGGAAGTGAAGCAGCCAAGACTCTAACTGGCACCCATATGGGTTGCCAGCACTGCAGGCGGCAGCTTCACCCACTACACCACAGCGCCGGCATTATATCTTCATCTCCTTAGGTTAGAAGAAGTCCGTGCTTTATACATGACATTGACTTTTTGGAAACTCATGAACAGCTACTTGTACAGTTTTCATTTTCTCTTAATGTTTGAGTGCACTGAACCTATTTTTTCTGTTTCCTTTAATTAGACACTAGTGTTTTTTCAATGATGATTAAAAAAATACATTTCATATGGTAGAAATAAGATAAACTGTCCAAAAGAGTAACATGTGTTTCTCAGTGAAGTTAAAAATATGTTTTCCTGGACATTCATAAAAACAGAAATTGTAAAAGGCAGAGAGTGAACAAAATTAATAATAATGCCCTTAGCCTGAAGAAGAACTTTTGCTGTGGATGCACTTGATATATTAGTAAATAAACCAATTAGGTGTATTACCTTTTAAAGAAATTCTATAGGATACACTCCTAAATCTATAACTAAATCATATAATTCACAATTATACGGATATTTTCCTTCTTTAATGTTGGATCCACATTAAAAGTTTCATGATCAAAGTACTGGGACCAGCCCTGCTTAAACACTAAGAATTACCAGCCTGGAGGAGGGGTTAGGCTTAGCATCTAAGACACAGGTTAGGATGCTTACATCCCATATAGGAGAACCTGGGCTCAATCCCTGGCTCCACTACTGACTTCAGCTACCTACTAATGCAGACCATGGAAGGCAGCAGTAGTGGCCTAAGTAGTTCACTCCTGCCACCTACCAGCTCTAAGCTTTAGTCTGAACCAGCCTCAGCCACTGCAGGCATTTAGGAAGGGAACCCTGTCTGTCTCTTTCTCTGTCTCTCCCTCTCAGTCTCTCTGCCTCTCAAGCAAACAGGAAATTACCACCAGGTGTCATCTGGTAGCAACATTTAAAACAGGTTAGCTTTCTTCCTTGACGTCATACTTATCTAAGTTTTATCCAGGTAAATTAGGAGTATTGTCTTTTAGAAAGGCTGAGTAGGTTACACTCAAAGATCTGTCACTTGGGACTTAAGTTCATGATCACAGGGATGGTTTCTTCCTTATGCAGGTGATTTCTACCAGCATCACAACGATTCAGGAGAAGCTGAGGCTGTGGAGTAGTAGGAGAAGCAGGGCCTTTGGTGCAGAGCCAACTGAACATTGAGAAAGCAACATCGTCTTTGAGCCCCAGAGAGGTTGCAAAATAAAACCATTAAAGCTTCTCCACGTAGTCATTGTGAGCATTAAATTAGCTGGTAAAGAGCCTGACTCATAAGCAAACACCCTGGACATGTTAATCCCCTACTCCCATTTCCAAGTCTAGATGCGCAACCTGGTGGAATTCTTCTCAGTCCCAAAGTGCTAGCAAATAAAATAATAGGTGGTTTTAGTGCTGCACAATTATCTAAGGCTGGCATGTTTGAGATGCTTTGGTCAATGATGCATTCTTACCATATGATCAAAGTAGACAAGATTCATACACTGATTACATTTAAAAGAGATGGGGAATTGTGTGCCATCTCTTAGCCCCACCTCACTTGAGAGACCCAATGTTCAATGAGGAAATTTTAGGTGGCTTTGCAGGTGTCTATCTTGCCCAGTAGTCACATCTTTGAGGCAGGCACAGGTGACAAAATGATGCTGATGGGAATGGATCAGTCTTTCAAGACTTTTGATGATTTCATAGTCAGGAAGAGCGAGATTGGTCACATTCAAGCCCAACATCTTGGACACAATTGCCCTGAAATCCACCAGCTACAAAATCAAACAGAAACACATTAACTGGGAGCTCAAGATGTATCAGCTACTGCTGGGCCAGATGCAACAACAAAACAAAACAAACTGGAAAACCTAGGTTTGCATGATGAAAGCAAATACCCTAATTATTTTAGCCTTAATTCTTTCACTTACTAAATAAGTCAACTTGCCTAAGAAACACTTCTAGATTCCCTTAAGGTGATGACCCGATTGATATTGTATTGGCTACCAAGTCAAGAATCCCAGTTAATGACAGACTTTGTGGACTCAAAAGGCTTCCATAGCCTAGCCAGCTTATGTCAAGAGCCTCAGGTGGTCACTGACATCATACATAAGAATATTAGCTGTTAAATGAACAACAGGAATCACTGTGCATTAACTCCCCATACAGGACCTTTGTCCACATTGAGTTGTATTGAGAGTTAACTGTAAAACTAGTTCTCAGTGTGTGTGTGTGCAAATTGTTGAAATCTTTACTTGATATAGGATTGGTCTTCTGTGTACAAAGTTAACTGAATCTTAATGGAAAATAGGACTGGGAAGGGAAGAGGGAGGAGGAGGGGGTGTGGGAGGGTGGGTATGGTGAGAAGAATAAATATACTCCTAAAGTTGTACTTATGAAATTTGTATTCCTTAAAAAATACATTTTAAAAAATAATTTAAAAAATTAATCCCAGTTAAGGAACCATGAATGAGACTCTGACCTAATTAAAACTATTTTCTCAAGTCTAGGATGGCACTAACCATCTAATGACTTCAAAGGCAGTTCTGAATATTGGCAAATGAAATGATGACTGGGTATACACTTCATATATTAAAAAAGATTGAATTGTTTGTGTCAATGGATGCTAAATTCTATGCAATGGAATTTTAACCAAGCAATGAACTTCTTTTATTTTTTGGTAAAGATGTGTTCATTTTAAAGTCAGAGAAAGGAAAGATAGTGGGGAGAAAAAGGTCTTCCATCTGCTGATTCACTCCTGAGATGGCGACAATGGCCAGGGTTGAGCCAGGCTGAAGCCAGGAGCCAGGAGCTTCATCTGGGTCTCCCATGTGGTGACAAGGGCCCAAACATTTGGGTCATCTTTCACTGTTTTACCCAGGTGCATTAGTAGGGAGCTGGATTGGAAGTGGAGCATCCAGGACTCAAATTGGTACCATATGGGATGCCAGCATTGTGAGCAGTGGCATTACCCACTGCACCACAATGTCGACCCTCCAATGTACTTCTTAAACGAAAGGGAGAACAAATGGCAAGTTTAAGCTGATGAAAGTAGGAAGACTTCCCATTATTATCAAGTCACATCACACATATTGACACCTCACAATCCATAACATTGGACAATTCTGAGATAGTATCTGTTTATCACAAAAGGAAAACTGGGAGGCCAGGAACAATGGCTGCAATATACCTCATGAAGATCAGTGTTGAGGTGCAGTAGGTTAAGCCACCACCTGCAACATAGGCATCCCATATCACAGCACCAATTGGAGTCCCAGATTCTCTCATTCTGATCCAGGTCCCTGCTAATGCACCCGGGAAACCAATGGAAGATGGTTCAAAAACTTAGACCCTGGCCACCCACATGAGAGACCTGGATGGAGTACCAACCTCCCAGAGCTTTAACCTGGCCAGCCCCAGATGTTACAGCTATTTGGTGAGTGAACCAATGGTGAAAGATCTCTTTCTCTTTCTATTTCTTGGTTTCTCTCTGCCACTCTTCCTTTCAAATAAATTACAAAGTAAACCTTTAAAAAAAAATAACTATGTCTCATAGTTCTTTGAATTCTTGTAGGTTTCTCTCTGCGGTTCTAGGCCAGTGCAGAAGCTGGTACATAAGGGGTGTCTGAGCAATACCTCAATAAGGTACCTTCCATTTTTGAAAAGATGTGATGCAGCCTAGATGCAGCTATATCTACAAGAACTGCCTTCCAAACATTCCCATTCCGGTTGCTTCCCAGCCTACTTCCCATGCAGAGTCCAATTGGAGAACTGTAATATTCTCTTTACCTACTATGGTCTAAACACTCGTGTCCTCCTCCCAAATTCACACATGTTGAAACATAATCACTAATGGGACAGATTAGGAGGAGGGGCTTGGGAGGTAAACTGGTCTCCATGATGCTAGCATGGCTGGAGTCTCCATGATGGGATGGGAGCCCTTGCGAAAGAGGCCTCAGAGAGCTGCCTTGCCCCTCCCACCAGGTGAGGATACAGTGAGAAGGCACCACCTATGAACCAGAGGCTGAATCTGAACGTACCTTGATCTTGAACTTCCCAGCCTGCAAAACTGTGATAAATACATGTCTGTTGTTTAGAAGCCACTTGATCTATGACATCTTGTGATAGCAGCCTTAGGGGACCAAGACAACTCCCAAGTCTCCCTCCAGCTTTACCACCTTTTCAAAGGTGGCCAAAGCTGTTCATTCCTGGGAGGTTTCATCCTTAGAACACTCATTCTCAGTTTGATTTTTCCCAACTCTGCCTGACACATGAGCCAAAGCAGAGGCAGCCAGAAAGAAAGAAAGAAAAATACCCTAGGACCAGAGTCTACTCTCTGCCCCTTTGAGCCTCAGAAAGAGTGACATGAAAGCCAAGGCAATGGGGGTCAAGCTGCCCCGGACATGTTTCTTTATGCCTGACCTCCTGATGTGGTCGCCAGATAAAAGACACAACCAGCCAGCCAGCGAGTCCTTTTTTATGGCTAACATCTGTGCTTGGTCGACCGTCAAGTCTAAGTGCCACTGTTTGAGACGTAGGGCTGTTTCCTGCCCCGATCTCCACCACAGATAAGGCTTCTCACCTGAGGTCCAAGCCTTGGCTAATGTTAAAAAATCTGGGATGATGCAAACTTCAGAGGCAATCACCAAACACAATAAAAACCTGACCACGAGCAGAACTTGGTTTCTCACCAGCTTTCCACTGCTTTGATAACTACCTCATTTACTCCCTTACAAGCCATGTCATGAAAATGTTCAGTTATTTTTCTTCACAGGGTAAATCATAATGGTTATTCGAATGCCAAAAACATGCTGGGAGGGAGGGCGGATGTGTTCAAATGAAATGGAAGCTGGTTTTGAAGAAATGAATGAATAATGCCCTCTTTGGCAGCCCATGTACAAAATGTGGAAGGATACAGAGATGAGTACGGCCCCTGGGCAAGGATGACACCCACATTCACGAAGCAGTCTAGATTTTCAAAACTAAAAGGAATGGTGAATAGTGATCAAGTTTGGGACTATGTTGTCATTTCCTAAACAAGGTTTTACCACCAGCTCCCTACTCACCTGCTTTTCTCTCTTTTCTACTTCTTCCAGAGATTTTTTTAGTGTATTCATTTCACTTGTCACCACTTCTATCATGGTTCTGGCCCTTTCTTTATCCTCCTTGGCATCATGCTCGGCGGTATCCAGTTCTGACTTGACAGATATTAGCTTCTTCTCAACTTTCTCCTTCATCTTCTCCAGCTTGTCTCTGGATTTAGTTAGGTCTTCAAGGGCTTTGGTCTGCTCCAAAGTTTTAATCTAAGAAATCAAGAGAATGCTGATCATTTCTATTTGTATTTATTTAGAAAAACCATATAAGCAAGACAACCCAGAAGTCAATGGAATTCACTTAAAAACTGTTTTATGAGTAAAGAATGGAATTCATCCCGAACAGCTCAATAGATTTTGCTAGCCATTATGCTCTGGATGAACATATCTTGAGACAGCTACAGTTTATAAACAACATATAGAATGTCTTCATGGGAAAATCAATGAGATAAAATTGGAGACAGCATGATTCCAGGGTTAGATATTAAAATAAAGCCCTCAGGCAACTTGTCCTTTGTGCTCCAAGCAATGGTCATCTCCTATACAAAAACATTAGGAAAAGTAAAACACTTTCACTTATAATTGCATCCCATCTAAAAATGCCCTTGATGAGTTTTCTTCAAGGCTGATAGGATAATTTAGATCGGTGATTTTCCAGAAGAATCTTCTAATTTCATCAATGAGTAGGGGAGGTGGGAGGTGGCATGTGGCAACTGCCTTCCCCTGCAATGTGGATAGGCCTTGAAAACATGGAATGAATCAACACAAAAGGAGAAGTATTTACACGGCTGCACTTCTGTGAGGTAGCTAGAAAAGATACTAACCTGAGGGGGGGGGACAGAGAGAGAGAATGGGGGAGCTGTTGGTGGGCAGATGGAAATGCTCCAGAGGTGGATGATAGTAATGGCCGCACAAAAGTGTAAATATCAAAAATGCCACTAATTTCACACTTGATAATGGATAAAGTGGCAAATTTTAGGTTATGTTTATTTTACCACTATAAAAAGAATTTGTAACAGTCTAACAGAGACACAAAAAAATTTTAATGATTACTAAAAATAACCACTTAATATCCATGAGGATGGCTAAAATACAGACAATAACAGTGCTTACAAAGATGTGGAGAAACTGGAACTTTTACACACTACTTCAAAGGATATAAAATGATATAGCTACTATGGAAAACAGCTGACCAGTTTTCAAAATGTTAAACATAGAATTACCACATGACTCAGGAATTCTACCCCTAGGGGTATATCCAAGAGAATTGAAAATTTATGTAAATGCCCAAAGGAGCAATATTCACAATTTCTAAGAAGAAGAACCTAAATGTCCATCGGATGAATGGAAAAACAAAATGTCATATAGGGGCTGGCACTGTGGTATAGCAGGTGAAGATTAGCGGGTGAAGCTGCTGCCTGCAGTGCTGGCATCCCATATGGGTGCCGGTTCAAGACCCAGCTGCTCTTCTGATCCAGCTCTTTGCTATGACTGGGAAAGCAGTAGAAGATGACCCAAGTCCTCAGGCCCCTGCACCCCCATGGGAGACCCAGAAGAAGCTCTGGTTCCCTGCTTCAGATCTGCTCAGCTCTGGCCATTGCAGCCATTGGGGGAGTAAACCAGCAAATGGAAGACTCTCTCTCTCTCTCTCTCCCTTCCTCCCTCCCTCTCTCTCTCCTTCTCTCCCTCTCTGCCTCTTCCTCTCTAACTCTACCTTTCAAATAAAATAAATAAATCTTTTTTCAAAAAAAAGTCATATAGCCACACAATAGAACATCATTCAGCAATATAATGAAATATAGTAGTATGACATGATGCATGGATGGGCCTTGAAAACATTATGCTAAGGGAAAGGAGAGAGAGAGAGAAATAGAGAGAGAATTATGTCATTAATTATTCCCCAAATACCCACAACAGCCAAAAGTGGGCCAGACCAAAGCAAGGAGCCAAGAATTCAATCCAGTGGCTCACAATGGTGGCAAGAACCCAAGTACTTGAGCCATCATCTAATGCCTCCTAGGGTGCACAGTAGGAAGCTGGTTTGGAAGCAAAGGTGGGACTCTGTTATGAGATGCAGTGTCCAGGTGGCTCCTGACTGCCTCACAACAATAGCCACCCCCACATATTGCATTATTTCATTGACATAAAGCATCTGGAAAAAACCAGGGACTGACAGGGAGTGAGTGGGAGAAGGGACAGAATGCAGAGTAACTAGTTATAGGTGACGAAATGTCCAGAAATTAGATAGTAGTGGTGTTTGCACAATTCTGTGAATAAACTAAAAACCACTGACTCTTACACTTTAGAAGACAAATGGCAGCTGGCATTGTGGCACAGTGGCTAAGCTGCCTCCTGTGATGCCAGAATCCTTCATGAGTGCTGTTTGGAGTCTCTGCTGCTCCATTTCCAATCCAGCTACCTGCTAATGTGCCTTGGAGGCAGTGGAACATGGCCCTGCCACCCACGTGGGAGACCTGGATGGAGTTCATGGCTCCTGGCTTCAGCCTGGCCCAGGCCCAGCCATTTTGGCCATTTGGGGAATGAACCAGTGGATGGAAGACCTGTCTTTCTCTTTATGTCCCTCTCTCGTTGCAACTCTTTCAAATAAATAAATCATTTTAAAAATGTTTCATATGTGAATTATATTTTGATGAAGCTGTTATTTGAAACTACATGTATAAAAAAAGCCCTTAAATGGCATCAAAATTAATTACTTTGAAATAAACAAACAGACACATGGAATGAGCAGAAAAACTGCATAGTCCAGCAGAGCTGTGAATCTAATTCTGAGCTTCCTAACAGTTCAAACCAGGTCTGGAAGCATATTCTCAAAAAAAGGGGGGGGGGGCAAGATCTTGTGCTTTAATTTTGGTTCAAATCATTTTAAGAATAAATATAACGAAATAAAAGATATCAAATAATCCATGTTGGGAGTCCTCCCCTGTGCTCCCGTCCCTTCTTTGTTAAGAAAGAAGGAAGTTCTCTCACTGCATCTCCTCTCATCCTATTGCTCCTATGGCAGAATGTGACTAAGAGGGTGTTGAAAGGAAGCAAGCCAGAGAGGCTTAACTTATCCACAGTATAAAGAGCTGAGATAAAAGGAGGGGAGGGAGTAGAGGGAGGATATGAGGGTCTATGCTATCAAGGTTGCATGAAATGCTTTTTGGAGAAGTTCGAAATGGTTCACAGAGAACTGGAGGTTCTCTCTAGCTAGGTGGTATCTAGCAAGATACAAAGAAATGGAAATAGATTCTCTTGTTTTAAAGATTTATTTTATTTTTACTTGAAAGTCAGAGTTACACAGAGAGAGAAGGAAAGGCAGAGAGAGAGGTCTTCCATCCACTGGTTCACTCCCCCAGATGGCCGCAACGGTCGGAGCTGCACCTATCGGAAGCCAGGAGCCAGGAGCTTCTTCTGGGTCTCCCACATGGGTGCAGGAGCCCAAGGACTTGGGCCATCTTCTACTGCTTTCCCAGGCCATAGCAGAGAGCTAGAACAGAAGAGGAGCAGCCAGGCGCTCATATGGGATGCTGGCACTGCAGGTGGCGGCTTTACCAGTTATGCCACAGCACCAGCCCCAGGAAAGATTCTTTAAAATGTTGCTCTTCTTGATCAGTGAAATCCTTCTTTGAATTTTTAGTAACATTAAAGTTGTTGAACTATCGGTTATTTCTTGACAAAATGTTAGAATTAGAAAATGTGCTCACCTGATCCAAACTTGAACAGTTCTTACTATCCCACTAGACAGCCAGAGGAATGGGGCCCACATTGTGGTGCAGTGGGTTAAAGCCCTGGCCTGAAGCACCGGCATCCCATATGGGCGCTGGTTCTAGTTCTGGCTTCTCCTCTTCTGATCCAGCTCTCTGCTATGGCCTGGGATAGCAGTAGAAAATGGCCCAAGTCCTTGGGTCCCTGCACCCATGTGGGAGAACTGGAAGAAGCTCCTGGTTCCTGGCTTTGGATTGGCACAGCTCTGGCTGTTGTGGTCAGTTGGGGAGTGAACCAGCAGATGGAACACCTCTCTCTTTGTCTCTACCTCTTTCTGTAACTCTGTCTTTCAAATAAATAAAAAAGTAAAAAAAAAAAAAAAAAAAAAAAAAAAAAAAACCACTCTCATGGGCCATGAGAGTATTTTAGGCATGGAAACAAGACACTCTGGAAAAAAAAAAAAAAAAGAAGACCTAAATAAAAGATCTCTGCGAGTGAGATCCCAGTGGAAAGAATGGGGCCATCAAAGAAGGAAGTACCTTTCTCTGAAGGGAGGAGAGAACTTCCACTTTGACTATGACCCTGTCAGAATAAGATCAAAGTCGGCGAACCCTAAAGGCTTCCATAGCCAAGGCAACTCATGACTAGACCCTAGGGAGATTACTGACGCCAAAAACAAGAGTACCAAATTGTTAAATCAACAACAGGAGTCACTGTGTACTTACGTCTCATGTGGGATCTATCCTTAATGTGTTGTCGAATGTGAAGTAATGCTATAACTAGTACTGAAACAGCATTTTTACACCTTGTGTTTCTGTGTGGGTGCAAACTGATGAAATCTTTACTTAGTATATACTGAATCGATCTTCTATATATAAAGATAATTGAAAATGAAAAAAAAAACTTGGTGTTAAATTGGAAATTGCATAGAAAATTAATCAATTTTTAAAAAATATCATGTAGGATCTCTGTCCTTAATGTGCTGTACACTATTATTTAATGCTATAACTAGTACTCCAACAGTATTTTTCACTTTGTGTTGCTATGTGGGTGCAAACTTTGAAATCTTTACTTCATATATACTAAACTGATCTTCTGTATATAAAGAGAATTGAAAATGAATCTTGATGTGAATGGAAGGGGAGAGGGAGCAGGAAAGGGGAGGGTTGTGGGTGGGAGGGAAGTTATGGGGGGGGGGCATTGTAATCCATAAGCTGTACTTTGGAAATTTATATTCATTAAATAAAAGTTTAAAAAAAAGTCAGAGGTATGGTAGAAACTATTCTAAGACTGGAACTAGGACATGACATGGAAGAGACATGACTGCTTGGGATATGGATGGCCAGATGGAAAGTCCAGTTTATATCTTCTGTGTCATTAAATTGAGAAAAAATCTGCTGAACTCATAAGCCAATTTTTAACTATTATAACACATATAATTTCCAAAGAGATAGAGTTCTTTTTGAAAGATTTATTTACTTATCTGTTTGAAAGGCAGAGTGATAGAGAGGGGGAGACACAGAGAGAGATCTCCCACCCACTGATTCACTCCCCAAATAGCTGTGACAGCCAGTGCTGGGCCAAGCCAAAGCTAAGAACCTGAAACTCTCTTCAGGCCTCCTTTGTTGGTGGCAGGAACCCAAGCACTTGGACTATTTTCTGCTGCTTTCCTAGGCACATTAGCAGGGAGCTAGATCAAAACCAGAGAAGCTGAGACTCAAACAGGTACTCTGATATGAGATGTTGGGGTCACAAGTAGTGCCTTAACCTGCTGTGCCACAATGCCAGCCCCATAGATGAAATTCTTTTTGCTATGGTCTGAATGTTTGTGTCTCCCCAAAATCCATATGTTGAAATCCTAACCTCCAATATGATTTAACTAAGAAACGGGCCTTTTGAAGGTGATCAGTGACCTTACAAGAGACCACAGTGAGCTGTGCTGCCCCTTACACCATGTGTGGGCACAGCTAAAAGGGGCCATCTGTGAACAGGAAGTGAGTCCTCATCAGAGGTTGGATCTGCTAACACCTTGATCCTGGCCTTTGCAGCCTCCAGATACCCAGTTTGTGTTATTTTGTTAGAGCAGCCTGAGACTAGGACACTTTATTATCACCCATGGATCTCAAGTTACAAAACTCATATCTGAATATGAACTGAATAATAGACACTTGTATAGCACTGTACTGTCTCAATGTTAATTCCTGAGTGTGCTGATGGCATTTGGTTCATGTGGAAGAAGACCTTTGTTTTGGTTTTTTTTAATATTTATTTATTTATTTACAAGTCAAAGTTACAGAGAGAGGGAGAAGGAGAGGAAGAGAGTGAGAGAGAGAGAGAGAGATCTTCCATCTGCTGGTTCACTCCCCAAATGGCTGCAATGGTCAGGGCTAGGCCAGGCTGAAGCAAGGAGCCAGAAGCTTCTTCAGGGTCTCTCATGTGATTGGCAGGGGCCCAAGCAGTTGGGCCATCTCCCACTGCTTTCCCAGGCACATTAGCAGGCCACTGAATCAGAAGTGGAGCAGCTGGGACTCGAATAGGCGCCCATATGAGATGCCGGCATCACAGGCAGTGGCTTCAACTGCTATGCCACAATGCCAGCCCCCAAAACCCTTTTCTTAAGAAATACATGGGGGGCTGGCACTGTGGCATAGCAGGTAAAGCTGCCACCTGCAGTGCCGGCATCCCGTATGGGTGCTAATTCGAGTCCTGGCTGTTGCACTTCCTATCCAGCTCTCTGCTATGGCCTGGGAAAGCACTGGAAAACATTGGAAGATGGCCCAAGTCCTTGGGCCCCTGAATCCGTGTGGGAGACCCAGAAGAAGCTTCTGGCTCCAGGCTTTGGATTGTCCCAGCTCCAGCAGTTACAGCCACTTGGGGAGCGAACCAGTGGATGAAAGACTTTCTCTCTCTCTCTCTCTCTCTCTCCCTCCCTCCCTCCCTCCCTCTATGTAACTCTGCCTTTCAAATAAATCTTTAAAGAGAGAGAGAGAAACAGAGATGGATACATGGGAAAGTCTTCCCCTCCCCCGCTCTCTCTCTCTGCTTCTCTCCATCCCTCTCAAATAATTTTTTTAAAAAATTTAACCGTATTAATAGGAGAGATATATCCAGCCTTTCTGTTCAGATGGGGAAAACAGTTACAGTGGGCTCCTTACCAAAAGTGATGGAACACAGCTTGGAGAGCCACATGCAAGCTGAATCAAATCCTAATGAGAAGATTGTGTTGCCAAGAATTTCTGAAAAATATGAGACTTTATCACAGTCCTGAGGGCAGCCTGAATTCTTGTTGTCAGGAAGCAAATCCTGGAGCTCAGAGCCAAGCCATCAGGACAGAACTGAGAGCCAGCAGTAGGGACAGAGGCCTCAGTGTCCTAAGTCAAACCAGCCACAGATTCCTGGGAGTGGGGTAGGACTCGGCGTCTTATTCCTGCAGAGGAAACTTCTCAGCCCGGAGCACAGTGAGAGACTGTGCCCCTTGCTTTCTGCTGTGGGATGCGACTGGTAGTAAACAAGATTGAGGAGCGAAGGTTTTGAAACTGCTTCCCTTGGGTAAACACTACCCATCGCCTGCTTCCTTAAGGGAAAGGATTTCAAAATATGGTGAACAAATCTCTCACGTCATAGGGGCCAAAGGCCCAGAAAGAAAAGGTGATTATATTTGAAAATCAGATGTGCTGGCTCCCACAAGGGTCTAAATTCTGCTGCTGGAGGGTTCACGGCTGCCCTCCAAGCGCCATGGCAGGAATCAGCTGCAGCTGCACCGGCTCTGGCAATGCAGTCAGACAGGGACGCGGGAATGGCCCCCCGGGTCCGCAGGAAGGCTGCACCCTCTTTGAAGAGGACCACAAAGAGCTAACCAAGACAGAAATGTAGCAGACATCAAAGAAAGATGTGTGTCCTCTGCTCCTCCATAGTGGCTGTCTTGCTGTGGACCTATCAACAGAGTCAGAAAATGGGAGTGACTTTTGCTGGTGGCTCAAGAATATTATCCCCTTTGGGTGCTTCCTTTGGAGACCAATGAAGATAACAAGGGTTTTCTACTGATTTTTGATTGTCTGACTGCTGATCTGAGGGCACAGGTCCCTAATAACTGTTTTTTTTTTTTATTTTGACAGGTAGAGTTATAGAGAGAGAGAGAGAGAGAGAGAGAGAGAGAGAGAGAAAAAGAAAGAAAGAAAGAAAGAAAGAAAGAAAGAAAGAAAGAAAGAAAGAAAGAAAGAAAGAAAGGTCTTCCTTCTGTTGGTTCACTCCCCAAATGGCTGCTACAGCCAGCACTGTGCCAGCCCAAAGCCAGGAGCCAGGTGTTTCTTCCTGGTCTCCCATGCAGGTGCAGGGCCCAAGCACTTGGGCCATCCTCCACTGCCATCCCAGGCCACAGCAGAGAGCTGGACTGGAAGAGGAGCAACTGGGACTAGAACCGGCGCCATTTACGGTGCCAGTGCCGCAGGCAGAGGATTAGCCAAGTGAACGATGGCACTGGCCCCCGGTCCCTATGGTACAGCTGATGGCTGATAGCTCTCCACCAAAGATATATTATTCCTTTCTTTCTTACTGTTCAAAATACTCATTTCTCGGGGTGACTCCATTTAAGGGAAATCCAGGGACTAAATCCTGCCAATGGAGACACAAGAAATGTATCATTCCTGGAACACATCACATAGGGTATCCTTCCACCCTTGCTCCTGCCTGGCGACTGCAATGAGGCTGGAGCCCCAACAGCTACTGTGGGCCAAGAGGCGGTGTTGAAGATGAAAGCTATTGTTAGTATCCTAAAGTAGAAACAGAACAAGCCTTGAATGCTTATGACAATGGAGTGAGTTATCCTATGCATAGAACGTCCCATCTCCTTCCATAATTCCTTTCAGTGAGAAAAAAATAAACATTTCTCCCATCTAAGCCACTGGCATTATAGGGTGTTTCAATATATTCAGCTCAAACTCGTAACTGAGCAAGCCATGAAGCAGCTGGCACTTTCCACACCCTCTGGAGTTCTGCCACAGGATCTCAGTGACTGTACTTGCATTTATGAATAAGCCTATGCTTGTGCCAACTAATACTACTACTTTAATTATCCTAGGTTAATAAGAAAAGAGCAAAGGTAGAGTTAATACATAAATAATATGCTCATGCAAAGTTAAGGCCAAACTATGTCATAGTGTATGTACAAATAAAGTATCTACAATAGTAAAATAAGCACATGGTAGAATAACTGCCTTTTCCTTAAGAAAAATAAAATGCAGGCCCAGCTCAAAGAAACCTGCACCACAGGCAGTCAGTACCACACATTCTTCATATTGGTGATTTCAATAAAATAACATAATCATATGGAAATATATCATTAATTTATAAATTCCATTTTTATCCTTTGACTTATAAATTTGTTTGGATTTCATAACAGTAAATGCATAATAAGATTAAGAAATGATTGGGGCTAGTGCTGTGGCATAGCAGGTAAAGCCGCCACCTGCAGTGTCAGCATCCCATATGGGTGCCGGTTAGAGCCCTGGCTGCACCACTTCTGATTCAGCTCTCTGCTATGGCCTAGAAAAGCAGCAAAAGATGGCCCAAAGGCCTTGGGCCCCCGCCCGCATGGGAGACTTGGAAGAAGATCCTGGCTCCTAGCTTCGGATTAGTGCAGCTCCAGCCATTGCAGCAAATTGGAGAGTGAAACAACGGATGGAAGGCCTCTCTCTGTGTGTGTTTCCTTCTCTCTCTGTGGAACTCTGCCTTTCAAATAAATAAATAAATCTTAAAAAAAAGAAATGTATACTTTTTTTTAGTTGAAAGTCAGAGTTACACAGAGAAAGAAGGAGAGGCAGAGAAAGAGAGAGGTCTTCCATCTGCTGGTTCACTCCCCAGTTGGCCGCAACAGCGGAGTTGCACCAATCCAAAGTCAGGAGCCAGGAGCTTCCTCTAGGTCTCCCACAAGGGTGCAGGGGCCCAAGGGCTTGGGCCATCTTCTACTGCTTTCCCAGGCCATAGCAGAGAGCTGGATCAGAAGTAGAACAGCCAGGACATGAACTGGCACCCATATGGGATGCCAGCACTGCAGGCAGCAGCTTTACCACTACGTCACAGCGCTGACCCCAAAATGTTTACTTTTAAGTTTGTACATGAGTACATAAGCAACATTGTAATAAAATTATTTTAATGCAACACAATTTAGAGGAATCTGAAAAAAATTGTCTTTCAAAAAGGAATATCTATAATACTTCTCTTCACATGCCAAATTAAAATTTGATAATTCATCTGGAATGTTGTAATTTTTCTTGGTCTAAAATTCAGGAGAAATTTTACTGCATGAGTTTTATATGGAAAGAATCTAGATAAGCTAGAAATCAATATCTTCAGCCATAGTTTCGAAACAGACATGGAAATACATACAAAAACATGCATGTGGGAATACACAGCAGGCTCATAGAATGGCAGATGCCCTAAACAGCACTCTGGCCTCAGAATCAGCCCTTAAGACATTTGGATCTGGCTAAAAAGCACATGAGAGTTTCACAGGCATGGAAAGCCAAGACACTGGGGCAAAAAAATGACCTAAATGAATGATCTCTGTGAGTGAGATCCCAGCAGAAAGAACGGGCCACCAAAGAAGGAGGTACCTTTCTCTGAAGGAAGGAGAGAACTTCCACTTTGACTATGGCCTTGTCTAAATAAAGTCAGAGTTTGTGAACTCAAGAGGCTTCCATAGCCTTGGCAGCTCATGACAAGAGCCTTGGGTGATTACTGATGTCATAAATAAGAGTGTCAATTGTTAAATCAACAACAGGAGTCACTGTGCACTTACTCCCCATGTAGGATCTCTTTCCTTAATGTGTTGTACTATGTGAATTAATGGTAAAACTAGTACTCAACCAATACTTTATCTATCTGTGTGGATGCAAACTGTTGAAATCTTTACTTAGTATATACTAAGTTGATCTTCTGTATATAAAGATAATTGAAATGAATCTTGATGAAGAATGGGATGGGAGAGGGAATGGGAGATGGGACGGTTTGCGGGTGGAAGGGAGGTTATGGGGGGAAAAGCCATTATAATCCAAAAGTTGTACTTCCGAAATTTATATTTATTAAATAAAAGTTTAAAAAAACATGCATATGAATTTTCATAGCAATGTTATTCATAACAGCCAAAATATGGGAAAAAAATTCAAATGTCCATCAAATGGTAAATGGACAAACAAAATGTATATCACATAGTAAATATTATATGGAATATAATAGTATATTTTATATCCATATAATAGATATTATATGGAATATTATTCATCCATAAAAAGGAATTGTGACAGTTAATTTTACATGTCACCTTGACTGGGCTACAATGCCTAAATATTTGGTCAAACACTATTCTGGATATTTCTGGTAAGATTAACATTTAGAGGTAAAGTCAAGATGGCAACCACTTCCCCATGAAACACCATTGTGAACAGCTACACACACATCAAATCACCTTCACAAGAGCCACAAATCTGCTTCAGTGCCCAGTACAGACATGTGGTCCTGGTCGAATAGTCTTAATTCCCAGCCAGCAACACCAGTGGATGACAGGTACAGCAATGGGGCAGTGAGTCCACCTCAGCAGCTGACATGCCA
Organism: Lepus europaeus; assembly: GCF_033115175.1. Classification (NCBI taxonomy): domain Eukaryota; kingdom Metazoa; phylum Chordata; class Mammalia; order Lagomorpha; family Leporidae; genus Lepus; species Lepus europaeus. The sequence continues at coordinate 152,656,577 of NC_084829.1, read as the reverse complement.
CAACCTACCTCAACAGAACAAAACACTTAGAACTTCTAGAAGAAAAGATTACCAAAACACATAGATAACACATAGACAATGTCATACATCAACAAGCACCAAAAATTCCAAAGATCCACAACCTCACCAAAAGAGCAAAATAAAGTGCCAGTAGCCAACCATTTAATAACTGAAATTCCCATATGCTCAAAGATTTCAAAATAGCTCTTTTAAGGAAACTTAACAAAATTTAAGAGAACACAGAAATCTTACTAACATAAAGATTTGATAGAGAGATGGGAATAATCAAACAAAATCTTCAACTAAAAAAGACACTAAGTGAAATTAAAAACGCAAGGCATCAATAGCAGACTAGATCAAACAGAAGAAACAGGAACTGAAACACAGAATGAAAAATGGGAGGATGGAATAAGATAGTCCATGCAAATATAACCCAAAAGAAAGTAGTAATAAGTATATTTCCATCAGAAAAAAAAAACAGATGTTTAAATCAAAAGCAGGTAAAAGAAATCTAGGAGGTCATTGTATAATGATAAAGGATTCAATCCAGCAAGAAAAAAGAGCACTTGTAAATATATGTGTACCCAAATTGGAGCATTCAAATACTTAAAGCAAATATTAATAGACCTAAGGGGAGTCATAGACTCTAGTACAATAATGACAGGGGACTTCTTGTTTTTGTTTTTGACAGGCAGAGTTAGACAGTGAGAGAGAGAGAGACAGAGAGAAAGGTCTTCCTTTTGCCGTTGGCTCACCCTCCAATGGCCGCCGCGGTAGCGCGCTGCGGCCGGCGCACCGCGCTGTTCCGATGGCAGGAGCCAGGTGCTTCTCCTGGTCTCCCATAGGGTGCAGGGCCCAAGCACTTGGGTCATCCTCCACTGCCTTCCCGGGCCACATCAGAGAGCTGGACTGGAAGAGGAGCAACCAGGACAGAACCGGCGCCCAACCGGGACTAGAACCTGGAGTACTGGCACCGCAGGTGGAGGATTAGCCAGTGAGCCGCAAGGCCAGCCAGCAGGGGACTTTTTAACACCCCATTTTCAAAAATGAACAGGCCATCTGGACAGAAAATCAACAAAAAACAGCAGAGTTAAACTGTATCCTAGATCAATTGAACCTAACAAACATCTACAGAACTCTCTAACCAATGGCTGCAGAATACAAACTCTTATGACAGCACCTGGAAAATTGTTCAGGAAAGATCACCATAGTAGGTCACAAAACACGTTTCAACAACTTTAAAGGATAGAGATTTTATCAAGTATCTTTTTTTAAGATTTATTTATTTATTTGAATGAGAATGAGAGAGAGAGAGAGAGGAAGAGAGAGAGAGAGAGAATGAATCTCCCATCCACTAGTTCATTCCCCAGATAGCCACAGTAGCTAGCACTAGGCCAGGCCAAAACTTGTTCCAGGTCTCTCACATGGGTTCAGGCGCCTAAGAACTTGGGTCATCTGCTGCTGCTTTTCCCAGGCAGCTAGGAGGTAGATCAGAAGTGGAGCAGCTGGAACATGAACCAGCAGCCATATGGGATACTCGTGTTGCAGATGGTAGTTTTACTCACTACTCCACAATGTCAGCCCCTATATCAAGTATCTTCTCTGAACACCATGTAATAAAAAATTATCAGCAAGAAAAATGTAAACTACAGCAATATGGGACATTAAATAATTTATGAACAACCAAAGGACCAAGGAAGAAATCAAGGATGAAATTTAAAAATTTCTTGAGAGGCTGGCACTGAGGTATAGCAGGTTAAGCTCTGCTTCTGATCTAGCTTCCTGCTAATGCACCTGAGAAAGCATAAGAAAATGGCCCAAGTACTTGGAACCCTGCTGTCGACAAGAAGATCTTGTTGGAATTCCAGGCTTGGCTTTGGCCTGGTCCTCCACAAGCTGTTGTCATTATGGAAGTGAACCAGCAGATGGAAGACATTTTCTTTCTCTCTCTCTCTCTCTCTCCCTCTCCCTCTCCCTCTCCCTCTCTCTCCTCACTCTGTTGTTCTTTCAACTAAATAATAAATCTTAAAAAATTATTAAAATCAATGAAAATGGAAACACTGCATATCAAAACCTATGGGATACAATAAAAACAGCACTAAGAGAGAGGTTTACAGCAATCAATGTCTGCTTCAAAAAATCAAAAGAACAGATTTCAAACAACTTATTACTGAAGCTCAGGGAACTAGAAAAACAAGAACAAAGCAAATCCAAAATTGGTGAAAGGAAATAAATAATAAAACTCAGCACAAATAAATGACATAGAGACCATAAAAGTTCAAAGAAAACATGAAACAAAAAGCTGTTTCTTGGAAAATATACACAAAATTTATTAAGAAAAAAAAAAACAAGCTAGACTAGCCCAAAAAAGACAGAGACGTTTCAAATGAACAGAATTAGAGATAAAAAATGGAAGCATTACCACTGACATCACAGAAATACAAAGGACTCTTAGAGGTTACTATAAACAATTATATGGCAATAAATTCAGTAACCTAAAAGAAACAGACAAACTCTTGGGTACATATAGCTAAACCAGATTGAATCAGGAGAAAATAGAATTCCTAAACAAAGAACAAGTAGTGAGCCTGAATCAGTCATAAAAAAATCCTGGAGAAAAGCCTATGACCAGACAGCTTCACTGCCAAATTCTACCAAACATTTAAAGAAAAATTAACAGAAATTCTTCTCAAATTATTTAAAAACATAGAAGACAAGGGAATTCTTCCTAAATTCATTCCATGAGGCCAGCATTACCTTGATACCAAACCAGACAAGGACATACACAGAAAAAAAGAAAACTACAGGCCAGTATCCTTGATGAACACAGATGCCAAAATGCTCAACAAAATACCAGCAAATTGACTCCAACGGCACAGCAAAAAGACCATTCACCATGATCAAGTGGGATTCATCCCAAGGATGCAAGAAATGTTCAACATACACAAATCAATAAATGTGATAGATCACATCAACAGAAATAAGGACAAAAATCATATGATCATCTCAATAGATGCAGAAAACACATTTGATAAAATTCAACATCCCTTCATGATAAAAACAAAAAACAGTGACCAAAGTAAGTATAGAATGAACATAGCTTAACATAGTAAAGGCCATATATAACAAGCCTACAGCTAGTATCATATTGAATGTAGAAAAGCTGAAAGCTTTCTCTCTAAGATCTGGAACAAGACAAGAACACCCACTTTCACCACTTCTTATTCAACATAATGCTGGGGGTCCTAGGTGGAGCAATTGGGTAAGAGAAAGAAAAAAGGGCATCTACATTGGAAAGAGGAAAGTAAAATTGTCACTATTTACAGATGATGTGATTTTATTTCTAGAAAACCCCCAGGTCTTCACCAAAAAGCTGTTAGAACTAATAAGCAAATTTAACAAAGTTATAGGATATAAAGTTAATGTACAAAAATCAGCAATGTAGTTATACATGAATAGTGAATCATCTTAAAATGAAATCAGGAAAGCGATTTCATTTCCAGTAGCACAAAAAATCAATTAATTAAATATCTTGGAATAAATTCAACTAAAGAAGTAAAGATCACTACAATGAACAGTAGAAAATATTGTTGAAAGAAATTGAAAAGGACACTAAAAAATGGAAGACATTTGTATTAACGGATTGGAAGACTCAAGATAATTAAAATATGTATACTACCCAAAGTGATTCAATGTAATTCCTATCAAAATCCCAATGACATTTTTCATAGAACTAAAAAAAAAAAAAAAAAACCTACTGAAATTTAAAGGAATCTCTCAAAGACCCCAAGTAGTCAAAGCATTCTTAGGCAAAAAGAACAAAGCAGCAGGCTTTTATCTGACTTTAAAATATTTTACAAAGCTATGGTAATTATAACAGCATGGTATAGACATAAAAACAGATCCTTGCACCAACAGGACAGAACAGAGACCCTAGAAGTAAACTCATGCCTCTACAGTCAACTGATCTTTGACAAAGACCAACACTGTAAATAGAATGGTCATTCTAATAAATGTACTGGGAAAATTGGATATCTACATAACAAAGTATGAAAACAGAACCCATCTTTCACCATTTACACAATCATCTCAAAATGGATTAGACCTAAATGCTAGTTCCAAACTTTGAAAATATCAAAACATAAATAAAACTCTTTAGGATATGAGAATGGACAAGGATTTTCTGGATCAGACCCCAAAAGCATAGAAAATAAGAAATAGAAAAATGGGATTTCATCAAGTGAAAGAGCTTTTGCATAGCAAAGGAAGCAATTAGCAGAGTGAACAGACAACCTACAGAAAGGGTGAAAATATCTGCAAGCTATATATCTGCCAAGGGGTCAGTATCCAGAATATATAAAGAACTCCAACAATGAGCAAAAAATATCCTACTTTAAAAATGAGCAATAGATTTAAACAGACATTTGTCAGGGGAAGATACAGAAATGTCACCAGATACTTGAAAAAATCCTCAACATCACTGATCATCAGGGAAATGGCAATTAAAATCACAATGAAAAATCACCTCAATCAATTAAGATTGACTATTATCAAAAAGACAAGACATAAATGTTGGTTAGGTTGTGGAGAAAAAGCAGCAATCGTGCACACAGTTGGTAGGAATGCAAATTAGCTCCAGCATTGTGGAAAATGATATAGTGATTACTCAAAAAACTAAAAGTAGAACTACCATATGATCCTGCAATACCACTTCTGGATATATATCCAAGGGAAATGAAATCAATCTGTTGAAGAGATATCTGTACTCCCATGTCTACTGCAGCATTGTTCACAATATCCAGGAAATGGACACAACCTGAGTGACCATGAATTGGTGAATGGATAAACAAAATGTGGTACATAAACACAATGGGATAGAACTCAGGCATAAATAATGCTGAGATCTTATCAACAAAACAGAAGGATCTGAAGGTCATTATATGAAGTGAAATAAGTGTAGAACAGAAAGACAAATATCATATGATCTCACTCATATGGGGAGTCTAAAAAACTGCATGATCATGATCTCATATTAGTTAAAAATATAATGTGGCTACCAGAGGCTTGGGAAGGAAATGGGGAGGGAGGGATGGGAAAAGGCTGAGTGAAGAGTACTAGGTCACGGCTAGATGGGAATAAGAAGTTCTGGGGTTCTGTTGTATAGTAGGATAACAACAGACAATATTAAGTTACTATGTACTTCTCTACACAAAATTAGAAGATGGGATTTGGGGATATTTTCACTATAAAGAAACATTAAGTGCTAGAAAAGATAAATACATTTACCCTGACTGGACATTACACAATGTATACATGTAATGAAATATCAGATAGTACCTTATAAATATGTATAATTTGCATATGTCTGTTATTTTTTTAAATAAAAAATTTTAATATTAACATTTAAATGAGCAGAGAGTAAGGCAGATTGCCCTCTGTAATGTAAGCAGGGCTCATCCAATCAGTAAAAGGCCCAAGTATAACAAAAGGATTCTTCCCTTGAACATGAGGGAATTGTGCCAGCAGATGACCTTCAGACTTGAACTGCACATTGGCTCTTCCCTAGTGTGTCCACACTGCTAGCTCAGCCTGCAGACTCTGGACTTGCCAGCTTCCATAATCACATAAGCTGCCTCCCTACTACCTGCCTGCCTATACACACCTCCTACTGGTTCTGTTTGTCCAGAGGACCCTGACTAGACAGGCACAAAGTACTGGCACCTGCTACAACATGAATGACCCTTGAAACCATGCAAAGTGAAGGAAACCAGAGACAAAGGACCACCTACTGTACAATTCCATTTATGTAAAATGTACAGAATAAGCAACTCTATAGAGACAGAGAGTGGATCAGCGAATAGAGGAGGCTGAGGAAGGAGTGAATGAGAAGTAACTGCTGACAAGTATGGAATTCGGGGTTTGTGGGGGAACGGTGGTGTAAGTGCTCTGGTTCAGCTGGTGCTGCTGGTTGCACAACCTTGTCAGTGTTCTAAAAATCACTGAATTATACACTTTAAAGGAGTGAGTTTTATGGCATTTTTTCCCAATTGTTTTAAGGTGTCAGAATAAATATATTAGTTTTTTATCAACCTTCTATTAGTGGTGGAATTATGGATTTAGTAAGAGTAGCAGGTTGAACATTGCCCACCTTTAAGAGCTATGTCCACTGAGAAGCTCAGAATGTGAACTTTATTTATAATAAGGGCTTCTGAAGGGGTAATTAAGGTAAAGATTTCACGATGAGATCTCCTGGACTAGGATGGGCCTGAAATCCAATAATAGGTTCCCACAGAAGTGAGAGAAAAGGAAACACACACTGAGGAATGTCGTGAGAAGACAGAGGCAGAGATGGAACTGTGCGGCTGTGAACCAAGGACTGCTGGCAGCCACCAGGAGCTGGGAGACAGGAAGAGAACAAACTTTCTCAGAGCCTGCAGGAGGAAGCAGCTCTGGTTTCAGACTTCCGGCCTCCGCAATTGTGAGAGAATATATTTCTCTTTCCTAAAGCCACTGTTAATATTAAAACTCATAGTAATTGGGCAGCCTTAGGAAACAAATACAGCAAGGCCATTTTTGCTGCTGTTTAAAGTGGTGTTTTCCAAATAGTGGAACTAATACAGGGATAAGCTTCGGCCATATACAAAGGTGATAGATGTTTGATATTATTAGTCTTTCTTGGACTATAATATCAGATGTTTCAAATAAATAGCTATTTTGAATTTGAAATAATACAACTGCATAAAGTTAGCATTTACTGTTAGTAAATTCTTTTTATAGTTTCTATCCTTTTTACAAATTCTATGTTTAATTTGTAAAGAATTTTCCTTTATTTGTATTTGCTAAAATGAAGAGAAACTCAGATCTCACATCTATTGGTTCACACCCCAAATGCCTGCAATAACAGGGCAGGGCCAACTGAGGCCTTGAGCCAGGAAGCTAACCCAGGTCTCCCATAAGAGAGGCAAGGAGCCAACTACCTCCCAAGCTGGGCATCAGCAGGGAGCTGAGATTGTAAGCAGAGCTGGGACTTGAATCCAGGCACTCCAGTATGGGATGCAGGCAATTTGTGCAGCGGCTTAATCACTGTGCCAAATGCATGTCCCTTAATTCTTTTATTAAATGTAAAGATTTTCATAGATCTTTATTCTCCACTGAAAAGCATATTAACACCCCATTTAAATGTTTAGGGGCCTGAGTAAATCCTGAGTCAGCCAAACCCAGTTTCTCCTCTTCCTTCCCTGCATCTTCTCTGTAAGAGTAGAGATCTTCTTATGTGAAATAAAACAACAGCGTAAACACTCAAGCCAACTTTATTTACAATCCGAGTTTCTTCCCTTTTTTTTTTCCAAGCATCCAAGAAGAGTAACACATGTCCATTCTCTTTCATCGCTGAGTCTGGCGTATTCTCAAAGCCCTCATCCTCTCCCTCCGCCACCACCATCTACTACTTACTCTACCTGCTTGAGTCACAGGTCTCCCAGAGCCAGTGCAGTGGACACTGCTTCAGTCTTTGTCCTCCTGCTGCACCTGGGGGTGTTGATCGTGGGCTCTAAAGACCTCTGCCCTCTGTCTGTCGCTGTTTCTTTTCAGTCTCTTCCCTAACAATTTCACCCTCCTGCTTAAAAATCCTCCCATGGCTTCCCAAGACCTGGAGGATGCATTCAAGCATGGCAGGACACACAAGGCCTGTATGACAGGGGCTCTGCCCACCGCCCAGATCCTTCTATCACTCCCAGAAATGACCAAGGTGACATCAACTAACCAAACCTCGATTCACCTGTCTTCATACATTTAACTGTCACTCGTTTTCATTCTCTACTCCAGTACGAGGTGATTTGTGACAAATACCATGACAGCACTGCAAGTAATCCATGCTTGAGAAGGCTTAGCAAAAGTTGTATCAGAAAGATACAAGAGGGGGCCAGCACTGTGGTGCGCCAGGTTAAGCTGCTGCTTGCAACACAAACGTCCTGTATAGGGCACCAGTTTGTGTCCCAGCTGCTCCATTTCTGATCCAGCTTCCTGCTAATGAGCCTGGGAAGGCAGCAGAGTATGGCCCAAGTGCTTAGACCCCTGCCATCCACATGGGAGACCCGGATGGAGTTCCTGGCTTTGGCTTGGCTGTTGTAGCCATTTGAGGAGTGAACCAACAGCTAGAAAAGGTTCTCTCTCTCTCCCCCTCTCTCTCCATCTTTCTATCACTCTGCCTTTCAAATTCATTAATTATTTTTTAAAAGATACAGGAGAGAGGAGAACAAGATAGCAGAACAGGGAATGGTGTACTGCACTTGGCTAGGAATAAGTAGGAAAAAAAAAATCGTAGGAAGTACATTCTCAGGGGAGAGTTAGAAAACAGCAGTGGAAATTCCACTGAAGGAAGAGGAATGCCATGGAACTGTGTGCAAGGTGCGAGTGTGCAACGGACACCACACACAACTCCAGCAGCCAAGAGCCAGAGAAAGCTCCAGCTTTGGAGACTGACGTGAGAGCAGACTGCAGCAGCCCACGTGGCCAGAGAGAGAATGTGGCATCAGTGCAGCCTGGAACCCTAAGGAGGAGGACAGGGTACATGTGAACCCAGTAAAAAAAAAGGGGGGTGGGGTGGGCATGTTTCTCTTACCCCATCCCTTCCCCCCACAACAGTGCCCCGCAACCTGCCGAGAGAGGGCATCCGCCGTTTTTGACATAAGCTGCAGCCGTGGAAGCCCCTGTGTGTGCACAAAGTGGCCGAGACCAGATGCCATCTTCTCAGCAGTACTGGTGGCAGCAGCTCCAAAGCAACCAGCAGGGAGAAGGCAACATCTGGCCAGGGGCTCTTGGAGGTTCTAGCACAGGGAAAAATCTGCGTTGTCCACTGACTTTGAGTCTGGCTGGGAATTTGACAGGGTCTGGGCACGCACAGAGGACTATGAGGTGCCTCCAGCCGCCAACATAAGACAGGCTCCAGGTTAGCAGAGCACCCACTGGCAGGTCTGTCTCGCTGCGGAACAGACAGGCTAGTAGGGCAGACTGGATCCTCTGGGCCCTGTACTACGGCAGCCTTGTATGCTGACTGTGAGGACTCTGACTGCACATGAGGGCATAGAGTGTAGCTGGGTCTCTGGGCAATCACTGTGCGTGGCTCCACACACTCTGAGCTCCCAGACTGCCTGAGGTGGGTCATGATTGTAGCAGATTCCATGCTCACAGTGAGGACTATACTGATCCTTAGTGCAGTACATATGCCAGCATAGATGAATATGGCACCCACTGAGGGCTAACCCCAGACACTGATCATCTTGGAAGAGAGGAGATGAGGCTGTGATCATACCAACAGAGATGCCATACACCCTCTTCTGTTAACAACAGGAGATCTAAAATACCCAACTTGTGTGTCACCCTGCATACTCTCCCCACCTTGGAGCACTGACCAGAGCTCCCTGGTCACACCCAGCACACACCTATGAGTATTCACTGAAACTGCAGAAGTACACTAAGCCACAGAGGTATAGTTTAAAGATAAAAGCTATCAGAGGGGGAAAAAAAAAAAAACAAAAAGTATATCAACAAATGCCTAAAAATCAACACAGAAATTCAAGAAACAAGAATAAGGAATATAACAACACTTCAATATTAGAATGGGAAGACAAAGAGATTGCTGAAATGTTTCAGAATTCAAAAGATTAATAATAGGATTATTCAGATGCAATGAAAAGCGAATCTGTGAATTTAAGAAATCCATACATGACATGAATGAAAATTTTTCTCATGAAATTAAGATTTCAAAGACAAATTAAAAAAATATTACAAATGAAGAATTCAGTAGATCAAATAAAAATTGCAGTGAAAAGCCTTAACATTAGACTTGGTGATGCAGAAGAAAAAATATATATGCTAGAAGACAAATATTTCAGACAAAAAAAAAAGAAGAAATTAGAAAAATTAAAAACAGTGTTGGAGACTTATGTGATACTATCAAATGACCCAACATATGGATCTTAGAAGATCCTGAATGAGTGGAAAAACAGAATGTATTAGAAGGCCTATTTAGTGAAATAATTACAGAAAACTTCCCCAATGTGGAGAAAGAAAGGGACATCCAAGCATAAGAAGCACATAGAGCTCCCAATAGAAATGACCAGAAAAGATCCTCACCAGACACATTATAGTCAAACTTTCAATAGTAAAACATAAAGAAATATTCTAAAAATATGCATGAGAGAAATGCCAGATGACTTTCAGAGGATCTCCAATAAGACTTACAGCTTAATTCTCATCAGAAACCCTACACTATGAGAGAATGGAGAGACATAGTCCAAGCCCTAAGAAAAATAAACTGTCAGGGTTGGTATGGTGGTATTGTGGGTAAAGCCACCACCTGCAGTGCCAGCATCCCTTAGGTACACCAGTTCAAGTGCCAGCTCCTCCAATTTCAACCCAGGTCTGTGCTATGGCCTGGGAAAGCAGCAGAGGATGGCCCAAGTCGTTGGGCCCCTGCACCAACATGGGAGACCTGGAAGAAGCTCCTGGCTCCTAGCTTCAGATTTGCCCAGCTAAAGCCACTGCAAACATTTGGAGAGTGAATCAGTGGATGGAAGAATTTCTCTCTCTCTCTCTCTCTGTCTCTCTCTCTCTGCCTCTTGGTAACTCTGCCTTTCAAATAAATAAACAAATCTTTGGGGCCAGCACTGTAGTGTAGCAGGTAAAGCCGCCACCTACAGTGCCAGCATCCCATATGGGTGCCGGTTTGTGTCCCAGCTGCTCCTCTTCCGATTCAGCTCCCTGCTATGGCCTGAGAAAGCAGAAGAAGATGACCCAAATCCTTAGGCCCCTGCATTCAAGTGGGAGACTGGGAAGAAGCTCCTGGCTCCTGGCTTTGGATCAGCACAGCTCCGGTTGTTGCAGCCAATTGGGGAGTGAACCAGAAGATGGAAGACTTCTCTCTCTGTCTCTCTGCTTCTCCTTCTCCCTCTGTGTAACTCTGCCTTTTAAATAAAATAAATAAATCTTAAAAAATAAATAAATCTTTAAAAGAAAAAACAATCAACCCAGAACACTGTACCCTGCAAAGCTCTCATTTATGAATGAAGGTGAAATAAATACCTTCCATAACAAACAGAAATTGAAAGAATTTGTCACCATTCGTCCAGCCTTACAAAACATGCTTAAGGATGTGCTACACACAAAAACACATAAAGATAGACATCATTATGACAGAATGTGAAAGCAGAAAATCAGCAAAGTACAAAGGAAATCCAAAGTTAACAATAGGAATATTTATGGAAAAATGGTAGGTAGGGCCAATTCATTACTTATCAATAGTCACCTTGAATGTAAATGGCTTAAACTCTCTAGTCAAAACTGGCCAAATGGATTAAAAAACAATACCCATCTAGTGGCTGCCTACAAGAAACACACCTCACCAACAAAGACACATGAAGACTGAAAGTGAAAGGATGGAAAGACAGTCCATGCTAATGCAAAGCAAAATAGGGCAAGTGTAGCCATCCTAACATCAGACAAAATAGACTTTAACACAAAAACTTTTACAAGGCACTATGTAATGATTAAGGGGGGTTAATTAAACAAGAATATGTGACTATAAGAAATGAATATGCTCCCAATTACAGGATACTTGGCTATTTAAAAGAAATGTTAATGGATCTAAAGGGAGACATAAATTCCAAGATAATAGTAATGGGGGACCTCAACACCACACTTTCATCTATGGACATATCAACTAGACAGAAAACCACCAACAACAAAAAAAAATACCTAATAGACACTGTAGACCAAATGGACCTAACTGATATCTGCATAACTTTTCATCCCACAGTGGCAGAATACACATTCTTCAAATTGGCACATGGAACTTTCTCTCTAGGAAAGACCATATGCTACATCATAAAGCAAGTCTCAGCAAATTCAAAAAAAAAAATGAAAACATACCATCATCTTCTCCTGCAACAATGAAATGACCTGGAAATCAACAAACAAGTCAAGAATCTCTAGAACATAGGCAAACACGTGAAGAATGAACAACATGCTCCTGAATGAACAGTGAGTCATAAAAGAAATCTAAAGAGAAATCAAAAAATTTCTGGAAATGAATGAATAAGACAATATGGCATATCAAAACTTATGTGATACAGCAAAGACAGTGTTAAGAGGAAAGTTTATAGACCTTGTCTAAATATGATCAGAGTCAGTAAACTCAAAAGGCTTCCATAGCCTTGGCATCTCATGACAAGAGCCTAGGGTGATTACTGATGCCATAAACAAGAGTGTCAATTTGTTAAGTCAACAACAGGAGTCACTGTGCACTTACTCCTCATGTAAGATCTCTGTCCTTAATGTGCTATACATTGTGATTTAATGCTATAACTAGTACTCAAACTGTATGTTTCACTTTGTGTTTCTATGTGGGTGCAAACTTTTGAAATCTTTACTCAATATATACTAAACTGATCTGCTGTATATAAAGAGAATTGAAAATGAATCTTGATGTGAATGGAAGGGGAGAGGGAGCGGGAAAGGGGAGGGTTGCAGGTGGGAGGGAAGTTATGGGGAGGGAAGCCATTGTAATCCATATGCTGTACTTTGGAAATGTATGTTCATTAAATAAATGTTAAAAAAAAAAAAGAGGAAAGTTTATAGCAATTAGCACCTACATCAAGAAATTGGAAAGGCACCAAATAAATGAGATATCAATGCATCTCAAGGATCTAGAAAAACAAAAACAAAACAAACCTAAAATTAGCAGGAGGAAAGAAATAATTAAAATTAATATAGTCCCTGGAATTATCAGCCAGAACTATTAGCCAGCAAAAAAAAGAAATCAGGGGTTGGCACTGTGGTGTAGTGGGTAGAGCCTGAAGTGCTGGCATCCCATCTGGGTACCGGATTGAGTCCTGTCTGCTCCACTTCCAATCTGGCTGCTATGGCCTGGAAAAGCAGTAGAAGATGGTCCACGAACTTGGGCCCCTACACCTAAGAGGGAGACCCAGAAGAAGCTCCAGGCTCCTGGCTTCAGAATGACCCAGCTCTAGCTGTTGCAGACATCTGGGGAATGAACCCACAGGTGGAAGATCTCTCTCTCTCTGCCTCTGCCTCTCTGTTACTCTGCTTTTCAAATAAATAAATAAATAAATAAATCTTTCTTTAAAAATTCAAAGGGATACAAATTGGGCAGTAGGAAATCAAACTATCCCTATTTGTAGATGACATGATTCTATATATATACAGGATCCAAAAGACTCTACTGAGGGACTATTGGAACTCACAAAGGAGTTTGGTAAAGTGGCAAGATATAAAATTAACACACAAAAACCAATAGCCTTTGTATATACAGACAATACCATGGCTGAGAAAGAATGTCTAAGATCAATCCCATTCACAACTGCTACAAAAATTAAACACCTTGGAATACATTTAACCAAGGATGTCAAATATATCTATGATGAAAATTATAAAAACAATAAAGAAAGAAATAGAAAAAGACACAAAAAAATGGAAAAATCCTCCATGCTCATGGATTGGAAGTACTGGTGTCATCAAAATGCCCATAATACCAAAAGCAATTCACAGATTTAATACAATCCCTTTCAAATTACCAATGACATTCTTCTCGGATCTAGAAAAAAAAATGATGCTAAAATTCATCTGGACCTGGAATAGCTAAAGCAATCACTTATAATAAAAAACAAAACATATAATAAAAAACAGAAGCATCACAATATCAGATTTCAAGACATACCACAGGGCAGTTATAATCAAAACAGTCTGGTACTGACACAAAAAAAACAATGGATAGACCAATGGAACAAACAGAAACTCCAGAAACCAATCCAAGCATTTATAACCAATTTAACTTTGACAAAGGATCTAAAATCCCTGGAGCTAGGACAGTCTCTTCAACTAATAGTGCTGGGAAAACTATATCTCCACTTGCAGAAGTACAAAACAAGACTCCTACTTTACACCTTACACAAAAATCCACTCAAAATGGATCAAAGACCTAAATCTATAACCCGATACCATCAAATTACTAGAGTACATTGGGGAAACTCTGGAAGATATTCGCATAGGCAAAGACTTCTTAGAAAAGACCCTGAAAGTACAGGTAATCAAAGCCAAAACTGACAAATGGAATTACATCAAGCTGAGAAGCTACTGTATTGTAAAAGAAGCACTCAGCTAAATGAATAGGCAACCGACAGAATGGGAGAAAATACTTGCAGACTATGAAACTGATAAAGGGTTAACATCCAGAATCTATAAAGAGCTCAAGAAATTCAACAACAAAATAATTTAGTTAAGATGGCAAAGGACTTGAATGGGCATTTTTCAAGAGAGGAAATGCAAATGGCCAACAGACACTTGAAAAAATGCTCAGGATCACTAGCCATCAGGGAAATGCAAAGCAAAACCACAATGAGGTTTCACCTCACCCCAGTAAGAATGGCTTTCATTCAGAAATCAAAAAACAACAAATGCTGGTGAGAATGTGGGATAAAAGTACCCTAATCCACTGTTGCTGGGAATGTAAACTGTGGAAGATAGTATGGGAATACCTAGAAATCTGATATAGACCTGTCATATAATCCATCCATCCCACTCCTAGGAATTCACCCTAAGCAAAAGAAATCAGCATATGAAAGAGTTATCTGTACCCCCATGTTTATTGCAGCTCAATTCATAATAGCTACAATATGGAATCAACCCCGATGGCCATCAACTGATAACTGGATAAAGAAATCATGGTACTATACACTATGGAGTAGAATTCAGCTTAAAAAATGAAATCCTGTATTTTGGAACAAAATGAATGCAACTAGAAACCATTATACTTAGTGAAATAAGCCAGTCTCAAAAAGTCAGATACCATGTATTCCCTAATCTGGGGTAACTAATAGAGTACTTAAAATATAATGTATTGGGGGCCGGCGCCACGGCTTGCTAGGCTAATCTTCCACCTGAGGCGCCGGAACCCTGGGTTCTAGTCCCAGTTGCTCCTCTTCCAGTCCAGCTCTCTGCTGTGGCCTGGGATGGCAGTGGAGGATGGCCCAAGCCCTTGGGCCCTGCACCCGCATGGGAGACCAGGAGGAAGCACCTGGCTCCTGACTTTGGATCAGCGCAGCGTGCCGGCCGTAGCAGCCATTTGAGAGGTGAACCAATGGAAGGAAGACCTTTCTCTCTGCCTCTCTCTCTCACTCTCTAACTCTGCCTGTCAAATATATATATATATATATATATATATATATATGGACATTTTGAGATTTGATGATTGTTTACAGCCTTTGTCTCTTCTGTTGAGGAACAGTGCTATTTTCTTCAAACTATTTGTTGAACTCTTTATTTAGTGTAGGTTTAACCTTATGAGTGTAAAGCAAACTGAAAATAGATCATGTAAAAATTAAGAGGGGGCCGGTGCTGTGGCTCACTTGGTTAATCCTCTGCCTGCAGCGCTGGCATCCCATATGGGCGCCGGGTTCTAGTCACGGTTGCTCCTCTTCCAGTACAGCTCTCTGCTGTGGCCCGGGAGTGCAGTGGAGGATGGCCCAAGTGCTTAGGCCCCTGCACCCACATGGGAGACCAGGAGGAAGCACCTGGCTCCTGGCTTCAGATCAGCGCCAGCACACCAGCAGTAGTGGCCATTTTGGGGGTGAACCAGAGGAAGGAAAGCCTTTCTATCTCTTTCTCTCACTTACTCTGCCTGTCAAATAAAAATAAATAAATAATAAAAAAATTAAGAGAATGGGAAAGAGAGGAGGAAGAGGCGTGGATGGGAGGGAAGGTAGGATGGAAAGTATCGCTATGTTCTTAAATCTCTGTGTATGAAATACATGAAACTTGTATACCTTAAATAAAATTTAAAAAATAAAAGAAAAAAATAAACACCATTAATAAAAAAGATACAGGAGATGATTTCATTTTTTCCTTCTATGTCCATGAAGGCCTGTAGAGCTCCTGACTGGCCCTATCCTGTCTCCACACAACCCCTCTGTAGGAGTAAGAGGGATTCTTCAAGCATTAGATCAGGCCTGTGACTTCACTTTACTTTGGAGCCCAGCGTTTTGCTTCATTTTCAAAGGTCTGCATCACACATCGGAGATATCCTTTCTTGTTCCATGCCATTCCCCAACCACTAGCTCTTGCCACTGGCTTCCTTTTTTGGTTTCTTTGAAAGTATGCGAGGCCCTTTATTCTAACTAGCAATGCTGCCATAGCCCCAGGTCCAGGAAGGCAGAGGAGGACGAGTGTCTGCAGGCTGGAGAAGGACACAGCACACCCTACAGTCAGGAGCAATGTCAGGCAGAGTCCTGGCCAGATTAGCCACAAGATATATGGCCGGGTCCTTTAGAAACCAACTCCCCACTGCCCTCACTCCAAATTGTTAGGGTAGTTGGTACTTGTAAGTTTCTTGGGTTCAAAATTTGTTTTCTAGAAAAATCAAATAAATTATGAAATTCCTATCAAAGAACATAACACACCCATATTTTATCAGAGTTATCTTCTCTTTTCCTTAATAAGGCTCTAGAGTTTTCTCCATAAAAAGAATAAAATAAAGTAAAATTTTGCTGTTCTTCATATATTGCTCAATCTTTTGGGGACTCTTCTCTCTCTTGCTTCTTCCTGAGATGGTGTCTGGGTGAAGAAAAAGCTTTGTGGTGTCAGGAGAGGTGACTCTGGCCCACAGGCTGTCCTCAAATCGCTTCTGCATCTACTGCTTGGGGAAACTTGTAAGGGTTCCCTCATCAGCGCCATGGCCCCTGTCTCTGACCTTTGCTCATTCAAGGCTTGGCTATGACTGCCGTTGGATCACAGCATAGGTGATGGCCCCACAGCCTCTGACTGAGGAAGGTGGAGAGGGGGTCACTGTCCCTCCCCTGAAGGCACCACCCCCATCTGGCCCATAATCAGCTGCCCAGCACCTATCTTCAATATCATCCTCATCCCCCACCAGCACAAATGGCTCTAGGGAATCAGGTGAAATCCAGGCCCCCTGCCTCCGTACCTCTAGCCAGGGTGGGAACAGCTGACATGACTTCAGGGCTTCTACCTCCACCCTAATACACCCCATAGAGGTTGGTCTCCAGGCAAGAGGGGTTGTTGGAGAAACACCGCTGAAATCTTCCCCCACTCAAGGCACCCATCAGGTGCCTTCCCTTGCTTACCCCTCCCCCTGTATGCACATATGTTGTGTTTTCCCCCAGGATCATGTCTGCACTCTTGTTCTCTAGGGAAATTTGCCTCAACGTTGTGGCCTAGTCCTGATGACAGAAGGGCTTGTGTGGGAGGAAGGGAGCTAATTAGTCAAAAGGGAAAATGCAGTGGGAAATGTTTTCTACAATATTGTATTCTGTCCACATGTTCAACGGCTGGCTTAAGTCCAGAGTCTTTTTCCCAACTGGTTTCCAAATTCAGAAACATTCCAAGAAGACAGTTTCATAGTACTGGTCTGTGTGGAGCCAGGATTTTTTTTTGTCTGATGTATCTGTGCTGTGCACATCTGCTGGGGATGACGTGTGCATATGGAGTCACACATTATTGCTAGTGGTACACATGTATGACATTTAAATATTTTGATAAAATTCTTTTCATTTTAATTTCTTTCTTCTCTGTATTTCTTCTCTGTATTCATTAGAACACAAATTTATATGGCATAAATCCTTGTATAAACTCTAATCCCATAGTCACCTATTAGGGTACTTTCAAAAGTCTATAGGAAATGGAATTAAAAGATAATGTTGGAGCAGGTATTGTGGTACAGAAAATTAGGCTCCTGCTTAAGACATCTGCATCCCATGTCAAAGTCTCTGGGATTAGAGTTCTACCTCTGCTTCCAATCCAACTTCCTGTTAATGCATTCTCTGGGAGACAGCAGATGATGGCTTGAGTACTTGGATCCCTGCCACCAATGTGGGAGAGATAGGTAGGTAGACAGATCAATAGATAGATCGATAGATCAACAGATCGATGATAGATCATTCTTTTTCTGCTTTTCAAATCAAATGGTAAATAAAAGCTTTCAAAAATATAATATGGGGTAGGCATTTGGCATGGTGGTTAAGTCATGGCTTGGAGCACCTACTTCCAATATCAGTGGGTTTAGTTCAAATCTTGGCTCCATTTATCATTCCAACTTCCTGCTAATGCACACCCTGGGAGGTGGCAAGTAATGGGTCAAGTACTTGGGTCCCTGACACTCACATGGGAGACCCAGACTGAGTTCCCATCTCCTGGTTTAGTAAAGCCTAGGCAAGCCCAGCTATTGAAGGCCTTTTAGGAGCAAAGCAGCATATAAAAGATTCTCTCTCTCTCTCTCTCTCTCTCTCTCTCTCTGCCTTTCAGATAAAATGAAAATGAATACAAGGGTTTTTTGTTTTTTTTTAAAAAGTCAGTGTACATTTTTCATGAACTCTTTGAAGACTCCTGGTATACTATTTTCAAAAACATCTATTTGTTAATTTTTACTAATTTAAAAAGCTGAGTAACAAAGACAGAGATCTTCTGTTTGCTGATTCACTTCTCAAATGTTCACTACAGCCAGGGATAGGCCAGGCTAAAGTTAGGGGCCAGACACTCCATCCAGGTCTCCCACGTGGATGGCAAGGACCTCAAGTACTTGGGTCATTATCTTCTGCCTTCCTGACACATTAGCAGAAATTGGACCTGAGGCAGAGGCAGGACTTGATCCCAGGCACTCCAATACAACATGCATCCCAAGTGGTGGCTTGATCCACTGCGCCACAATGCGTGCCCCTCCTGGTACATTTTCAAGACAAATTTTTATTTTCTGTACTTAACACCACCACTTTTTATTAATCACTTATGTGCACTGACATATTCCACAAGAATTTTATACACACTGAATGTAATCATGTACATGTAATAACTGTACACAGTATTTATGGGGTGTGATATTATGGGGTGGGATATTTCAACACAAGTAAACAGAATGCACTGAACAAATCAGGTAATTAACATTTCTATTTTCCTCCCTTTTATGTTTAGAGACTTCCAGCCCCTCTCTTGTAGCACTTCCTAAAACACATGATTAGAGTCACTCCTCCATAACCTTTTATTTGTCTACTATTTCAATACAATTCAAGTTATTTTTAAATTTTAATTCACATGTAACACTTGCACATTTTATGGGGTATAGTGCAATATGCTAACACATGCATACAGTGTATGTCAAAACAACCAAAGTGCTAATTGCCTGTTTTTATCAAATGACTGACTTTTCACAGAGCAGCAGTGGCTTCATTGAATATATTGAAGAGCTCCTAAATGGATAAAATATGCTGATTTGTATACTTTCTGCATTTTTCTACACCTCTAGAAAATCAGAGAAAGCTTATTTTCTTTCTTCTTTCCATATTTTCTTTCTGAACCCATTACAAAGCTACCACTCATTTGCATATATTTTTAAATTTTTTTAAAGATTTATTTACTTTGAAAGTGTTAGAGAGCGAGAGAATGAATATCTTCCATCCACTGGTTCACTCCCCAAATAGCTGCAAAGCTGCAATGCCCAGATCTGGGCCAGACGAAAGCCAGAAGCCAGGAGCCTCCTCCAGGTCTCCCATGTGAGTGGCAGGGGCCCAAGCACCTGGGCCACCTTCTACTGTTTTTCCCAGGCCATTGGCAGGGAGCTGGATCAGAAGTGGAGCAGCCGGGACACAAACTGGTACCCATCTGGGATGCCAGCATTGCAGGTGGCAGCTTTATCCACTATGGCACGACACCGGCTCTTAAATTCTTTTTAAATTTATTTATTAAAGAGTCAGAGACAGAAGATGGCGGAATAGGCAGGGAGCACACTATTAGTCTGGGGGAGAGACAGTTTAATATAAGTGGAGATACTGCAGGGTCAAGGAAGAGTAGGGGATGAAACAGCAGAGGAAACTCTTCCAGAACTAGTGATTCACAGTGGACCTGCATGGAGAGCGTGGGAGCCCAAGTTTGGGACACCAGCAGCAGACTCAACACACCAGCGCTGGAACGCGAGGTGAGCCGAACCTCAATAGCCCGAGACACCAGCGGGCAAGCGGAAAGAGGAGGCTAGAGGGAACGAGGCTTGAAACTCCGTGGGGAAAAATTCACCAGGCTAACTAGAAGAGAGAGAGGAAAAAAATAAAAAAAAGTGACCGATACAGACACAAGTTTCTCTCTCTACGCGCACCTCTCAAAGGCGAGCAAGACAAAGAACAGGCGCCATTTTGGACATACGTCATAAGCAGGGCAACCTCAGGTCTGCACCGGCCCTGAGCCTAGCAGAAAAACCTGACTCTGGGGGGAGGGGTGAAATAACAGGAGATTAGCATCTAACTTGGCAACCCAGTAAGAGACTGCAGGAGAATTGGAGCCCACACTGAGGGCAGCACAGATTCCTTGTGTGGTCCTTGGGAAAGAGCTTCCAATCTCTGGCTCCTGTGGGTATATCATTTGCCTGCTAACTACCTCCAATTACGTTCAGCTGTGCGGAATTACTTCCCTTTTGAATCAAAAAAAGAAAGAGAGATTTACCACACCTAACCTGGGAGTGTCATCTTTGACACACCCTCAACCCTGAGGAACCAAACACAGCTCTCAGTCCACACTCATCTCAAGCCTCTAAGGCTCCACTGAAAGCAGACAGTCCACTTAATATAGAGCCATAGTGTAACAAGAAAAAACACCACAGTGAAGAAACCAAATATTTCCAATATGCCAAACAACAAATGCAAAAACCAAGCTAACAAGAACAAGGAAGACACTATGACGCCCCCAAATGAAAAAGACACCCCAATTCAAGATTATGAAGATGATGAGATCGAAGAAATGCAAGAAGCGGATCTCAAAAAATTAATAAGAACATTAAGAAGTTCTCAAAAACAAATTCTTGAACTACAGAAATCCTTACTAGACAAGATAGAAAATCTCTCTCATGAAAATGAAATATTAAGGAGGAATCAAAATGAAATGAAACAACTAGTGGAACAAGAAACTGTGATAGTGATGAGAAATCATAATGAAATGAAGAATTCAATAGATCAAATGACAAACACATTAGAAAGCCTTAAAAACAGAATGGGTAAAGCAGAAGAGAGAATATCAGACTTAGAAGACAGAGAACAGGAAAGGAAACAGGCAAACCAAAGAAAAGAAGAAGAAATTAGAAATCTAAAAAATATTGTCGGGAATCTACAGGATACTATTAAAAAAACCAACATTCGGGTTCTAGGAGTCCCTGAAGGCATGGAGAGGGAGAAAGGATTAGAAGGCATTTTCAGTGACATACTAGCAGAAAATTTCCCAGGTTTGGAGAAGGACAGAGGCATCTTAGTACAGGAAGCCTATAGAACCCCTAATAAACATGACCAAAAGAGATCCTCACCACGACATGTTGTAATCAAACTCACCACAGTGAAACACAAAGAAAAGATCCTAAAATGTGCAAGAAAACGTCAGATTACTCTCAGAGTATCTCCAATTAGACTCACAGCAGACTTCTCATCAGAAACCCTACAAGCTAGAAGGGAACGGCGAGATATAGCCCAGGTACTAAGAGAGAAAAACTGCCAGCCCAGAATACTATATCCTGCAAAGCTCTCATTTGTGAATGAAGGTGAAATTAAGACTTTTCATAGCAAACAGAAACTGAAAGAATTTGTCGCCACTCGTCCAGCCCTGCAAAAGATGCTTAAAGATGTGTTACACACAGAAACACAGAAACATGGTCACCAATATGAAAGAAGGTAAAGGAAGGAAACCTCACAGCAAAAGATCACAGGAAGCTCAATTTCTCTTTGACATAGAATTAAACTCTGATGCTCTGTTAAAGCAATGTGTTAAAGTAATCTATTATGTTCTCTTGATGTCTGTTAAATTCATATTGTTCAAAAACAGCTGAATTTTTATTAAGAGCTACGGGTTATGTAAATATGTGCTTATTTTCAAAGATTTGAATAATCACCTTGTAACAATGATCAAATTTGGTCTATGTTATGTCATGATTTTAAGGAATCTTATTTCAACCAGATATTTTGGATTTTGAGCCTTCTTGGCATTCTTGACAGGCATTCAAAAAATCAAAGTTTCAAACAATCTGGTCTCTAAAATTTCCAGTAAATCCTGGACTTTGGTTTTTCCAGTTTGGGCCCAACTGAAAAAATCGAAGGACCTATGTCTCTCATCTTATAGAGACACCAACTAATCAGGCTATTTGGATCATATTAGAAGTACTGTCAAGATGTGATGTGGTACCAAACTTTAAGTTTCTATAATGGAAAATGCTATTAATACAAATGTTGGAGAATTAAAAAGTCTAATGATCTTCTGTTACTAGACATGATAGTTATCTTAATGAGAAAGCCCCAGAGGCCTAAAGGGTTAAATACTTGTAAAATCCTACAGGTGCTTTCAAAAATACTGTGAAGTAAGCAAGTGCCTCTTGTTGGTTGATGAGTTTATAATTTTAAACATGGCGACTTAAAGTCTTTTGTCATCCACAGTTATATATGATGTGCTGCTCATAAAACTAAAGCGTTGTTGGTTCTGTGTTTAGCTGTCCTCCTATAGGTTCCTATGGACTTTTTCCAGCCACTTCTATTGTATTCAGTACTTTGGGATGGCTCTGTAAACAGATGAAGCCAATAATGTATTAACAGTACCAACTGAGAGAAAGTATGGTTAACTGAGGTTACTAAAAACAAAAAGCAATTCAAATCAATTGGCAATCTACAAAAAGAGTTAAAGATTGTAAAAGCTATTATTAAAATTGCTAGATTGGTCTATTATGCTATGTTATATCTGTGTACATATTGTATGTCCACATGGGGAAATTTTATTAAGAGTTTTATTTTAAATGGCTTATAGATAAGATTGTCCATAAATTTAAGCTGCTAAAATCAATCAAAGATACATTTTAATTTGTGTGACCTGAATCTGTGTATCATATGTTTTAAACTTGTTGGTAGAAAGAAACTAAAAACATTTTAGATGGTTGTGCTTAAGTTTACTGGCTAAACAAACTACACCATGTTAGATATTTAAGAGGTGTTTTCAAATACATGATTCTTAAAATTTATAGAAGGCATTGGACCTTCTGGTAAATGTTTTTCTTAAGTTGTTATCTAATGGTTGAAACGGTTTGCTAAGTATTCATGTGATATTGCTATTGTCAGCAAGCGATCTAGGACTTGCTCCCTCATTTCTCTATTCTAAGCCCAACTTGTTCTTTCATTTCTCTATTCTCTTCAAGGTAGGAAACTAATTCTATTATGAAGGAATCTGTAGGACGCACAATTTAATCTTTAGACCTTATAAAAGAGATGGCTAACATTTTTCTGTAATAGCATAGCCAAAATAAGAACTTAAATAATAATCTCATACCTAGATTCACTTCGCCATCAGCCAAGTATACAGTAAGTAGAAAAAACCTCCCTTTCAGACCAAAGGGAAAGAAAGTTTTAAAGTGAGAATATAATTTTCCTCATGGGCATTGTCTACCTTAGAAAAACTACTACAGAACATGCCTGTGACTATAGACACTTGTAGTTCAGGCCACCGAAGATTAGAGATGGGACACGGGCACTCCCTTGACTTGCATCCTCTGGTCTGCTTTAACACAAACCAGGAGGAAAAGAAAGCTCGGCATCAGAAGCAATGGGTGGCAGGACTATTAATGGCTGATCTGTACAGTGATCTGCCCTCAAGGAGACCCAACAGGCCAGTCCACTGCAGTGGCTTTCAATGTGGTAAGCCTGGGCTTCAGCAGAAGTCAGCTTGTGAAGAGCCCTGGCAGCTCTACCAAGAGTTGGATCACTGGAAATGGACCTGCCCTGGAGTCGAAGGATGCCCAGGTCAGAGCCACAGATCTTATTGGCTCTAAGCTGAAAAGCCCTTCACTCAGCCCAACTTCCAAAGTGACCACTGCAGCTGAGGGGATGGTCAAGTAGGGTCAGCAACATTGCAGGCAGAACTGTAAATTTCTTGTTAGAGATGCCCCCTGCCTTGACCTGGCCAGCTCTCCTCCCAGGCCAGCCAAGTAATGAAAGTCAACAGAGTGCCTTCCCCTAGGAGGGTCACACCTCCCTTAGGATATACCCCATGTGAAGAGATAGATAGGTCTGGGCCTCTGAACTTACAAGGCCTAAAGCCCACCAGATTATTATCAAGCCCCTTCTATCAGGTTCTATTTGCCTCTCAATCAGAAAAATTACTTGTAGCTTAGACAGCACCTTTCTTAGCTCCTCTAATAATGACTCTGTCCTTTGTTCTAGGCCCTGTCTAGTGCACTTGGGCCTCATTCCTTTGTAATCATAACCTCTGCTCTACCACCAATGGCTCTACTCCCAACCTGTGTGTACTGATGGTCCTCTTCCCCACTTAATGCTGTATAATTGTCCAAACCTGGCAAATGCCACTCTTAGGATCATTGGTTACTATCCTCACTCTGTCTTTTATGACCTTGTCTAAATATGATCAGAGTCAGCAAACTTGGAAGGCTTCCATAGCCTTGGCAACTCATGACGAGAGCCTAGGGTGGTTTTGGCGCCATAAACTAGAGTGTCGATTTGTTGGGTCAACAACAGGAGCCACTGTGCACTTGCTCCTCATGTGGGATCTCTGTCCTTAATGTGCTGTACATTTTGATTTAATGCTATAACTAGTACTCAAACAGTGTGTTTCACTTTGTGTTTCTATGTGGGTGCAAACTGTTGAAATCTTTATACTAAATTGATCTTCTGTATATAAAGAGAATTGAAAATGAATCGATGCAAATGGAAGGGGAGAGGGAGTGGGAGAGGGGAGGGTTGCGGGTGGGAGGGAAGTTATGGGAGGGGGAAGCCATTGTAATCCATAAGCTGTATGCTGGAAATTTATATTCATTAAATAAAAGTTAAAAAAAAAAAGAGTCAGAGACAGTAAGAGAGAGAGTGCCTATCCTCCTAATTCCACAACACACAGGGAGCAGAGAATTTGATCCAGGAGTCCCATGTAGGTGGCAGGAACCCAGTCACTTGAGCTATCCCTGCTGCCTCCCTAGGTCTGCATCAGTAGGAAGCAGGAGCAGGAGCCAGGAATCCAGTTGCAGGTCTTCAGATATGGGACATGTATACAGGATGCAGGCATCTTAACCAATAGGCCAAATGCCCACCCCATCATTCGCATATATCTTGACTATAATTAGCGAAAAAGTAACAAGGAATAGAAGCTGTGCACTTGCCTTAAGCTCATTGGTATCAGCCAGCTTGGCTTTGAGCTCCGTGTTAGAGTCTCGACACATGCTCAGATCCTTCTGCAACCTCTCCACCTTCTTCTCCAGCTTCCTGATGGTGAGATGGGCCTCGTCCCTCTCCACCACCAAGGCCGTGCGCACCTGCTTCTCCTCCTCCAGCTGGGCTATTTTCTGCCGGAGAAGGTTCATGTGCAGTTCTTTACTCTCCAGTCTTTCTTTCTGAGTCTTTAGCTGGTTTGATACAAATAGGGGTTTTTTTTTTTTTTCAGTAATTGAACATCAGTAAACATAAATGAATTATGTCGATTTTTATCTATGCTTCAATAGGACTAATTTGTAAACCCTCAAAAAAGGTCACTGGGTTACTTTTTTGATTGCATATTTTATTAATATTTTTTCCAAGAATTAATTTTGCAGTTCCAAAGTAGGGGACAAAAGAACCACAGAAGATGTGCAAAGGAGTCGGCATTCAACATGTGATTCTCTGTAACATTATGTGCATAATAAAATATGAAATTACTTTTAAGGCTACTAAAATGGGCTTATCAGAGCAGAATACAGAGACACAAAATGCTCTCCAACTTTCAATGACCATAATATCTGCGCTGGTGTTTTCTGAAACAAGATAGGGTACAAGTTAGTACTGGCTAATTTCAATCCCTTAGAACAGAGCTGAGTGGCACCCAACATGAAAGTTGCTATGTTTCTCAAGTAGGATATACCAAAGAAATCTTTAAGAAAGCTTTGTTTATATGTTTAAAATCTTAGAATAAAATAGATTTCAAGGAGGTTTTAGTTCACAGGTTCCCTTGTTATATGCCTGCCCTATAAGATTCACAAACCAAGCAAAAAACAAAGTCCTCAAAAATCACTTACCATTGACAATCAAGTGAGGGAAAGCAGAATGACTTTCAGAAAACATGGATTCTAAGAGGGAAGAAGTCCTTCTGGGTCCCCCATGCCACAATGAGTAAATGTATATTAAATACAGAAACCCCTGCCACCTCCAAGGGAGACTGGAATGGAGTTCCCTCCTCCCTGCATGTAGTAGAAATGTTGGGAAGCTGGGTTGGACATGCGGCACAGAGGCACCCACATCCCACGACTACATTCCACCCCAGAGGACCTGGTTTGGCTCCTCTGATCTAATCCAGATTCCTGCTAATGCATACCCTGAGAAGAAGCACAAATACTTACGTCCCTGCAAGCCACATGGGAGACCTTAATTGGGTTCTAGTCTCCTGGCTTGCATTTGAGGAATGAACCAACAGATGGAAGATTCTCTCTCTCTCTCACTCTCTCGCTGTGTGTGTGTGTGTGTGTGTGTGTGTGAGAGAGAGAGAGAGAGAGAGAGAGAGACTATCCATCAAATAAAATGAAAATAAATAAAATAATTTCTAAAATACCAAAGAAATATTGGCAAACAGAATCATGTAGAATCATTGAAAGTGTGAGCTGAAGATCATCACATTTTCCCTAAGTATCTACTCTCTGTCTGTCACATGTTAGAAGGTGGGAGGGGCTTACTGAAGTGCTGCTTTGAGTATCTTGACTCACAGCAAGAGCTGTATTCAAGTCCAGATCGATTTGAGCCTCTTTTAGTATTTTTCTAACCAACCTCCCTTTCCTGAACTTGTTCATGTCAAACTCCACCCATTTGTAAACTTATATGGGTAATTTTTAATAACTATATAACTCTTTTTTAAAAATATTTTACTTATTTACTTGCAAGGTAGAATTACAGGGAGGCAGAGGCAGAGAGAGAGGTCTTCCATCCACTGGTTCACTCCCCAAATGGCCAAAACAGCCAAAGCTGGGCTGATCCGAAGCCAGGATCCAGGAGCTTCTTCTGGGTCTCTCATGCAGGTACAGGGGCCCCAGAACTTGGGCCACCTTCCACTGCTTTCACAGGCCATAACAGAGAGCTGGATTAGAAGTGGAGAAGGGGCTGGCACTGTGGCACAGTGGGTAAAGCCAGACCCTGCAGTGCCAGCCTCCCATTCGTGCCCTGGCTGTTCCTCTTCCAATTAAGCTCTCTTCTATGACCTTGGGAAACAGTGAAAGATGGCCTAAGTGCTTGGGCCCCTGCACCCACGTGGCAGTCCCAGAGGAAGCTCCTGGGTCCTGGTTTCAGATCGGCCCAGCTCTGGCCATTGAGGCCATTTGGGGAGTGAACCAGCGGATGGAAGACCTCTCTCTCTCTCTTTCTCTCTCCCTCCCTCCCTCCCTCTCTATTTCAACTTTCCCTTTCAACTTTCAAATAAATTAATAAACCTTAAAAAAAAAAAAAAGAGTGGAGCAGCTGGGATGCAAGCTGGCACCCATGTGGGATGCTGGCACTGCAGGTGGCAGCTTTACCCACCATGTCACATTGGGCCAGCCCCAATAATTATATAATTCTTAAGAAGGAATTGGGACCGGCACTGTGGTGTAGTGGGTAAAGCTGCCACCTGTAGTGCCGGCATCCCATATGGGCACCTATTCAAGACCCGGCTGCTCCACTTCTGATCCAGCTCTCTGCTATGGTCTGGGAAGGAAGTGGAGGATAACTCAAGTGCTTGGGCCCCTGCACCCACGTGGGAGACCAGGAAGAAGCTCCTGGCTCCTGGCTTTAGATCGGCGCAGCTACCGCCATTGCAGCAAACTGGGAAGTGAATCAATGTATGGAAGACCTCTCTCTCTCTCTCTCTCTCTCTCTCTCTCTCTCTCTCTCTCTCTTCCTCCCTCCCTCTCCTCTCCTCTCCTCTCCTCTCCTCTCCTCTCTCTGTGTAAGTCTGACTTTCAAATAAATAAACAAATCTTAAAAAAAAGGAAGCTCTCTCAAAAAAAAAAAGCAATCATATTGGATATTGAGAAAGAAAATAAATTATCTGAGGTGATCTCTGGAAAGAATTGTATCTTACTTTAAAATCTCTGACAGATTGAGTTATCTGCTTTCTTCTATAAATCATTTCAAAATATACAGTAAATAGAGGAGAGGCCAGATGTGACTTGAGCAACTTCTAAGAGCCAGGACTTCAACAATGTTGCTTATTGTAAGTTAATAATACCTTGAGATTGGCATCATTCTCAACTTAAATATAAGGAAACAGAGACAGAAAGGTAAAGAATTTGTCCAAGGTCACACAGCTCAGTGGACTGAAACTGGGAACCCAGATGTGATTCGCAACACAGCCTCTATACTAGAATTGTGCCACAGAATTTTCTCCTAAAAATTATTATAAGAGTACATCTGGGCCGGCTCTGTGGCTCAACAGACTAATCCTCCACCTAGCGGCGCCGGCACACCAGGTTCTAGTCCCAGTCGGGGCGCCGGATTCCGTCCTGGTTGCTCCTCTTCCAGGCCAGCTCTCTGCTGTGGCCAGGGAGTGCAGTGGAGGATGGCCCAAGTGCTTGGGCCCTGCACCCCATGGGAGACCAGGAGAAGCACCTGGCTCCTGCCTTCGGATCAGCGCGGTGTGCCTGCCGCAGTGCACCGGCCATTGGAGGGTGAACCAACAGCAAAGGAAGACCTTTCTCTCTGTCTCTCTCTCTCACTGTCCACTCTGCCTGTCAAAAAAAAAAAAAAGAGTACATCTGTATTTTCCTATTTCTTCCCTCCAAACAAATAATTATACAACTAATAATTATACTTTATCCCTTTCACCCATTCACTCATTTACTTAATCTGAACTATTTCTAGCTTTTCCTCTGAGTAAATGAGAGGGATCCATATTCCATTTTCTAGGTCAGTAGAGTTCATAAATGCAAGCATTGCTACATGTTCCTCTGGTTCTCCTCTTCCCCAGAGGAGTAGAAACTGAATTTCTAAAGCTACACAAATGGCTACCCAGAGTTAAGAATACATTGTCAAGCCTGCCTTACGGTGACATTTGACCTTCAGAACATTCTGGCTAAGGGTATAAACCAAAGTTCACATAGCAAATTATGGACACCTTCCTCAAAAGACAGCTCCTGTATGTTCTTTTGCATCTCTTATTCCTCCCTTTCTTCTCCAACATTATGGCCAGAACCAGATATAATAGTTCTAGACATGATTTTGAACCAAGACAATAAGGACCATCCTATGGATGGGAAATTAATTAGTTGAATGAGCCTGACTCCTTAAAAAAAAATAGACAGCAAGGCTAAACTGCCTGTTTCCAGAAATGGATTTGAGAAAAGAAAAAATAATCACTTTTATTTGTTTAAGCCACTGTTACTGGACTCCCAGTTACTCATTTTTGAAGCAAAACCTTGGGTGACAGACATACTTACCAACTCTTTGGACTTGGAAGCAAGACTCAAATCCTAAATATACATCTTTCTATGTCTCTTAGCCACACTGGTAAATATGGTGGGTGCACGTAACTTGTTTTTCAGTGTTTGGCCTTTCATAAATCCCCTCTCTCAACACTAGCCAACTTTCAATATCCCTACCTTTCTCTGTAAATTGTGGGCAATTGTCTTGTTCTCGATGACTGCATTGCTCTCAAGGCGGACCAGCTGCTCTGTTCGAGCTAAAACCACATCCAGACGCATATCAAAGCCAAGTTCAGCAGCCATCTGGTCCAGCTTCATTTTCTCTGAAAGCTCGTCCAGAAATTTAAGATACTAAACCCAGGAACAAAAACAAAATGAGGTACAAAAGTAACGTAAATGAACAATCTCAAGAATTCTTTTCTTTCCCCCAAGCTGACAGACAGTTCTCTTCAAACTCAGCACGGAACCTGGATCATGACCCCAGTACTTGGCTATGAATTCCTGAACCAACCTGCCAAGTCCTGCCCTGCTGCTTATCCAAATACTCTCTGGACTCTTCTGGTCAATGTTCTTGATGTTCAACTTAATACTATGCACTGTTCTCAACCCAGCCATATGACAAATCTGGCTATGCTCCCAATTACATCCTCTTCTCTCGACTGGCGACACGATGCAGCAACCATGCCCCCCTCCTCCCTGGATAATCCAGTCCCTGGAATCCGCCCATCCATGCACCTTCCATAGAATTTAGGAATTTTCCAACCTCACTGGGCCCTGGCCTCAAAGGCAGAAACTGACAACTAAACTCTTGTCAGGCTCTACAGATGGCCCCACAGTCAAAGCTCTTCATACAAGCACAATTTTAACAACATTTTGAGTTTTTTGAAATTATAATACTTTGAAAATAGCTTTCAAAATGTTAATGCATCAGAGTTAAATGAACAACATCCTCAAATGGAGCTAGATGAGGGAAACCAAGATTCGTATTTTAACAGACTAAAATTACTAAACTACTTAAGGTCTTCCTCTATTTGATTTCTACAGCTTATCTGGCCATGCCCAGACACATAATATTGCTTATCAAGTGCTTGCTGGGTGAGTAGATCAATCAGTGGCTTTCTATATTATAATTTCATGATTTTGGGTTCTATCTTTGCTATTTTCTTCTCATTGGAGTCACTTTTCATCCATCTGGCATTTTCAGTCAACTAAATGTTTAAATATTATAATTTCCTACTGACTGAAGCACACTAGCTTAAAGCCCAGAATTATCTATATTTTAATCACCAGGATGAAAGTATTTGTGTCTACTTTCCAATTTTGCTAAATAGCACACATATAAATGCAATTTAATCTCTTCTTTATGGGTCATTCTTGTTACACATTTAACCTATTGCATTCTTCTGTAACATCATAGGTTGCTTTTTGTCTCATCAGGTTGTCACTACTTAAGGTTGTATCATCTCTCTCTCTCTCTTTCTGGAACTGTTAATTTCCAATCTGCATGTATGAAAGTGACCTAACTGCTCTTGATTGTATTTTACATAAAATAGACTCGTATTTCTATATGAGATCCACCCTCTTAACAGGTAGGAGTCTACTTAGGGGAAAAGGGATTAAGATGGGACCATGCCAAGACTGCACAGAGGAAGCACCTATTTCAAGGATCTTAGCTATACCACACAGAAGATTCAGATTGCTGGAAACTTCTAACTCCATAGAAGTGAAGGATGATTACATGTTTTGTTCATGTGAATCACAGTTTAGCAGGAATAGGGAACTGTGCTTTCCTTATCTTGTACAAGCCTAAATCACCTGCATTTAGCATTTAAACTCAGTACAACTTGGCTTTTCAATTTTCCATAGTACTACCCTTACAACAATATGCATTTCATATGCAGTTATCAGTAGAAAAGTCACCATGGGCAAAATTATGTTATATAAGGTGCTTTCATAACCCAGAGTTATTTTGGCATAATTCAAATGAAAATTAATAATTCAGTTACATGGAGAGAAT
The DNA here is from genome assembly GCF_033115175.1 of Lepus europaeus. Taxonomy (NCBI): domain Eukaryota; kingdom Metazoa; phylum Chordata; class Mammalia; order Lagomorpha; family Leporidae; genus Lepus; species Lepus europaeus. Next base: position 152,625,108 of record NC_084829.1, on the reverse strand, counting down.
GGAAGAGGTATAAATCCATCTGAAATTCTTGCCTTTGACACATTTCTTCCATAATTCAAATCATATATATTGACACTTATTCTAGACCCTGGAGGAACATAGAATAATATATTTCCCCTAGCCTCAAGCAACTTAGAACATATCAGAGAAAAAAAAAAAACTTAAAAACAATCCAGGATTGGGCATTTGGCCTAGAAGTTAACATGCCAATTCAGATGTCCACATCCCCACAAGAGTGCTGAGGTCTGAGTCCCAGCTCCAGCTCCTGACTCCAGTTTCTTGCTGATGTGACCCTGGAGAGCAGCAGGTAAAGAATCAAGTAGTTGGGTCCCTGCCACCCACATGGAAGACCTGGATTAAGTTCCCAGCTTCCAGCTTTGGTCTACCAGGCATTTAGAGAGTGAATTAGCAGATGGGAGCTCTCTGTCTTTCCACCTCTTAAATGAGTAAAGAAAAGAAATACTGAGGATGGTTTGGGCAAGTAGAGACAGATTACCACCATCACTGAAACAGGAGAGTGTGAATCTGAGAAATCATTTCCGTCTTGAAAATATGTAAAGTGCTCATGGGCCATCTAGGGCCAGCTGTCCAGCCGGCAGCTAGATTGCCTCCAATTTACTATATTGTACTCAGGTACAATCTTTCTCTTCAAAATCAAAATTTTGATTTCAACCACATACCTTTCATATATCAAATAGAAAAAAAGTCTTACTGTCCCAAATTTCCCAAATCTGCTCATATCTTCATTCACAAGACTTCTCTTTCATCCAAATCACTATTATCTTCTTTTTTTAAGGTGTACAAGGCTATACTTATTTTATTTTCTTAAAGATTTTTATTTATTTATTTGAAACTTGGAGTTACAGAGAGAGAGAGAGAGAGAGAGAGAGAGAGAGATCTTCCATCCACTGGATCACTTCCCAAATGGCCGCAATGGCCAGGGCTGGGCCAGGCTGAAACCAGGAGCCAGAAGCTTCTTCCAAGTCTCCCACATGGGTGGCAGAGGCCCAAACACATGAGTTATCTTCCACTGCTTTTCCCAGGCACATCAGCAGGGAGCTGGCTTGGAAGTGGAGCAACAAGGACACAGGTGCCCTTATGGGATGCTGGCGTCACAGACTGCGGCTTTGCCTGCTACGCCACAATGCAGGTCCCCCACTATTATCTTATGATCTGGATTCTTCTAATAATCCACTGACAGAGCCCCTACCTCTGACCTCTAGGCCCTCTGCACCAGCCTTCCTTGAAAGAAATCTATTTTACTGAGAAACCGCAAATGGTTTCCCATTTCCTGTAGGATGAAGCCTGAGAAGTTTCCCTGTCCTGTGTCCACCATTCCCACCTGCCTCCCCACCATCTCACACCTCTGGCCTCCACCGGGCCTGCTGCTCCATTCTCTGGCACCTCATTGGCTGTCTAGGCCATCTCCACACCCCTCCATTGCTTCATTCCTCCTGTTCTTTCTACCTCAATTCTTCTGCCTGACAAATTCCTGCACATTCTTTAAGGCCCCTGTCAAATCTCACCTCTTCTGGGAAGGCTCATTTTCTCTCACACAAGGAATGGAGAAGCAGCCATCACTCCTTTCTTGGCGCTCCTGTCACATTTGCTACCTGTCTCTGCTATGGCACTAACAGTACTGCCCAGAACCTCATCTGCCCATCTCACCCACAAGACAGTGATTTCCAAACACCTTTTGTGCATATTTTCATATCCAACCCTCAATGGAACATGAGGGTTTTTAAATACAGAAGAAGGAAAATGAAGCATAGAATATTTTAGCCTGCGAGTGTCTTTCATACCAAATTCTGCATCTTTGCTCTAGATCCCATCTGCCTCTCTTTCCCATCCTACCCTCCCTCTTGCAGCCCATACACTTCCTTCCCCATCCTGCCCAACCTTCTTTGGTCCTGTTTCTCGGCTGCTCCCTCATGCCTCTCTTCTCTTTAGTCTCCAGACTTTGCACCAGTGTACTTGTAAGTCTCCCTCCCCTGTCTAGGCACCCTCAGTTCAAAGCACATTGGCTTCCATGACCCACAACTCCATCGGCATTTCCTCTCTGGGGTCATTGATAATTGAAGCATTACTCAAAATCTCACTGTAGACCCCTTCTTTCCTCATTCCACTCTCCTCTCCCTGTGTGCCACTGACACCCATTTCTCAGTCTCTCCACTCTGCAATTTCAGCTCCACAGTGGCATTATCTTCCTAAACTACTGAGACATTCATAATCATTTATTACAAGTTGAGTGTTACAAAATAAACAACGCTGAATCTTATAACCAAGCCTGTCCAGTCTTCTCTCTTGCCAGGCCAACAAAATCAACATGTTCTCACCAAATGGGATTCACCACTCTGCCTTCTCTGAAGACAGACTCTTGTATCCACAAGATTTCATTTCCAAATCCTTTCCTCTACAGTGTCTCTCTTTTCTCTACATAATCCTAGTCTTTAAAGATGAACTCAATTATCTTTTCCCTGTAAAATCTTCCCTTTATCCACAAGCTCCTATAATACTTTTATTAATCCAATGCATTCATTATAACACTTACAACTTTAAACTACAGCAAATTATCTGAATGCCTGCCTCCCCTATTGACTTATGAGCCTTTTAAAGATGAGGAACTATGTGTTATTAATATTTTAGTCCCTCCAAAGCTTCAGGGCCTCACATGTATCAGTGTTACTATGCCTGTTGACTTTAATTAAATTATTTTAACATTTATTCATTTATTTGAAATGCAGAGTTACAGAAAGGCATGAACAGAGAGAGAGAGAGAGAGAGAGAGATCTTCCATCCACTGGTTCACTCTCCAAGTGGTGGCAGTGTCCAGACCTGAGCTGATCTGAAGCCAGGAGTCAGGAGCTTCTTCTGGGTCTCTCACATGGGTTCAGGGTTCAGTCTTCCATCCACTTGTTCACTTCCCATATGGCCACAACACCCAGAGCTGAGCCAATCTGAAGCCAGGGTCCAGGAGCTTCTTCTGGATTTCCCATGCAGGTACAGGGGCCCAAGGACTTGGGCCATCTTCTGCTTTTCCAGGCCACAGCAGAGAGCTGTATCACCAGTGGAACAGCCGGGACTCAAACTGGCACCCATATGGGATGCCAGCACTGCAAGTGGTGACCCTACCCACTACACCACAGCATCAGCTCCACCTAAATTAATTTTAATCAAGGAAGCTACAAACAATGGGAAGAGATCCAGTGATTCTTAGAATTTGTTCACTGGGGCCGGCATTGTGTTATAGTGGGTAAAGCCACCACTTGTAGTACCAGCATTCCATATGGGCACTGGTTCACATCCCAGCTGCTCCACTTTCAATCCAGCTCCCTGCTAATGTGCCTGGGAAAGCAGAAGAGGATGGCCCAAGTCCTTTGGCCCCTCACCCATGTGGAGACCCAGATGAAGCTCCTGGCTTTGTCCTAGCCTAGCCTTGGCCATTGTGCCATTTAGGTAGTGAACCAGCAGATGAAAGATATCTCCCTCCCTCCCTCTCTCTCCCCATTCCCCTTCCCCTCTCTGTAACTCTGCCTTTCAAATAAACACATCTCTAAAAAAAAAAAAAAAAGAATTTGTTCATGGTGCAGGATTTAACCAGTCTAATATCTGTAAAACTCACAATATGTTCATGGAAAGCTTTATATCACAACAGATGTTTCCACCCAAGAGCCTGCCCTCAGGGTATTACTTTTTGTTTCTCAAAATTCAAGCTGTCCCGCAGAACATCTCCAGAAACCAGCTCTCCCTCCAGGTGTGTCAGCCGTGCCTGCAGAGTCTCCAACTGGTTTTCTGCTTTCCGGGCCCTCTGGAGAGCTTTCTGGTGAGACCCAGACTCGCTGCCCAACTGTCCCACAAGCTCGGATATTTGAGCTTCAAGCTGGGAGACCATCTGGAGGCAAAGAAACAGAACAAAGGAGAGTTTCATTTTTTTAACTTATTTGTAACAAGTGTTCAAGTCTAGCAGTGTCTGGTATAGGTAGCACAACTATAAACCTTTGATAAAATTAAATTTATTCCAGATCTTTGATAAAAGTTAAACTTAAGATGAGTCACTGACAGATGTCGTTGCCTGTTTGAAATACATTTAAATGCATTATCGAATAAAGTACTTGGATGGGCATTTTTAATTTTTATATCATTCCTTCAACAGGCTACTCAACAAATGTTTATGAATAGCACTGATTTATCTCCAAAATGACCATTAATTTGGGAGTTTCCAAGATTAGTTGGAAAAAAGAGGCAAGACAAAAAGTACTCTCAAAATCTACATGAGGCACTCCCCAGAGAAACTCTTCCACCACATATAGGTGATTGAAGATGTTTCAGTGTGATGGGGCCAACGCTGTATCATAGCGGGTAAAGCTGCCACGTGCAGAGCTGGCATCCCATATGGGCACCGGTTCAAGTCCTGGCTGCTCCACTTCCAATTCAGCTCTCTGCTATGGCCTGAGAAAGCAGTAAAGGTGACCCAAGTCCTTGGGCCCCTGCACACCCAAGTGGGAGACCCGGAATTAGTTCCTGACTTCTGGCTTCAGATCGGCACAGTTCCAGCCGTGAGGTCCAAGTGAGGAGTGAACCAGCAGATGGAAGTCCTCTCTCTCTCTGCCTCTCTTTCTCTGTGTTACTCTTTCAAATAAATATTAAATCTTAAAAAAAAAAAAAAGATGATCCCGTATTTCCCTTGGTGAGTAATCACGAGGCCTTATTGGAATTCAAGGGCAGAAATATAATTTTCAGTTATTTTTCAACCCTCTATGGAGTATTGGTTACTCATGCCCTAAATCCCCATGGTGCTGACCCAACACGATATGGTTCTGTAGTAATATTGCCATCACAGCATTTGGAAGGTCAACATCTCTAATATGCTGACGTTAGAGGAGGACAGCAATGATGTCCAGCAGGCAGAGCACGCTGATGATTGCCCCCTCCTCAAGAGCATAAGAGCAGGGCCCCTCTACTAAAGTCCCCCATGGTTCTCACAGCCCCCCAACTTTGCCCAAGGCTTCATCTGTCCCAGCACATCCCCTCCTAGTCCTGAGTGTGCCCTAAAACCAAGAATATAATTTCCCAAAGACCTCAGGTGCACTTTCAGCCTATTCAACCCAATGTTATTAAATCCAGTTTTCACCAAACGTTGAATTCCATGAAACCACTGAATCTAGGGGAATATATGTGTTTTCTCTTGATGGATTAGTTTGGAAGAGGAAAAGGAAAAAGCAGTAGATACTTGCATAACACTACAGTTCCATCCTCACAGAAACTGAAATGTCCTGACTGAGGTTTTTTTATCATCTAAAACACAAAGAATTAAAACCTCTGCTTGCCTACTTAAAAGCAACATTCAAATTGTCTTCAATTTTTTTGGAAAGCTATTGCATGGAAGAATAATATAACTTGTTGATTTGCCCTAAGAGCTTCAGTTGAGGACCAATAGGTATAAATCAGAAAGGCAATTCCACATCTGTGTAAGACAAAACTTTCCCTGGCCTCCACTATAATAAAGTAACATGTAACACTAAAAATCACTCATCAAGCACAACATAAAAACAGGCAGGAAAGAATCCCCTGGGATGGGCACTGTAGTAAAGAGGATCAGGATGCCCACATCCCATAGGTGAGCATTGGTTCAAGTCCAGGCTCCTCTGCTTCTGACCCAGTTTCCTGCTCATGTCCTGGAAAGCAGTGGATGATGGCCCAAGTGTTTAGGCCCCTGCCACCTACACAGGAGATACAGATGGATTTCCTGGCTCCTTGCCTGGCATAGTCCTACATGTTGTGAGCATTTGATGAGTGAACCAGCAGATGGAAGACCTTTTTCTCTCTCTCCCTTTCTCTCTTCCACTCTTTCCAATAAATAAATCTTTAAAAACAGAAAAAGAGTCCTCCAGGATCCTACCACTCCAGAGGCAACAACTACTGATACTTTTAAACAATTTATTTTATATACTGTAAAAATATGGTTGAGATTATATTTTACATGCAATTTTTTGTCTTTGCTTTTGCATAATTATATTGTAGGCATATTCTTAGGCCACTCATATTTTTCTTAATATTTCCTTATTCATTTGAAAAGCAGAGTTACAGAGAGAGAAGAGAAAGAAAGAGAGATCCTCCATCTGCTGGTTCACTCCCCAAATGGCTGCAACAGCAAGGATCAGTCCAGGCCAAAGCCAGGAGCCAGGTGCTTTATCCAGGTCTCCCATATGGGTTCAGGGGCCCAAGGACTTGGGCCATCTTCTGCTGCTTTCTCAAACACATTAGCAGAGAGCTATATGGAAAGTGGAGAAGTCAGGACTCAAAACTGTTGCCCATATAGGAGGCCAGTATCACAGGTGGCACTTTTACCCACAACACTACAATGCCAGCCTCCCAAATTCCCTAAGAATCCAATATGAGGATATGGATCCTTCATTCAGCATTCCTTAATAAGAAAGGGAAAACTTTCTAACATCAAATCTCTAAAAACAGCAATGAGCAGGCAGTAGATTTCCAATCACTAAAGATGGCCAGAAGTTAGCAAATGACTTGTTCATGATGTTACAGTTGATGAAAATGCTACATGGTGGGTTAGACCTGAGCTGAAACATTCCACTCCTGTACTCCCATGGCTCTAGAGGTTCCAGGCATGTCATTCAATTAATTCTATACTTAAAGGAGTTTGAAATCAAATATTTGATGGCAAACTGTTCAGACTCAAATACAAGGTATTATATTTCCCAAGGACCTTTTTAATTCATTTAAGAGACACAAAAAGAAAGAGAGCTTCCATTCTCTTGTTAACTTCCCAAATGCCCACAACATTAAGCACTGGGCTGAAATCAGAATCAGGAGCTGGGAAAACAAACCAGATTTTCCCAACTCAATTATCTGATCCATCCCTTCTGAATCCCAAGATATTAATTAGTGTAAGCCTAAGTCAGGAGTCAGAGCTAAGGACTGAACCCAGGCACTGTGATACGGGATACAGGTATCTATCTCATCCACTAGGCTAACAGCCCACCCCTCCAAGGAAATTTTCAGGGCCATCACAGAACCAGAGTCTCTGAGAAACCCCATTCCATATTTCCTACCCTTAGTTCTTGCTAACCATCGGTCAGATCTCAACATAAGGGAAATGCTGGGGCTGGCATTCTGCTGTGGAGGGTTCAGCTGTCACTTGTAACTGTGGCATCCCATATTAAAGCACCAGTTCAAATTATTACTTCACTTCTGATCCAGCTCCCCGCTAATGTGCCAGGGAAAACAGCAGACGATCCAAGCAGCTGGTCCTCCACCACCCATGTCAGAAACCAGGATGGAGTTCCTGGCTCCTAGCTTCAGCTTGCCTGGGCTTCAGCCTGGTCAGGGCTCTGGCCATTTGGGTAATGAACCAGTGAATGGAAGATCTCTTTCTCTGTCTTTCCCCCTCTCTCTGTAACTCTTTCCAACAAATAATACTTTTTTCAAAAAGAGAGAAACATGGTACACTTGCACTGATACAATATACAAGGGAAGATCCGGCATTTTGACTTCACAAATTACTAACAGGTGGGAGAGCTGTGCAGAATCTACCCAACTGCCATGCGACAATTCTGGTGTTCAAAGAGGAGCAAACAGCTGAGACCCTCCTCATTCCACATGCTCCACAGAACTTAGCTTCATAAGCTTAGGGAGTGTCAGTACATATTATACTACCAACTTTGATAAGAGCTAAATGTACATAAATTTTCAAATAAATTAACATCCCAATCTGACTCAGTTATTGAGAATATCAAATGCCAGTGCCTAGATGAACATACAAGGGGACTTTGAAAAGTTTGTGGGAAAGTGAAATTTAAATTTATTTTGGTGCAAAAAAAAAGTTGAACTCCATGCATACAAGGAGTCTTTAAAAGGATTATGAACACGTGTATCATGAAAAATATGCATCGTAGAGGGTTTTGTGGTGCAGAGTTAAGAGTTAGCCGGCTGCTTAAAATGTCTGCATCCATATCAGAATACCAGTTTCAGTCCCAGCTAATCTGCTTCCAATCCTGCTTCCTGCTAATGCATCCTGGGAAGGCAACAGAAGATGGCTCAATTGCGTGGGTTCCTGCCATCCACATAGGGGACCCAGATGGAATGCAGGCTCCTGCTGTTGCAGCCATGTGAGCCATGAACCAGCACATGGAATAGCTCTCTTCTTTCTCTCCCTTACTTTCTGTCAACTGCCTTTCAAATAAATAAATAAATCTTTAAAAAAAACTATGCATGGGTTTCAAAATTTTTGTGCCAAAATAAATTTTAATTCCATTTTTTTCATGAACTTTTGGAATACTCATGTAGGTGTCCCACCAAAACTGTAAACTCGTGTTGTTCTTAACACCAAGAAGTCCAAAGAATCAATACACATTTTTGGTTCTCTCTTTTCTTGTGCTTTTTCTTAGTGTCTGTTATCACATAGCTTATATTCTATATGACAAAATGTGCCAGGGATTCCAACACTAACTATGTACTAGGGGACATATACCTTAATTTTATAAATAGAAAAGGCAGCGAAGTAAACTATACTGCAGGAGCAAGCAGCTTGGGTTTTGAAAGCAAAGTCAAAATGCCCTAAAAGAGTTAATTCACTTTCCAAGGACAAGTGCTTGCTGATTTCACCGGAGAGGCATTTTGCCCTAAGATTAAACCAAACAGAAGCAGCAGAGCTCTGCACTGAAGAAAGAGCTTTCTGGGTCACCTAAGCACCGGAGCCTTTGGACATAAACAACTCCTTTCCAATTATTCAAACTACTATTTTCACTTAGAAAATATACAAAATAAATTATCAGGTACCAGAAATCAGCCAAATTCTCCCTCCTGTCCCTGTGTGTGGTTAGCATTGTTGACCTGCTAACCAGGTCAACTTCCATTTGGGGGTTGAATTGGGTTCTTCCAGAAATGATATATTTAAGCCCCTGCCCCAGTACCTCGGAATGTGAGCTTATTTGGAAATAAGATCTTTATAGAGATAAATTAAAGTGGAGTTATTAGGATGGCCCTATTCCAATATGACCAGTGTCCTTATCACAAAGGGAAATCTAGACCCAAAGATGACATTCACAGAGGGAAAATAATGTGACGACACACGGAAAGCAGCACCCATGAGCCACAAAATGCCCGAAGCCACCAGAAGCCAAGGGAGACACATGAGCACATGCATCTCTTCCTCTTAGAGGCTTGCAGAAGGAGCCCACTCTACCGACACCTTGACTTCAAACCTCTAACTGCAAGAATTGTGAGACAAGAAACGTGTGGTTTAAGCCTCCTTCCCAGTCTGGTATTCTGTTACAGCAGCCCTGGGAAAGGAATACAATGAGACAGGCTGGGAAAGCTCCTGAGCCTCTCCGTTCATCCTCCCAGATGCCCTTGTAGCCGGGGTGACTGTGGAATGCAACATTGGACCAGGAAATGCCAGTGGAACCATGCTGCCTCTTCTGGGGAACCGTTGGCTTCAGCAGGTGGAAGGATCAAGAGCAGAGCAGGATGGCGATGGTCCAGCTCCACTATCAGACCAGGGATACACATCGTGCATACCAGAGCATCAGCCTGGGTCCCCACCGCTCCTGCAGAGCCCCTGGACAAACAAAGAACTCGATGGAGAAAATAAAACCTTCAATGTGCCTAAAGTGAGAGAAAAGGCTGTGCAGATAGATGCTTCTGAACCTGTATGGTCTTGTCTTTAAAAAGACATAGAACTTGGTCATGGTCATGTTCTCTCCACATACAATCCATTCTCATCCAGATGATTAGTCAGCTAGGAAATACCTCAGAGCAGAGGTGAAAATGTGCCTCGAAAATGTCACATAAAACCTGAAAATGATGGTCAACATTTGGCATAGCGGTTAAGATGCCCACATTCTTATCAGTGCCTGGATTCAAGATCCACCTCTGGTTCCTGACTCCAGCTTCCTGCTAATACAGACAGATCCCGGGAGGCAGTGGTGATGGCTCAAGTGACTGAGTTCCTGCCAGCCCCCCTGCAAAACCTGGATTGAGTTCTCAGCTCCCAGCTTCAGTCCAGGCCTGAGGCTGCTGTGGGCATTTGGGAGCAAAATGGTAGACAGAATCAATCTCTCTCTCTCTCAAATAAATCAGTAAATATTTTTTTAAAAAATATGAAAATGTTGTAACTTTCGATCCTATGCATGAAGTCATATAATTTCATAAATACATATAATTTCATAAACAGGTGTCCTGAAATTTCACAGCTCAATAACACCTAATACTCATTTAGAACCCTAGAACTCCTGGGAATTGGCCAGCAAACGTTCCTCTAAGCAGTAGTTTTCAGCTTGTAGTAACTCTGCCCTCAGCAATGTCTAGAGACATTCGTGGTTGTCTCAAGTCATGGAAGAAGTATTACTAGAGTCTACTGGGTGGAGACCAGGGACCATGCTAAACACCCCTCCAGATCCCAGTGCAAAATGGCAGCAGTGCCAGGCTAAGGAACCTTGCTCTCAGACTTAGGAAGACTTTTTTAAACAACATTGAATCTTGGCAGAAAAAGAAAGCAAGGAACAAGTAGAAATGACTTACTGAAAGCACGTGGGAACTATCCAGTTCCACTGAGAACTGCAAATACAACAGAGGGAAAACTGGTAGCCCAGGGGTGCATGAGAAAGCAACAGGCAGTAGGAGGAGTGGACTGGAAGTGGGGGGACCGCAGGACCAACCCTGAACCAAGCCTGAACCCGTTGTGGGGCCTTCACGGGGGTTTTGCTCATCTGGGGACTGCGCTGTAGCCACGGCAGCTGGCAGGCCTGTGCGGTCTCCACAACAAACAGCTTCATCCATTTGTAAAGCTTCCATTCTTCAGAAACATTTCTAAGACAATATACAAAATCCATTTTCTCCTGATTTTACTTGAAAATGAGTCACCCAAGACACTAGCTATATGCTTGATTTCAAGCTTTTAAACAGGGAGAGCAGCTATTGAAAAAAATTACAGGGTAGGAAAGGCAGACAAAGGCACTAAAAAGACTGAATCATTCTCGTGTTTATGGTGAGTGGGGGAGGCATAGCCAGCTTCACCAATTTGCATCACTTTGCTTTAGAAAATAAACATACACATCATGCTGGCAATTGCATGCCAAACTTCACATGCTGGCATTAAAACCGTTTTAGGAAAAAACCTGGATATTACATAGAAGGGGGAACAATACAATGAAATAACAAAAGCCATCAAGCTACTGAAGTTTATCTGTTATCATTAAAGGGGAATAAATTAATGAAGTTTCTCTCGGTCCTACACATAAGTTCCTCGCTCAGTTGAGCATCCCTATGTAGGCTGGATCACAAGAACATTTGACTTACTCTCAGAGAACATCTGAGGTGATCTCCATGTGTACCCGAGGGAGGTCAGCCTCCAGCACCCTGTGCGAGAAGCTTCTATATTCACAAGCAGAACCTGCACATGGCCATGATGGTTGCTCCTAGGGCGCATGTGAATTTTGGAAAATTCTTGAAGGAAATTTAAATTTTTTACTTGTTAGAGAAAATTTACAGATGTATCCTGAACTTTGAGTGAGTGATCACTCTGAGTTTTTTCTAATGTTAAAAGATGGGGTGGGTATTTAGCTTCCTTAAGACATTGATTAAGGGGCCACCACTGTGGCACAACAGACTAAGCCTCCACCTGAGGTGCTGGCATCCCAAATGGGCATCAGTTCATATCCCAGATGCTCCTCTTCCGATATGGCTCTCTGTTATGGCCTGGGAAAGTGGTAGAAGATGGTCCAAGTGCTTGGGCCCTGCACCCACATGGAAGACCCTGAAGAAGCTCCTGGCTTCAGAATAGTCCAGCTCCAGCCTTTGTGGCCATCTAGGGAATAAACCAACAGATAGAAGACCTCTCTCTCTGTCTCTCTCTCTGTCAGTAACTCTAACTCTGAAATAAATAAAACTTCTTTTCAAAAAATAAAAAGACATTGATTAAGACACCTATGTCTCACATCAGAGTGCTTCAGTTCAACTCCTGGCTTCTGTTCCTGACTCCAGCTTCCTGCTAATGCAGCTCAAGTGTTTGGGTCTTTGCCATCCATGCAGGAGACCAGGATTGAGTTCTCAGCTCCAACCTTCAGTCCTGACCTAGCTCTGAACATTGCAGGCATTTGGGGAGTAATCAGCAGATGGGCGTTAACTCTTTCTTGATCTCTCTACCTCTTAAATTAAAAAGAAATGAGATGGAAAATGCATTTCCGTGCGCTGCGGCTCAATAGGCTAATCCTCTGCCTGAGGCGCCGGCACACCGGGTTCTAGTCCCGGTCAGGGTGCCGGATTCTGTCCCGGTTGCCCCTCTTCCAGGCCAGCTCTCTGCTGTGGCCTGGGAGTGCAGTGGAGGATGGCCCAAGTCCTTGGGCCCTGCACCTGCATGGGAGACCAGGAGTAGCACCTGGCTCCTGGCTTCGGATCAGCGCGGTGCACGGGCTGCAACGCACCGGTCACGGCGGCCATTGGAGCATGAAGTAACAGCAAAGGAAGACCTTTTTCTCTGTCTCTCTCTCTCACTGTATACTCTGCCTGTCAAAAATAAAATGTATTTCCTCATTCTGAATGAACATGACATCAGTAGAAGAAATAGTTCTTAATGGAATTACACATGGAAGCTGGTTGTCATTGAAGGTCTTATAATTAAGACTTCAGTCACTTGAGTTTGATATAAAAACAGAGATTAGGCTAAAGATGACTGCTAAATAAACCTTTGTGGAAAATGACAGTTACTGACAGTACAAAGAAGATGACAAAATTAAACAAGCTTCAATCATGTGTGAATTAAATCATATTTCTCCATTTGTTGAACTAACTGCCCCCTAAAATACTGCTCCAGGCATTACTGCATTATGGAAATGCGGATGGAAGTTAATATTTTTTTTTTAAATTTTTGACAGGCAGAGTGGATAGTGAGAGACAGAGATCAAGGTCTTCCTTTTTGCCGTTGGTTCACCCTCCAATGGCCGCCGCGGCTGGCGCGCTGCGGCCGGCGCACCACGCTGATCCGATGGCAGGAGCCAGGTACTTATCCTGGTCTCCCATGGGGTGCAAGGCCCAAACACTTGGGCCATCCTCCACTGCACTCCCTGGCCACAGCAGAGAGCTGGCCTGGAAGAGGGGCAACGGGGACAGGATCGGTGCCTCGACCGGGACTAGAACCCAGTGTGCCGGCGCCACAAGGCGGAGGATTAGCCTAGTGAGCCGCGGCGCCGGCCGGAAGTTAATATTTATAGCCATGATTTGTCAGACAGTGTGGTAAGGACTTTATAACAAATTTTTTCACTTAATACCTACAATAACACTAACTTATTTGGCAGATACTGTTACAGATCTAAAAATCCTTATCTGCAACTACAAAATCCAAGGGTGTTTTGTTTTGACAGGCAGAGTGGACAGTGAGAGAGAGAGACAGAGAGAAAGGTCTTCCTTTTGCCGTTGGTTCACCCTCCAATGGCCGCCGCGGTAGCGCGCTGCGGCCGGCACACCGCGCTGTTCCGATGGCAGGAGCCAGGTGCTTCTCCTGGTCTCCCATGGGGTGCAGAGCCCAAACACTTGGGCTATCCTCCACTGCACTCCCTGGCCACAGCAGAGAGCTGGCCTGGAAGAGGGGCAACCGGGACAGGATCGGTGCCCCGACCGGGACTAGAACCCAGTGTGCCGGCGCCGCAAGGCGGAGGATTAGCCTGTTGAGCCATGGCGCCGGCCTTGTTTTGTTTTTGTAACGCACTTACTGGCAAAGCCTGACCTGACCCAGCTGGCAGCAAACACTGACCTGTGTGCCATGGGCTATTTATAGTCTGCATTTATCCCACTCAGAACTGCTCCCAGGTTTTGCTGCAGAACCAGGAATGCCCTCATGATGGGGTCAGTCCCCAGATGACTGTGGAGACTCTGAAAGGCTGCTTTCTGTACTCTCTGGACACTGGCTCCCCTCCTCAAACCCTGAAAGGCACAACAAATACTTGGGATGATCCATCCCATATCTTAGTGCCTGGGTTCAAGTCCTGTCTATGCTCCAGCTTCCTGCTAATGCACATCCTGATAGACAGCCCAAGTATTCACATCCCTGCCACTCATGTGGGAGACCTAGATTGAGAGTTCTTGGCTCCTGGCTTCAGCCTGGCCCAGTCCTGGCTGTTGTGGACATGCGGAGAGTGATCAGCAGATGGGAGATGTCTCCATCCCTTCCCTCTTTCTCTCTCTCTATTTCTCTGTCTCTGTCTCTGTCTCTCTCTCTCTCCCTTTCAGATAAAAAAAAATGATAAATAAAAATTGTCAAAAAAAATACATTGAGGGTCCGGCACTGTGGCATAGTGGGTAAAGCCACTGCCTGCAGTGCTGGCATCCCATATGGGCGCTGGTTCGAGTCCCAGAATTAAACAAGCTTTTAAATTAAATTGAAGCTGCTCCACTTCTGATCCAGCTCTCTGCTCTGGCCTGGGAAAGCAATTGAAGATGGCCCAGGTGCTTGGGCCCCTGCACCCACATGGGACACTTGGCGTAAGCTCCTGGCTTCAGATCGGTCAGTTTCAGCCATTGCGGCCATCTGAGGAGTGAACCAGCAGATGGAAGACCTCTCTCTCTCCCTCTCTCTGTCTCTGCTCTCTGTAACTCTGCCTTTCAAATAAATAAAATAGATCTTTTTTAAAAACATACATTGGGAAAAGCCACTATAATCCAAAAGTTTGGAAATTTATATTTATTAAATAAAAGTTGGAAAAAAAAAACATACATTGAGCTCCATGGGTATCAGGAAAAGGGTTGAAAACCTTATTCTAGCTGCTTATGAGCTGAGGAAACAGCTCCGGCTGTGATCTCTGGAAGCTGCCCAGGTCATACAGCCAGCAGCGGTTATCAGCAGAGACAAGATGCGGCGCTGAGTACCTCAGACCCTGGAACCCACATCAAAGTCAGCTGCTGCTGGGTGACTCTAGGCCCTTCCTGAGTTCCGTGTGCTATGGATTGGATATGGCTGTAGTGGGTGCTCCCACAGTTCAGGTGTCGGAAACTTGGTCCCCAGTGGGGCAACGTGAACAGGTGGTGAAACCTTTAAGAGGTAGGGTCTAGCAGGAAGTAATTAGGCCAATGGGGGAATGGTCCTCAAAAGCGGTTTATACCGAACCACAGTGTGAGTTAGTTTCCACAAGAGTGGGCTATTAAGGCTCTGACCTCAGAATCAGCCCTTAAGGCATTCGGACCTGGCTGAAAAGCCCATGAGAGCATTTCAGGCATGGAAAGCCAAGACACTGTGGCATAAAACAACCTACATGAAGGATCTCTGCGAGTGAGATCCCAGTGGAGAGAATGGACCATCAAAGATGGAGGTACTTTTCTCTGAAGGGAGGAGAGAACTTCCACTTTGATTATGACCCTTTCTAAATGTTGACGGAGCTTGTTTAGTCTTCAAACAGTACTTTATATTTCGTGTGTCTGTGTGGGTGCAAACTGTTGATATCTTTAGTTAGTATAGAGTTGGTCTTCTGTATATAAATTAAAAATGAAACTTAATGAAGAATGGAATGGGAGAAGGAGTAGGAGGTGGGACAGTTTGGGGATGGGAGGGTGGGTATGGAGGGAAGAACCGCTATATTCCAAAAACTGTACCTATGAAACTAATATTTATTAAATAAAAGCTTTCTAAAAAATGGAGTGGGCTATTATGAAAGAGAAAGACAGCCCTCTCCAGTCTCTGATTCCACGTGATCACTCTCACACGTGCTCCCATCATTAAGGGACCATTTGCCAGGAGGTCCTCGCCAGAGCACAGCAGATGCTCCTGGACCTCCAACACTGTGAGCTAAATCAACCTCGTTTCTTCACACGTACACAGGTCCAGGTATTTTGTTACAGCAACAGCAAACAGACTGACGTGCTACATGGATGGAAAGGATTACAGCCGGCTTTAAACTACACTTTCCACTAATGCAGATGCACATTTGCTAAGACACAACAGGGACTGTGTTTGCTGTTATTACGCAGCCTGGGAGCTGCCTCCTTCTCACCCTTCTCCTGCTGTCCTCCTGGCTGCCCATCTCTCGAATCCTCTCCAAAAGGGCATCCTCTGTGGTTCCAGCTACGCCCATGCTGCCTCTCAGGAGGGCTGCGATTTTCTCCCTAAATGAGGAGTGCTGGCTTTGTGAGGCTGCGGCTGCCTCCAAACTCTTCTCCAACTCATGGGCGCTTTTCTTCAGGACGCTCAGCTCCTGCTTCGAGGCCTCCCAGGCCCGCTGGCCAGCACACAGCCTTTCTTGCAGGATCGCAGCTTCCTTTTCAAGAGCTTCTTTTGCTTCTACAGCACTGAATAAGTCCTAAAATAATTATAGAAAGTGAAGATAATACCATTAGCAACCAGCAGAGTATACCTGCATTTACTCAGCATTACTTCCTATACCAAGCACTCCAAGGAGCTGGGGTTAAGCACTCGTTCCTACTCCCAATTCCAGTTGACTGCTAATGAGCACCCTGGGAGGCAGCAGGTGATGGCTCAAGTACTTGGGTCCCTGACATCCCTGTGGGAGACCTGGATTGAGTTGCTGGCTCCCATCTATGACCTGGCCTAGTTCCAGCTGTTTCTTGCAGGCATTTGGGGAATGAACCAGCTCTCTATCTCTCTCTCCCTCTCTCCCTCCCTTCCTCTCAAATAAATTATTTTAAGGCCTCTTTCATCTTATTTTTAAAAACACAAGAGTAATTCAAACAGTTTGTGGGGAAAACAGAATTAAAAGATTATTTTATTACAAATTTAAAATTCATGCATAGCTTCCTTATAATACATATTTTCCATAACTTTTTGAAGACTGCCTTATAGACTAGAATTCTCATAAAAGCATCATTACACAAAGGACAACTCAATCTTTCTCCCAATGTTCATAGACTCTGCACACCTTTGTCTCATAGAGACAAAACTAAAACTGGGGGGCAGCACTGTGGTGTTGCGGATAAAGCCGCTGACTGAACCATTAGCATCCCATATGGGTGCCTGTTCATGTCCCGGCTGCTCCACTTCTGATCCTGCTTCCAGCTAATGGCCTGGGAAAAGCAGCGGAAGAAGACCCAAGTGTTTGGGCCCCTAACACCCAGGTGGGAGACCTGGATGAAGATCCTGGTTCCTGGCTTCAGCTTGGTTCAGTCCTGGCCCTTAGGGCCATCTGGGCAGTGAAGCACATGTAAAAATCTTTCTCTGACTCTTCCTCTCTGCAACTCTTTCAAATAAATAAGTAAATCTTAAAAAAAAAAAAAAAACCTACTACTGATAGAACTCGAACAAAGAAGACAGAAATAATTAGGATTAAAAGTAAAGGAACCCCAGTGGAAAGAAGGGGCCACCAAACAAGGATGTACTTTTCTCTGAAGGGAGAAGAGAACTTCCACTTTGCTTATAGCCCTGTCTAAATACTGATGGAGTTTGTGGACTCAAAAGGCTTCCATAGCCTTGGCAGCTCATGAAAAGAGCCTTGGGTGATCACTGACATCATAAATAAGAGTGTTAAGTGTTAAATTAACATCAGCAGTCACTGTGCACTTGCTCCCCATGTAGGACCTCTGTCCCTAATGAGTTGTATTATGAGAATTAACCACAAAACTTGTTCTGAAACAGTACTTAATACATTGTGTGTGTGTGCGTGCATGGGTGTGCAAACTGTGGAAATCTTTACTTTGTATAGAGTTGATCTTCCGTATATAAAGATAATTAAAAATGAATCTTAATGAAGAATGGGATGGGAGAGGGAGTAGGAGGTGGGACGGGAGTGGGGGTGGGAGGGCAGGTATGGGGAATGAACCACTATATTCCTAAAGTTATACCTATAAAATTTGTATTCATTAAATAAAAGCTTTAAAAATATAACTAAAAAATAGAGGGACACAAAGTGCCATACTGAGAAGAATAAGCCTAAAGAATTTATTTTATATGATTAGATTCATTAAAATTATGTTGGGCATAGAACAGGCTCCCTGTGTTCCTGCTTCTATTTACCATAATCTAGAATGTTCCAGAGAGACACCAAAGGGATATCTTTTAAATTAATTGTTTAAAGTCGGCTCTGCGGTTCACTAGGCTAATCCTCCACCTGCGGCGCCAGCACCCCAGGTTCTAGTCGCGGTTGGGGCACCAGTTCTGTCCTGGTTGCTCCTCTTCCAGTCCAGCTCTCTGCTGTAGCCCAGGGAGTGCAGTGGAGGATGGCCCAAGTGCTTGGGCCCTGCACCTGCATGGGAGACCAGGAGGAAGCACCTGGCTCCTGGCTTTGGATCGGCACAGCGCACCAGCCACAATGCGCTGGCCGTAGCAGCCACTTGGGGGGTGAACCAAAGGAAAAAAGGAAGACCTTTCTCTCTGTTTCTCTCTCTCTCGCTCGCTTTCTAATTCTGCCTGTCAAAAAAAAAAAAAAACTGTTTAAATCACTTGTTGACATCGCATACCAAAATATATGAATTCACCTCAAATAAGATCAAAAAGTTGGTTAACCAGCATTGCTACAGTATTACTATATAGTTAACTGGCAATCCTCTGAAGTAACCTGGAATTTCTCCTGTGCACATTTTAGAATCTTTTCTTTGTGTTTTACTATTGAAAGTTTGACTACAATGTATCATGGTGAAGATTTTCTAGTCATGTCTATTAGTTTTATCTGCCTCATGTTGTTGGATGTCCCTTTCTCCAAACTGGGGAAGTTTTCTGTTTTCTAGCTAGGATATTCTTTCTTCTGCCTCTCTAATTCTGTTGTTAAGGATTTCCACTGCATTTTTTTATTTTACATATTGAATTCTTCATTTCTAATATTCCAGTTTGATTTCTCTTCAAAATCTCAATCTCATGGGAGAATTTTTCTTCCATGTCATGTATGGATTTCCTTAACTTGTGAATTTGCTTCTCATTATTTCTGAGTCATCTTATGATCAATCTTTTGAAATCCTTTTCAGGCATTTCATCAATCTCTTCACCTTCACATTCTAACATTGAAGTGTTGCGTTTTTGGGGGAAGTCATGTTGTCCTCCTTACTCTTGTTTCTTGAATTTCTGTGTTTATTCTTAGGCATTTGTGGAAATATTTGTTGGTTTTCTCTTCTGATAGATTTTATCTTCAAACTATGTTTTTGTGGCTTGGTGGAGTGTCTGCACTTTCCCAGAATACCCAGAGGTGTGTGCTGGATGTGACCAAGGAGCTCTGGTCAGTGCTCCAGGGTGGGGCGAGTATCCAGGGTGACACACAAGTCGGGCATGGTAGATCTCCTCTATTGTCAGCAGAGGGGAGGGTATAATCACCTCTGTTGGCCTAATCACACCCTCACCTCCTCCCTTCCAAGGAGATCAATGCCCTGTGTTAGCCCACAGTGGGCGCAACATTCACCCACACTGTCACATGAACCAGAAAAGGTTCTGTGCAGGCCTCATGTGAACATGGATCCCACTGCAATGGCCCCGCTCAGGCCATCAGGGAGCTCTGAGCCCTTGGCATTGCTCACAGTGATTCCCAGAGACCCAGGCACGCCTGGGCCCCTCATGCAGTCAGACTTCCCACAGTCTCAGCACACAAGGCTCCACATTTTGTTTTTTATTAAAAATAGTATGTTGGGGGCAAAAAAAAACACTAAAAAAACACAGTATCTTTGAGTAGCACCCTTTGCATCTAACTGGGCTGGTAATATTGTTGGCTGCTGGTTAAAACACAGGCATTGCATGGGCATTAGAACTAGACTTTGAGGGGCTGGTGCCCTGGTGCAGCGGGTTAAAGCCCTGGCCTGAAGCACCGACATCCCATTTGAGTGCTGGTTCTAGTCCTGGTTGCTCCTTTTCTGATCCAGCTCTCTGCTGTGGCCTGGGAAAGCAGTAGAAGATGGCTCAAGTCTTTGGACCCCTGCACCTGCATGGGAGACCCAGAAGAAGCTCCTGGCTCCTGGCTCCTGACTTCAGATTGGCTCAGCTCCAGCTGTTGCAGCCATTTGGGGAGTAAACCAACAGATGGAAGACCTCCCTCTCTCTGTCTCTACCTCTCTCTGTAACTCTTTCAAATAAATAAAATAATTTTTTTTTAAAAAAAGAACTAGACTTTGAAAGGAATTTATGTCCACCTACAGTCAGGCAACAGGACAAAGATTAGCTGAAACACTAGTTCCAAAGGTAATTGAAAATGAATCTTGAAGAATGGGCTTGAAGAATGGGATGGGAGAGGCAGTGGGAGATGGAATGATTGCAGGTAGGAGGAGGTTATGGGGGGAAAAGCCACTATAATCCAAAAGTTGTACTTTGGAAATTTATATTTATTAAATAAAAGTTAAAAGAAAGAAAACATAGAATGTTGCTTTTTTTCTTTTGGTGATATTTTTTTAAATCAAGGGCATTTCAGGCAACAATTTGGAAGAAAAAAATCACAGAGTGGCTGGGCAGATACAGAAGCCTGCCCTCTGCAGAGATGTAATAACCAAATTCGTTATGCAGTCTATTTAGAAAAATGCCTTGCTTTTCAAGGTCTTGGTTGCCTCTGTCTAAGCCAGTTATCCCTGTGTAGAAGGCCACCAGTGCTAGTAATTACAACACAGACCTCAAAGTAGAAGCAAGGACACTTGATCACACATACAGTGTTTTATCGGCTTATCAATTTCTCCTCAAACAGTTCCACAAAAGCTACTAATTTTCTCAGTCAGAATAACCAGTATCTGCACTGGTGAACATTTTACGTAGAAAGTACCAGCTTATATAGGTTAGAAACCTGAGGCCCTACATTCAATGACACAGGGTGAAAATTAATCCTAACCACTTCAGAATTCTAAAACCAGAAAGAATAGCATATTGGTTGAATACTGCTTATCTGAAATGCTTGGAAACAAAATGTTTCAGATTTTTTTTCAGATTTCAGAATACCTGTATATCCATAATGAGATATTGTAGGGTTAGGGCCTCAGTCTAAATATAATATTCATTCATGTTTCATATACTCCTATCCACATAGCCTGAAGGTAATCTTATATAGCATTTAAGTGCACCTGTGTTTTGACTGCTACCCATCATACGAGGTCGGATGTAGAATTTTTCGCTTAGTGTCTTATTTATTTTTTAAAAAAAAAAAGTAGATTTTGAGCACTTCCAATTTCAGGGTTTTGAATTAGGGATATTCGACTTATTAACTTTTATACAGAAAGCAAGCCCCTAATACAAAAGGAGGTGTTTCCATGGTGAATAGGGTGATGTTTTTAATCTATTACTTAGAAAAGGTCTTCAAAATACACAAAAGACATACTAGATGTCTGAGTACTATTGGTCTACTGTAAATCCGGAGTGAACTAATCATGTACAGCTACAGCTGCCACCAGAAGACCAAGCACCAGTGAAATAGCTCAGCCAAGAGACTTTCGCTCCCAGGAGAAGACTTAGCCACGGAAGCCACAACACTGGCAACTCAAAGCACTTTTCCCTTTTAAACCTAAGCACCAACACCTGTGTCTAGTAAAAACTACACAAGTAGTTCGCAATCCCACAACATGGTGGTGCCTGTCAGCAGGTTATTATTTCTTTTCTCTGGATGCAAACAGCCCAGTAAGTTATATGCTGTTCCCTGTACAAAGGCCTGGGGTTAGCCACTGCCCCCAGAAATCTGACTCAGTGCTGTGGGATTTAGGGGCCCTGGGCTGAACTGCTGGAAACAGATGTGCTCAGTGTGAAAATTCAGTTACCTTTATTTTCTTTTTTTTTATTACTTTTTTTTTAACTTTTATTTAATGAATATAAATTTCCAGTGTACAGCTTATGGATTACAATGGCTTCCCCCTCCCATAACTTCCCTCGCACCCGCAACCCTCCCCTCTCCCGCTCCCTCTCCCCTTCCATATTCAGTTACCTTTATAGCTCTTGGGGAAGAGCCTCCAGGAAAGGTTGCTTGCATGGCTACCTCAAGTGATGTGACATTGGTAGTACTGGCTGCTGTCAGACCACACTGACACAGAACGACAATCAAAAAGCTCCCTCCAAGCAAACTCAAGGCTGACCTCCATGGGAGAAAGCACATTTTCAAATGAGGGCAAGCGCCACAGAGACTGTGATAGGGATCACTTAAAACATTTTTATAATTAATAAATCTTTAGTTTTAGTCTGACTAAAATGGGAAATGAATACTGACTCCACACTTTTAACAAAAACAGTTATAAACCATACAATTTATGCTTTCAATTTCACTTCCCAATTAAAAACATGAGTAGGGGCCGGCGCCGTGGCTCAATAGGCTAATCCTCTGCCTGAGGCGCCGGCACACCAGGTTATAGTCCCGGTCAGGGTGCTGGATTCTGTCCCGGTTGCCCCTCTTCCAGGCCAGCTCTCTGCTGTGGCCAGGGAGTGCAGTGGAGGATGGCCCAAGTGCTTGGGCCCTGCACCCCATGGGAGACCAGGAGGAGCACCTGGCTCCTGCCTTCAGATCAGCGCGGTGCGCCAGCTGCAGTGCGCCGGCTGCAGCGCGCCGGCCGCAGCGGCCATTGGAGGGTGAACCAACGGCAAAGGAAGACCTTTCTGTCTCTCTCTCTCTCACTGTCCACTCTGCCTGTCAAAAACAAACAAACAAACAAAAAAACACATGAGTAGGGGCTGGTGCTGTGGTATACTAGGCTAAGCCTCTGCAGTGCCAGCATCCCATATGGGCACTGGTTCAACTCCCAGCTGCTCCTTTTTCAATCCAGCTCTCTGCCATGGCCTGGGAAAGCAGTAGAAGACATCCCAAGTGTTTGGGCCCCTGCACCCATGTAGGAGAGCCTAAAGAAGCTCCTGGCTTCTGGCTTTGGATTGGTGTAGCTCTGGTTGTTGCAGCCATTTTGGGAGTGAACCAGCAGAAGGAAGACCTTTCTCTCTGTCTCTCCCTCTCTCTGTCTGTAATCATAACGCAAAAAAAAAAAAAATTAATAAAATCTTTTAAAAATAAAACAAAATAGAAGCATGAGTATTCATTAAGTAATAACACCATTCAAAAGTTTGTATTTTTAAAGCAGTTGAGTGATTATATTAGACTAAAATTATGTCTGCAAAAATTCAAGAAAAAAGGGGAAGGAAGGAGGGGGATGAGGGAGGGACAAAGGGAGGAAGGGAAGTATGATTATCTTCTTATAACAGTACCTATGAAACACATGAAATCTGCTCTCTTTACAGTAATAAAAATTAAAAAAGAAAAAAACACAGTTGATTCCATATGTTATGTTAACTTATTTATATGTTAACTATTACATGGATGTTGATACCCTGAGATCAAACTGCCCCTCAGAAATATGACTAATTATCAGCCAGGTGAAGAACCTCTGAATGTGGCTTAATTCCTCCAACACTAGATGAATTTTGCAAATTTACAAAGTCGCTTGCGAGGCTGGCATTGTGGCACAGCTGCTTAAGCTGCCACTTGTGAAGCCAACCTCCCTCATGGATGCCAGTTCGAGTCCTACCTGCTCCACTTCCCATCCAGCTCCCTGCTAATGGCCTGGGAAAGCAGCAGAAGATGGTCCAAGTATTTGGGTCCCTGTACCCATGTGGGAGACCATGATGAAGCTCAAGGCTTGGGCCTGGCCCTAGCCCTGTCTGTTGTGGTTATTTGAGGAGTGAACCAGTGGATAGAAGATGATTTCTCTGTCTCTCACTCTCTTTCTATAACTCTGTCTTTCAAAGAAAGGAATAAATCTTTTTTAAAAAAAAATCACTTGGATAGTTTTACCTACCACAGTTAAGAAATTCCCCCAACAGGCACTCTCGTACTTTGCCAAGGTAAGTGTGACTAAGTATAATTTTAGTATAAAACAAAACGTAATATGCACATAACTTTTAGCCCTGCAATTCTAGCCCTAAGAATATTTCTACAGGATATATTACTAAATTTGGAAAATGAGGTCCATGCAAAGTTATTCAATTATAGCAAAAGATCAAGTTCTACATTAATAATTGTTGAAATGTGACTTGTTAAACACATATGAGACATTCATACCATTGAATGCTGTGGAGTCTTTTTTAAATGAGGAAATTTTCTATAGACTGATATGAAAGACTCTCCAATACATACTTAGTAGGGAAAGTAAGATTCCGAACAGTGTGTCTAAGAGAGTACCATTTACATCTATACAAAAAGAGTATCTCTAGAAATAGGTAGAAGCAACTGCCAATTCTGGAAAAGAGAATTACAGCTGGGGAGTAGAGGCAGATATGGAAAGAAGATGTAACAGAACTGTGGTAACTACGAAAACACCCTAGGAATTTGGATCTATTTATGATGTCAACAACAACACAAACACCTGCATATGCATGCATTCACACACACATGCACACACATGCACACACAACTCAGGCTGCAGCAGATGTAAAATATCTAGAATAGAGGAGGTGATGTCTGCTCTATTTCTCTTGACCTAGACCATGGCTGGAGTTCTGGGGATCCAATTTTAATACAGATAAACCCCTCACGGAACAGTGTTATTCAAAATGTGTGTTAAAATCTAGTGCCATTCCTGCACCTGTTTGTTCCCACCATCAATAATTCAGAAATTGAGGTGAGAGGTTTAGTGATTTCCATGGAAATTTTACACTGAAGCAAGATCCAAGCACAATCAGGGGATTCAGTTTGAGCATGCTGGGGACCCATTCCAGCTTTACTGAACGTGTGTGGTCAGTGGCAAAGGGTGTGCACTGCATATCTGTTGGTTCTTTTAGGAATACATTAAAGCATTGACATTTTAAGGTTTGTTTTCCATTTACAATATAAAAGAAGTATGTAAAATCCAGAATTAATTTCTCTCATCAAAAAGTAATTTAATATACCTTTATGGAATAAATTAATTAAACTCTCCACAGATAGAGTATTGAAAATAAATTTTGAAAACATGTTTGTTCCTTTTTGGATACAAATTGCAAAAAAAAAAAAATTGAGCTTGCTGAAATGGTTTTGAAATCTCTTCTATTTTCAACAAATGTCCATATTAGTTTTCTACTATAAGAGATTTACAAGCAAAACATAATTCTACAAAGCATTGTTTTCAATCCAACCTTGCCACGATAACAAGCAAGAAACCAGCTGTCGGCTGGGAGCCAAGATGTCAGAATAATGAGGACGCGCACTGATAGTCCAGGAAAAGATAGGTTAATAAAAGTGGAGTTACAGTAGTCTCAGGCAAAGGCTCGGGGAAAAAACTGCAGAGGAAACTCTTCCGGATCTAGTTGATGTGACACGGATGACCTGCGGGGAGAGCAAGGACTCCCATGGCTCCAAGGCCCAGCAGTGGAGTCTACGCTTCTGCACTGGAAAGGGAGGTGAGCTCAGTAACCCGAGACATCAGTGGGGAAATGGCTTGAAGCCCCGCCGGGGAAAGTTCACCAGACTAACTACAGGAGAGGGAGAAAAAAAAAAAGGGACTGGTAAGGTCTCTCTCTGCTCACCTCGCAAAGGCGAGCAGGAGACAAAGAGCAGATGCCATTTTGGACATACATAAAAGGTGCGCAACCTCAGGGCGGTGCACGACCTCAGTCAAACAGAAAAACCTGACTCTGGAGGGGGGTGAAATAACAGGAGGTTAGGACTTAGTGAATGGGTGGAGCTAATGAACTGAGGCAGGGAAAAAAGAGACGGTGGGCGAGAGAACTCACAGAGTTCATTTGAGTACTTTCCAGGGACGCTACAATTCGGTAACCTTGGAAACCCGGTGAAAGACTGCAGGAGAATTTGAGCCCACACTGAGGGCAGAACATATTCTCTGTGTGGTCCCTGGGAAAAACCAGACAAATGATATACCCACAAAAGGCAGACATAGGAAGCTGACTACCTTCAATTCTGCTCAACTTTGCAGTATTACTTCCCTCCTGAATCAAAAAAAATAAATAAATAAATAAATAAATAAAGAGAGGGAGAGATTTACCACGCCTAACATGAGTGTGTCACATTTGGCACACCCTTAGCCCTGTAGAACCAAGCAGAGTTCTTTGGCCACACCCATCTCAAGCCTCAAACCTCTAAAGCTCCTCCAAAAGCAGACAGTCCACTTAACACAGTCATAGTATAACAAGAAAAAAACACCACAGCGAGGGAAGAAGAATTCAAAGAATACCTCCACAATGCCAAGCAACAAACACAGAAACCGAGGAAACAAGAACAAGGAAGAAATTATGACGAGCCCAAATGAACAAGACAGCCCAAGCCAAGATTATTAAGATGATGAGATAGAAGAAAAGCAAAATACGGATTTCAAAAAATTTATGGTAAGATCATTTAGAAGTTTTCAAAAACAAATTCTTGAACTACAGAAATACTTACTGGACAGGATAGAAAATCTCTCTTGTGAAAATGAAATCTTAAGGAGGAATCAAAATGAAACACAGAAACTAGTAGAACAGGAAAGTGTGGTAGTGAAGAGAAATCAAAATGAAATGAAGAACTAAATAGATCAAATGACAAACACATTAGAGAGCCTTAAAAACAGAGTCAGTGAGACAGAAGAGAGAATATCGGACAGAGACAGAAGACAGAGCACAGGAAAGTATACAGTAAAACCAAAGAAAAGAAGAGGAAATTAGAAATCTAAAAAATATTGTTGGGATGAGAGTATTGTAAGCATGGAAAGCCAAGACACCCTGGGGGGGAAAAAAAAGGCCTAAATGAAAGATCTCTGTGAGTGAGATCCCAGTGGAAAGAACGAGGCCATCAAAGAAGGAGGTACCTTTCTCTGAAGGGAGGAGAGAACTTCCACTTTGACTATGTCCCTGTCGGAATAAGATCGGAGTCGGCGAAACCTAAAGGCTTCCATAGCCTTGGCAACTCATGACTAGAGCCTAGGGAGATTACTGACGCCATAAACAAGAGTGTCAAATTGTTAAGTCAACAACAGGAGTCACTGTGTACTTACATCTCATGTGGGATCTGTCCTTAATGTTTTGTCTAATGTGAAGTAATGCTATAACTAGTACTAAAAAAGTATTTTTACACTTTGTGCTTCTGTGTGGGTGCAAACTGATGAAATCTTTACTTAGTATATACTGTATCAATCTTCTGTATATAAAGATAATTGAAAGTGAAAAAAAAAACCTGGTGTTAAATTGGAAACTGCATAGAAAATTAATTAATTTTTTAAAAATATCATGTAGGATCTCTGTCTTTAATGTGCTGTACACTGTTATTTAATGCTATAACTAGTACTCCAACAGTATTTTTTCACTTTGTGTTGCTATGTGGGGGCAAACTGTTGAAATCTTTACTTAATATATACTAAATTGATCTTCTGTATATAAAGAGAATTGAAAATGAATCTTGATGTGAATGGAAGGGGAGAGGGAGCAGGAAAGGGGAGGGTTGTGGGTGGGAGGGAAGTTATGGGGGGGAAGCCATTGTAATCCATAAGCTGTACTTTGTAAATTTATATTCATTAAATAAAAGTTAAAAAAAATATTGTTGGGAATCTACAGGATACTATTAAAAAACCCAACATTCAGGT
The DNA here is from genome assembly GCF_033115175.1 of Lepus europaeus. Classification (NCBI taxonomy): domain Eukaryota; kingdom Metazoa; phylum Chordata; class Mammalia; order Lagomorpha; family Leporidae; genus Lepus; species Lepus europaeus. The sequence continues at coordinate 152,597,682 of NC_084829.1, read as the reverse complement.
TCTAGGAGTTCCTGAAGGCATGGAAAGGGAGAAAGGATTAGAAAGCCTTTTTAGTGAGATAATAGCAGAGAACTTCCCAGGTTTGGAGAAGGACAGAGACATCCTAGTACAGGAAGCTCATAGAACCCCTAGTAACCATGACCAACAGAGATCCTCACCACGACATGTCATAATCAAACTCACCACAGTGAAACATAAAGAAAAGATCCTAAAAGGTGCAAGAAAACGTCAGATCACTCTCAGAGGAGCTCCAATTAGACTCACAGCTGACTTCTCCTCAGAAACCCTACAGGCTAGGAGGGAAAGGCGAGACACAGCCCAGGTGCTAAGAGAGAAAAACTGCCAGCCCAGAATATTATATCCTGCAAAGCTCTCATTTGTGAATGAAGGTGAAATAAAGACCTTTCATAGCAAACAGAAATTGAAAGAATTTGTCGCCACTCATCCAACCCTGCAAAAGATGCTTAAAGATGTGTTACATACAGAAACACAGAAACATGGTCACCAATATGAAAGAAGGTAAAGGAAGGAAACCTCACAGCAAAAGATCACAGGAAGTTCAAAGCATATGTTAGAAAATATCTTTGGGAAAATGGCAGGGCAAAGTTACCACTTATCAATAGTCACATTGAATGGTAATGGCCTCAACTCTCCAGTTAAAAGGCACAGATTGGCTGAATGGGTTAAGGTACAAAACCCATCTATTTGCTACTTACAAGAAACCCATCTATCCAACAATGATCCATACAGGCTGAAAGTGAAAGGCTGGAAAAAGATATACCATGCCAACAGAAATGAAAAAAGAGCAGGCGTAGCCATCTCAATATCAGACCAAATAAACTTTACCACAAATACTGTTAGAGAGACAAAGAGGGGCACTATATAATGATTAAGGGATCAATTCAACATGAAGATATAATGATTATAAATGTATATGCATCTAATTACAGGGCACCGGTTTATATAAAAGATATGTTAAGGGACTTAAAGGGAGACTTAGATTCCAATACAATAGTACTGGGGGACTTCAATACTCCACTCTCAGAAAAAGACAAATCATCCGGACAGAAGATCAACAAGGAAACAGTAGATTTAATCGACACTATTGCCCAAATGGATCTAACAGATATCTACAGACTTTCAATCCTACACATAAAGTATTTATATTCTCAGCAGTACAAGGAACCTTCTCTAGGATTGACCACATACTAGGACATAAAGCAAGTCTCAACAAATTCAAAAGAATTGGAATCATACGATGCAGCTTCTCAGAAGTTGGAAATTAGTAACTCAGGAATCTGTAGAGCGTATTCAAACACATGGAGACTGAACAACATGCTCCTGAATGAACAATGGGTCATAGGAGAAATCAAAAACTTTCTGGAACTAAATGAGGACAACAGCACAACATATCAAAACTTAAGGGATACAGCAAAAGCAGTGTTAAGAGGAAAATTTATAGCAATAGGTGCCTACATCAAGAAATTGGAAAGGTACCAAATAAATGAGCTTTCAATGCATATCAAGGATCTACAAAAACTGCAGCAAACCAGTCCCAAATCTAGTAGAAGAGAAATAATTAAAGTCAGAGAAGAAATCAATAGAATTGAATCCAAAAAAAATTACAAAAAATCAGCCAAACGAGGAGCTGGTTTTTTGAAAAAATAAACAAAATTGACACCCCATTGGCCCAACTAACTAAAAAAAGAAAAGACAAAATCAACAAAATCAGAGATGAAAAAGGAAATGTAACAACAGACACTACAGAAATAAAAAGAATCATCAGAAATTACTACAAGGACTTGTATGCCAGCAAGTAGGGAAATCTCTAAGAAATGGATAGATTCCTGGACACATGCAACCTATCTAAATTGAACAAGGAAGACATAAAAAACCTAAACAGACCCATAACTGAGACAGAAATTGAAACAGTAATAAAGGCCCTCCTAACAAAGAAAAGCCCAGGACCAGATGGAATCACTGCTGAGTTCTACCAGACATTTAGAGAAGAACTAACTCCAATTCTTCTCAAACTATTCAGAACAATCAAAAAAGAGGGAATCCTCCCAAATTCTTTCTATGAAGCCAGCATCACCTTAATTCCTAAGCCGGGAAAAGACGCAGCATTGAAAGAGAATTACAGACCAATATCCCTGATGTACATAGATGCAAAAATCCTCAATAAAATACTGGCCAATAGAATGCAACAACACATCAGAAAGATCATCCAACCAGACCAAGTGGGATTTATCCCTGGTATGCAGGGATGGTTCAATGTTCACAAAACAATCAATGTGAAATACAACATTAACAGACTGCAGAAGAAAAACCATATGATTCTCTCAATAGACGCAGAGAAAGCATTTGATAAAATACAACACCCTTTCATGATGAAAACTCTAAGCAAAGTGGGTATAGAAGGAACATTCCTCAATACAATCAAAGCAATTTATGAAAAACCCACAGCCAGCATCCTATTGAATGGGGAAAAGTTGGAAGCATTTCCACTGAGATCTGGTACCAGACAGGGATGTCCACTCTCACCACTGCTATTCAATATAGTTCTGGAAGTTTTAGCCAGAGCTATTAGGCAAGAAAAAGAAATTAAAGGGATACAAATTGGGAAGGAAGAACTCAAACTACCCCTCTTTGCAGATGATATGATTCTTTACTTAGGGGATCCAAAGAACTCTACTCAGAGACTATTGGAACTCATAGAAGAGTTTGGCAAAGTAGCAGGATATAAAATCAGTACACAAAAATCAACAGCCTTTGTATACACAGGCAATGCCACGGCTGAGGAAGAACTCCTAAGATCAATCCCATTCACAATAGACACAAAAACAATCAAATACCTTGGAATAAACTTAACCAAGGATGTTAAAGATCTCCACAATGAGAATTACAAAATCTTAAAAAAAGAAGAGGATACCAAAAAATGGAAAAATCTTCCATGCTCATGGATTGGAAGGATCAATATCATCAAAATGTCCATTCTCCCAATAGCAATTTATAGATTCAATGCGATACCAATCAAAATACCAAAGACATTCTTCTCAGATCTGGAAAAAAATGATGCTGAAATTCATATGGAGACACAGGAGACCTCGAATAGCTAAAGGAATCTTCTACAACAAAAACAAAGCTGGAGGCATCACAATACCAGATTTCAGGACATACTACAGGGCAGCTGTAATCAAAATAGCATGGTACTGGTACAGAAACAGATGGATATACCAATGGAACAGAATAGAAACACCAGAAATCAACCCAAACATCGACAGCCAACTTATATTTGATCAAGGATCTAAAACCAAGTCCTGGAGCAAGGACAGTCTATTCAATAAATGCTGCTGGAAAAATTGGATTTTCACATGCAGAAGCATGAATCAAGACCCCTACCTTTCACCTTACACAAAAGTCCACTCAACATGTATTAAAGACCTAAATCTACGACCCGAAACCATCAAATTATTAGAGATCATTGGAGAAACCCTGCAAGATATAGGCACAGGCAAAGACTTCTTGGAAAAGACCCCGGAGGCACAGGCAGTCAAAGCCAAAATTAACTATTGGGATTGCATCAAATTGAGAAGTTTCTGTACTGCAAAAGAAACGGTCAGGAAAGTGAGAGGCAACCAACAGAATGGGAAAAAATATTTGGAAACTATGCTTCAGATAAAGGGTTAATAACCAGAATCTACAAAGAAATCAAGAAACTCCACAACAACAAAACAAACAACCCACTTAAGAGATGGGCCAAGGAACTCAACAGACATTTTTCAAAAGAGGAAATCCAAATGGCCAACAGACACATGAAAAAATGTTCAGGATCACTAGCAATCAGGGAAATGCAAATCAAAACCACAATGAGGTTTCACCTCACTCCGGTGAGAATGGCTCACATTCAGAAATCTACCAACAACAGATGCTGGCGAGGATGTGGGGAAAAAGGGACACTAACCCACTGTTGGTGGGAATGCAAACTGGTTAAGCCACTATGGAAGTCAGTCTGGAGATGCCTCAGAAACCTGAATATAACCCTATCATTCAACCTTGGAATTTACCCAAAGGAAATTAAATTGGCAAACACAAAAGCTGTCTGAACCTTAATGTTTATTGCAGCTCAATTCACAATAGCTAAGACCTGGAATCAACCCAAATGCCCATCAGCAGTAGACTGGATAAAGATATTATGGGACATGTACTCTATAGAATACTATTCAGCAGTAAAAAAAACAATGAAATCTGGTCATTTACAACAAAATGGAGGAACCTGGAAAACATCATGCTGAGTGAAATAAGCCAGTGTCAGAAGGACAAATATCATATGTTCTTCCTGATTGGTGACAACTAACCGAGCACCAAAAAGGAAACCTGTTGAAGTGAAATGGACACTATGAGAAACAATGACTTGATCAGCCCTTATCATCACTGTTGATGTACAAGTTAATACTATATCCCTTTTAGTATTTTTGTTTGTTCTACTAATACTATTGCTTGAGCTATGTAATTAACATACAATTATTCTTAGGTGTTTAAAGTTAATGGAAAAGTGATCTCTGTTAAATATAAGAGTGGGAATAAGAGAGGGTGGGGATGTACAATTTGGGACATGCTCAAGCTCACTTGCCCCAAGTGGTAGAGTTAGAAATGTGCCATGGGATTCCAATACAATCCCATCAAGGTTGCATGTACCAATGCCACCTCACTAGTCCAAGTGATCAATTTCAGGTCACAATAGACCATAATGTTAGGTCTAAGAGTCAAAGGGATCACATAAACAAGACTAGTGTCTGATAATACTAACTGATAGAATTTAAAAAGGGAGAGAACGATCCAACATAGGAAGTGGGATACACAGCAGACTCATAGAATGGCAGATGTCCTAAACAGCACTCTGGCCTCAGAATCAGCCCTTAAGGCATTCGGATCTGGCTGAAGAGCCCATGAGAGTATTTTAGGCAAAATTACTCTGGAAAAAAAAAAACCTAAATGAAAGATCTCTGCGAGTGAGATCCCAGTGGAAAGAATGGGCCATCAAAGAAGGAGGTACCTTTCTCTGAAGGGAGAACTTCCACTTTGACTATGGCCTTGTCAAAATAAGATCAAAGTCGGCGAGCTCAGGGGGCTTCCATGGCCTTGGCAACTCATGACTAGAGCCTGGGGAGATTGCTGACGCCTTAAACAAGAGTGTCAATTTGTTAAGTCAACAAGAGGAGTCACTGTGCACTTACTCCCCATGTAGGATCTCCATCCTTAATGTGTAGTTCAATGTGAATTAATATATATGACTAGTGCTCAAACAATATTTGGCACTTTGTGTTCTGTGTGGTGGCAAACTGATGAAAGCTTTACTTAATGTATACTAAATTGATCTTCTCTATATAAAGATAATCGAAAATGAATCTTGATGTGAATGGAATGGGAGAGGGAGCAAGAGATGGGAGGGAAGTTATGGGGGGGGGGAGCCATTGTAATCCATAAACTGTACTTTGGAAATTTATATCTACTAAATAAAGTTAAAAAAAGAAAAAGAAACCAGCTGTCACAAGGAAACTTTACTGACATGCACCATATTAATTCAGAGCATGCAAGCTAAACGTTAGTGCAAGAAATTTTAGCCATAACTTTTTGTTCAGATATTATTGCGAAATAACAAAGGCTATGAGCATCAGATGATTCTCTGTATTACTGACCCACACACATACTTTCAAGGAAGAATATGTACAGTTTATGTAATTTAATTATTTTTCCCATTTATTCTGATTATATTTATTGAAATTCACATTATATCTGTGGCTTTTAATACTAAAAATGTGGCCTTATGCTTTACATATCTTGTAAGTAAATTTTTCTATTAATTCATTTTTGCCGTATTTTATAGAAGTATTGGTCAGCAATGGGTTAACAATAAAGAAAATTAACCTTTTCCATAGACAGTCTGAAAAAAAATCGTCCATGGCACAATCAGAGCTCAGGAAAGAGAATGGTGAAAGGTAAAAAAACATGTTCCAAGAGGAAATGTGGGAAAATTTCCCTAATTTGAAGAAAGAAAGTGATGTCCAAGTACAAGAAGCACATAGAACTCCTACAGACATGACCAGAAAAGATCTTCACCAAGACACATTGTAGTCAAACACAGTAAAACACAAAGAATACATTCTAAAATCTGTATGGTTACTTTCAGAGGGTCTCCAATTAGAATCACAGTGGACTTCTCATCAGAAACCTTACAGATTAGGAGAAAATAGCGAGATATATTCTAAGTCTTAAGAGAAAAAACAGGGGCTGGCGCTGTGGTGCAGCGGGCTAATGCCCTGGCCTGAAGCGCCAGCATCCCATATGATTGCCGGTTCAAGATCCAGCTGCTCCACTTCCGATCCAGCTCTCTGCTATAGCCTGGGAAAGCAGTAGAAGATAGCACAAGTCCTTGGGCCCCTGCACCCACGTGGGAGACCTGGAAGAAGCTCCTGGCTCCTGGCTTAGGATTGGCGCAGCTCTGGCCGTTGCGGCCAACTGGGGAGTAAACCAGCAAATGGAAGATCTCTCTGTCTCTACCTCTCTCTGTAACTCTTTCAAATAAATAAATCCGAGAGAGAGAGAGAGAGAGAAACTGGTCAACCCACAATACTGTACACTGCAAATTTAACTTTTGAATGAAGGTGAAACAAAGACCTTCCATAAAAAAACAGAAACTGGAATAAATTGTCACCACAAGTCAAGCCTTTAAAAAGATGTTTAAGGATGTGCTACACACAGAAACATGGTCATCACTGCAAAAGAAGCAAATCTCCCAGTGAAAGTACAAGGGAAATACAAAGTAAAAATAGGAAAATCTATTGGAAAATGGCAGAGCAAAGTTGTTACTAATGAATAGTCACCTTGAATGTAAATGGCTTCAACTCTCCAGTTAAAAGACATAGACTGGCTGAACAGATTATAAAACAAAACCCATATATTTGCTGCCTACAAGAAACACATCTCACCAACAAAGATACACACAGACTGAAAGTGAAGGGATGGAAAAAGAGCAGGTGTTGTCATCCTAATACCAGAATAGACTTTATAACATAAAAATTGTTAAAAGAAACAAAGAAGGGCACTATGTAATGATTATGTGATCAATTCAACAGGAAGATGCGACTATTATAAATGTACATGCACCTCATTACAGGGCAGCTGGCTATTTAAAGGAAATGTTAATGGATTTAAAGGGTGACAGAGACTCAAATACAATAGTAATGGGGGACTTCAATACCCCATGTTCAACAATAGACAGATCGACCAGACAGAAAATCAACAAGGGAACAACAGAGTTAAAGAAATCTATAGACCAAATGGACCTAACAGATAACTACAAAACTTTCCATCCTACAGTCTAGAATACACATTCTTCTCACTTTCTCTAGGATTGACCACATGGTAGGCCATAAAGCAAGTCTCAGCAAATTCAAAAAAAAAATTATAATTGTACCATGCACCATTTTGACTACAATGGAATGAAGTTGGAAATTAACAACTCAGGAATCTCTAGATCATATGCAAACACATGGAGACTGAACAACATGCTCCTGAATGAACAGTGGGTCATTGAAGAAATCAAAACAAAAATCAAAAAATTTATGGAAACAAATAAAGATGACAATTAAACATATCAAAACTTATGGAATACAGCAAAAGCAGTGTAAAGAAGAAAGTTTATAGAATCAAGAAACTGGAAAGGCACCAAATAAATGAGCTATCAGTACATCTCAAAGACCTAGAAAAACAACAGCAAACTAAACCCAAAACTAATATGATGAAAGAAATAATTAAAATTAGAGAATAAACAAAATCAAAACAAAAAATACAAAATATCAGCAAAATGAAGAGTTAGCTTTTTGAAAAAATAAACAAAATTGATATATCATTGTCCCAACTAGTGAAAAAAGCAGAGAAGATCCAAATTAATATAATTAAAGATGAAAAAGGAAATGTAACAGACACCACAGAAATGAAACAAATCATCAGAAATTACTACAAAGAGCTATATGCCAACAAACCAGGAAACTGGAAGAAATGGATAGATTCCTGGGCATACACAACCTACCTAAATTGAGCCATGAAGACACAGAAAACCTAACAGACCAATAGCGAAGACAGAGACTGAATCAGTAATAAAGACCTGCCCAACAAAGAAAAGCCCAGGACCAGATGGCTTCACTGCTAAATTCTACCATACAGTTAAAGAAGAACTAACTCCAATTCTTCTCAAGCTATTCAAAATAATTAAAAGGGAGGGAATCCTCCCAAAATCTTTTTATGAATCCATCATCATCATCATTCCTAACCCTGAAAAAGAAACAACCCTAGAAAGAGGACTACAAACCAATTATCCTGATGAACAAGACATAACAATCCTCAACAAAATATTAGCCTTCAAATCCAACAACACATCAAAAGAGCATTCACCAATAAAAGAGAGTTTTATGCCTGATATGCAGGGATTTTTCAACACTCACAAATCAATCAATGTGATACATTAACAGGTTGAAGAACAAAATCATATGATTATCTCAGTAGATGCACAGAAAGCATTTGATAAAATAGAACACTCTTTCATGATGAAAACTCTAAGCAAATTGGGTATAGAAGCTACACTCCCCAACACAATCAAGGCAATTAATGACAAATCCAAAGGAAAAATACTATTGAATGGGGAAAAGCTGGAAGCATTCCTACTGAGATCCAGACCAGACAAGGATGCCCACTCTCACCATTATGATTCAATATAGTCCAGGATGTTTTAGCCAGGGCTGTTAGGCAAGAAAAATTAATCAAAGGGATGCAATTGGGAAGGAGAAAGTAAAATAATCCCTATTTGCAAATGACATGGTTCTATACATTGGGGATCCAAAAAACTCCACTGAGAGGCTATTAGGACTCATAGAAGAGTTTGGTAAAGTGGTAGGATACAAAATCAACACACCAAAATTAATAGCCTTCATGTACACAAACAATGCCATGGCTGAAAAAGAACTTCTAAAATCAATCTATTCACAATAGCTGCAAAATAATCAAATACCTTGGAATAAATTTAACCAGAGATGTCAAAGATCTCTACAATGATAATTACAAAACATTAAAGAAAGAAATAGAAGAAGATACCAAAAAATGGAAAAATCTTCCATGTTCATGGATTGGAATAATTGGCGTCATCAAAATGTCCATACTACCAAAAGCAATTTACATATTCAATGTGATACCAGGGACATTCCTGTCAGATTTAGAAAAAAAATGACTCTGAAATTCATATAGAAACACAGGGGACCCTGAATAGTTAAAGCAATCTTATACAACAAAAACAAAGCTGGAGGCATCACAATATCAGATTTCAATACATACTACAAAGTAGTTACAATCAAAACAGCCTGGTATTAGCACAAAAAAGATGGATAGGCCAATGGAACAGAATAGAAACACCAGAAATCAATCTGCGTATCTCCAACCAACTTATATTTGACAAAGGAGCTAAAACCAATCCCTGGAGCAAGGACAGTCTCTTCAACAAATGGTGCTGGGAAAACTGGATCTCCACATGCAGAAGTATTAACAAGACCTCTACTTACACCTCACACAAAAATCCACTCATAATGGATTAAAGACCTAAGTCTACTCAAATTATTAGAGAACATTAGGGAAACCTCACAAGACATTGGCATAGGCAAAGAATTCTTGGAAAAGACTCCAGAGGCACAGGTAATCAAAGCCAAAATCAACAAATGGGATTACTTCAAATTTAGAAGCTTCTTAACAGCAAAAGAAACACTCAGCAAAGTGAAGAGGCAACTGACAGAATGGGAGAAATTATTTGCAAACTATAGAACCAATAAAGGATTATAATCAGAATATATAAAGAGACCAAGAAACTCAACAACAACAACAAAAAACTACCCAGTTATGAAATGGGCAAAGGACTTAAACAGGCATTTTTAAAAGAGAAAATCCAAATGGCCAACAGACATATGAAAAAATGCTCAGGATCACTAGTCACCAAGGAAATGCAAATCAAAACCATAATGAAGTTTCACCTCACTCCCATTTGAATGGCTTTCATACAAGAATAAACAAACAACAAATGTTGTTGAGGATATGAGGGAAAAGGTACCCTAATCCACTGTTGATGGGAACGTAAACTGGTGCAGCCACTATGGAAGAAAGTATGGAGACACCCCAGAAACCTGAATATAGACCTACCATATGACCCAACCACCCCACTCCTGGGAATTTACCCAGGGGAAATGAAATCAGCATATGAAAGATTTATCTGTACTTCCATGTTTATTGCAACTCAATTCACAATAGCTAAGACATGGAATAAAACCAAATTCTCATCAACTGAAGACTGGATAAAGAAATGGGATATGTACATCATGGAATACTACATAGCAGTTAAAAAAATGAAATAGGATCATTTGCAACAAAATGGATGAAACTGGAAAACACCATACTTAGTAAAATAAGCCAGTCCCAAAGGGACAAATACCACACGTTCTCCCTGGCCTGCGATAACTAATAGAGCACCTAAAAGGCAATCTATAGAAATGAAATTGATACTTTGAGAAGCAATGACTTTGAACAGCCCTTGTCTTGACTGTTGAGCAACAGGTTTTTTTCATACTATTTGTTGAACTCTTTACTTAACATGGAGTTAATCACATGTGTATGAAGCTAACTGACAATAAATCTTAGGGGCCAGCACTGTGGTGCAATAGTAAAGCTACCACCTGCAGTGCTGGCATCCCATATGGGCGCCAGTTCAAGTCCTGGTTGCACCACTTCCAATCCAGCTCTCTTCTATGGCCTGCAAAAGCAGTAGAAGATGGCCCAAGTCCTTGGGCCTCTGGACTTGCATGGGAGACCCAGAAGAAGCTCCTGGCTCCTGGCTTCAGATTGTTGCATCACTGGCCATTGCAGTCATCTGGGGAGTGAACCAGCGGATGGAAGATTCTCTCTCTCTCTCTCTCTCTCTCTCTCTCTCCCTCCCTCCCTCCCTCCCTCCCTCCCTCCTTCCCTCTCCTTCTCTGTGTTTAACTCTGACTTTCAAATAAATAAATAAATAAAGTGAATCTTAGTAAAAAATAAGAGTAGAAATAAGAGGGAGGAGGAAGTGGGTAGGAGTGTGGGTTGGGAGGATGGGCAAGGTGGGAAGAATCACCATGTTCCTAATGTCGTAATTATGAAATGTATGAAGTTTGTAACTATAAAGCTGTGCAATTCTATATACATTCCCATGGACTTACTTCCAAGGGTTACAATTTAAAAACTTGCCATGGGACCCCAAATTCCCTTAAGCTGGTTGGTAAAAATAGCTTTTTTAAGTGTTAAAGTGATCGTATGGATAGGAATAAGTGTTAAAGTGATCATATAAATAGGATTAAGTGTTTGATAATAAGATAGAATTTAAAAGGAGTGAATGCTTCAACTCAGGAAGCAGTCCACACAGTAGACTCACAGAATGATAACAGCTTTCAGTAGCACTCTGACCTCAGAATCAGCCCTTAAGGCATTCTGTTCTGGCTGAAAAGCCCATAAAAACATTTCAGGCATGGAAAGTCAAGACACTGTGGCAAAAAGTGTCCTACATGAAGGACCTCTGTGGATGTGAACCCAGTGGAAAGCAGTGGCCATCAAAGAAGGATATACTTTTCTCTGAAGGGAAGAAAGAATTTTCACTTTGCTTATGGTCTCATATAACTACTGAAAGAGTGTGTGGATTCAAAAGGCTTCTATAGCCTAGGCAGCTCATGTCAAGATCCTCGGGTAATCATTGATGTCATACATAAGAATGTTAATTGTTAAATTAACAACAGGACTCACTGAGCACTAACTTCTCATGGAGGACCTCTGTCCTCAAAGAGTTGTACTATGAGAATTCATAGTAAAACTCATTCTCAACGATTTGCTTCATTTTAGTATATTAAGTGGAGGATATTCTTACATTTCATGAGTTATAGTTATGCCTAAGTGCTCACAAAAGATATATCATTCTTGGGTTATTTTTTAAAGTTAATTAAGTTTCTCAAAAAAAAAAGAATACTTAAAAAAGTGAAAATAATTTCAAGATGCAATGACATTAAACAGCTCTTGCTTCAACTGCTGAGGAACACTTTTTTAATACAATTTCTGTAACTCTACTTATCATAGAGTTAATCTTCTGTATATAAAGTTAATTGAAAATATATCATAGATCTTAGTAAAAAAAAATATGACTGGGAATAGGAGAGAGAGGAGAAAGAGGGGTGGGAGGGCAAATACGGTGGGAAGAATCACTGTCTTCCTAAAGTTGTATTTATGAGATGCATGAAGTTTGTATTCCTTAAATAAAAGGTTTCTTTGAAAAAAACTCTAGATGAAAATTATAAAACATTAAAGAAATAGAAGACATTTAAAAATGGAAAAATTTTCCATGTTCATGGATTTTTGAAGACTAAATATCATCAAAATGTCAATACTACCAAAAGCAATTTACAGATAGATTCAACACAATCCAAATCAAAATATCAATGACATTCTTCTCAGATATAGAAAAAAAATGATGTTAAAATTCATATGGAAACACAAGAGACCCCAAATAGCTAAAGCAATCTTATACAACAAAAACAAAACCAGAGGCATCACAATACCAGATTTTGCTATTGGGCAGTAATAGTCAAAGCATTCAGGTACTGGCAAAAAATAGATATGTAGACCAATGGAACTGAACAGAAACTCCAGAAATCAATCCCCGCATCTATAAACAACATATCTTTGAAAAAGAATCTAAAATCAATCCCTGGAGCAAGGGCAGCCTCTTCAACAAATGGTGCTGGGTAAACTGAATCCTCTAGAGGAATTCAAGGAAAGGCTGGGCACCAGCTGGCCGGGGATTTTTCATCCTTTTTGAAACCTTTCATTGAAATACAGTATACATACCAAGTAATATACATAAGTGTACAGATAAATTAGAAATCTGGTCTCTGAGCACATTCATAGCCAACACTCAAACTAAGAACAAAACATGACTAGCACCCCAAGAATCGTCATTATTTCTCCCCGTTTATTTTTTTCTAATGGGGGAAAAAGGGCATCCTGTTATTTACATGCTGATTCAGTGAAGCAATATTTATAACTACATACCAAATGATATGAAATCATGCCTCTATATATACTATCTCTATATATATTAACCTCCACAAATAAGAGAAAACACATGATATTTGCCTTTCTGAATTTGGCTTATGTCACTTACCATAATGATTGAAAGTGATTTTTATTACCTAAATTACCTTAAAGGTCACTTCCAACATTATGATTCTAGAATTGTAAACACAATTTTAATTTCTGTAGTAATTTACTTTGTCTAGTTTTTGCTCATTTTCAAGGATTATTCCCATATGTCTGTATTCTTAAAATAATTTCATGTTTACTTCAATCCCTAGGTAAAGGTAAATAACTAGGAATAGAAAAACAGGAATACTGAAATCGATTATGTACCAGACATTTAGTGAGTACTATATGTACATGCCTGTCAGGGTTCTATATCTGTGGTTTCAAAAAAAATGTATCTGTACTGAACATGAACAGACTTTTTTCTTGTCATTATTCCCTAAGAACACAGTATAACCACTACTGACAGAGCACGAGATTACTGATATACCTAACACTGTAAATGCTCTGTCAGTGTATGGGAGGATTGTGTAGGTTCCAAGAAAAAACTACATTGTTTTATATAAGGGACCTGAGCAACTGTGGATTTTGATAACCATGGGGGTTCTGGGACAAATGCATTATGTATACCAAGTGAGGACTGAATATCATTTAATCCTAACAATATTTTATAAGACTTATTTATTCATTTATTTATTTATTTAGAAAGTCAGAGTTACAGAGAAGGAGAGAGAGAGAGACAGATCTTCTATCCACTGGTTCACTCCCCAGACGGCTGCAACAGCCAGGGCTGGGCCAGGCTGAAGCCAGGAGGTTCATCCAGGTCTCCCACCTCGGTGGTATTGGCTCAAACACTTGGCCATCTTTTGCTGCTTTTCCCAGGCCATTAGCAAGAAGCTGGGTGAGAACTGGAGCAACCAGGATACAAACTGGTGCCCATATGAGATGTTGGCATCATAAGCAGCAGCTTCACCCACTATGCCACAACACTGTCCCCAATCCTAACAATTTTTTTTGAGAGACTGAGGCTTACATTATTTCCACATTTAACAGATTAAGAAAACCAAAGTTCACAGAGGGAAAGTCACACACCTGAGACCACATAGCCAAGCAATTCTGGAGGCTGGGTAAAGACCCAAGAAGCCTGATTCCAGAGCCTCTCTACTCCCTGTCTCTCTGACCCTCTTTCCTTATAAATACTCTACTGCAGGACACACATCAAAAAACAGATGGAACATCATTCCAAACCCAAGTGGCCTAAATCCAAACCAGTATTATTTCCTAGCTTTAGGTATAGTTACCAGAATCACAGAAGATATGAACAGCTTGACAGGAAAGCTGTAGAAAATTAGTGCATGGCTTGTGTAGACAAGGTGACTGCTTTTCTCAACTTTGGAGTTTTTTTTCAAAAGGTACCAAGGTACCAAGGAAAAGGTACCAATCTTTGATAGTTTTTAAAATATACTTTTTAAAATGTACTTTTGAAGGGTTTTCAAAAAGCATATTTATGATATATGATAAACTTCCTAGGTTTTTATTTGCAAAGTTCTCAGGAAGTAAAACAAGCAGACTCCTTGTGCCAATCAGAAAAGCTGAGTGTGGTTAAAAACAGCACCCAAATCTGTGTTTCCCTCTACTTCTGCAGTCCTTCTGGACTTCACCTAAAGGGTAAGTTTCCTACATCAAAACAGCACTTTCAAAGCACTGTGAAGACTTCCTGAGGCCATTACTGTGTCAGTAAAACCTCTTGACAGTGTTTTTCAGCAGTAAATCTTTGGAGTCATAATCCTATGAATGAGCACTTTATTAAAGACCTCAAGTATTTTATTGCTCATTTTTTTTACAATTTTTATTATCTTGGCAGGAACCTCAAGCCAAAATGAATGTATTTCCAAAGTCTGAAAAACACTGCATTAGTCATTTGCAAGTAAAGATGGTTACATAAGAAAAGGAATGAATTCTGGTTTTTTAATGTATTATTACAACATATTTTCTTGCTCATTTCCTACTATAATCTCCAGAGATGCATTTTCATAGATAAATAATAAATTCACCCTAACTTCCAAGTTTTGATAATTTCATAACTGTTTTTTTAAATATTGAGTTATTTATTTGAAAGGAAGAAAGAAACAGAGGGAGGGAGAGACAGAAACATAGAGAAAACTTCCACCTGCTGGTTCACTCCCTAATGCTCCCTAACAGCCGGGGGATGGACCATGCCAAAGCCAGGACCCTGGAACTCCAGCGGGGTCTCCCACAGGGGTTTCAGGAAACCAAATACTTGGGCCAACATCCACTGCCTTCCCAGGTGCGTTATCAGGAAACTGGATGGAAGGTGGAGTAGCTAGGTCTAGAACCAGCACTCCATTATGGGATGAGGGAGGCCCAAGTGACAGCTTTCCCGCTGCACCACAATGCTTACTCCCATAACTATTTTAATTGAATTAAGTTATTTATTTAGGGAAAATGCATAGCTATTTTTATTGTTGTTCCACTGACTAATAAATAATTTCTGGCATCAGACTTGTATGTAAGGATACAACTGTGAATACATAGTACAAAGATTATTGGGCTTGAAGTTATGGCACAGCAGGTCAAGCCGCTGCCTGCAATGCCCGCATCCCACATGGCTGCAGATTCAAGTTCCAGCTTCTCCACTTCCAATCCAGCTCCCTGATAATGGGCTGGGAAAAGCAGCAAAGATGGCCCAAGCGTTTGGGCCCCTGCCTCCCACATGGGAGACATAGATGGAGTTCCAGTTCCTAGCTCTCCCTCTCCCTCTCCCTCTCCTCCCTCCCTTCTCCCCCTCTCCCCCTCTTCCTCTGTAACTCTGACTTTCAAATCAGTAAATACATATTTCAAAAGAGAGAAAGAAGTAGATCACTGATACAGACATAGTAGTGTCATGACTTAGGTTCAAATCCCAGCTTTGCCATTTAATAGCTGTGTGCACTTGAGCAAAGTGCCTAACCTCTCTGATCACTGAGCACAATGACTGTGATGATGGTAAGTGTTCAATAAATGAGCATACATGCAGCATAAAGTGTGGTGTCTAAGCAGCAATCCCTGGTAAGGGACCCAAAGCTCCTTAGAGAACTGACTGGTTTAGTACTTCTTTCTCTCTCTCTTTTCATTTCCCTCTCCCAATTACCACCCCCCTCCCACCATCAAGTGAAAATACAGTGAGGAAGAGGGCCTTCGCACTTTGATCTTGAACTTGAGCCTCCAAAACTGAGAAATAAACCTTTGTTGTCTAAGCCAACCAAGCCTGTTAGGGCATTCAGAGCAGGTGATGATGATGGTAGACTCAGCTCTTAACGTAAAGCTGGTGTGTCAAGGGAAGAAAATGAGTGGTAAGAGGCATTTTTGTGCATGGAATAGAAATCGTCATCATTACTGCGGGTCAGTGCCTATCACCGAGCTCACTGGCAATGTCACTGTAGACAGGGGATCTCAGAAAGATGACCCCTTCTGAATGCCCGTAGCTCTGCCCTCCCCCCGCTCAGCCTGGGAGAACTTCCAGGTCTTTGCCTCCATCTCCTATGCCAGGGCCATTTATTTTTCTTCCACATAGTTTTATTAACCAATTACACTAGCTTATTTCTGCTTTTAGAAATGGGCCCTTGTTACTAATCCCATAATAAATCTGTCATGAAACTTAAATAATTATAGGATTATATAGGTTTAAAACATGCAGTATTAATCCCAAGCTTAGACAAGTTCTGGCAAATTTTAAAAGATCAAGCAATTCATTGTATAAATAAAAATTCGGGCTTGAGTCACTTCCCTTTGGCAGTATTTCTCAAAGTTACAATATCCATCTCCTTTGATCAACAGGCCTGCTTCTAGGATTTTGTCTTCTATGACACATGACACACAAGAACTGATATAG
This sequence comes from Lepus europaeus, assembly GCF_033115175.1. Classification (NCBI taxonomy): domain Eukaryota; kingdom Metazoa; phylum Chordata; class Mammalia; order Lagomorpha; family Leporidae; genus Lepus; species Lepus europaeus. The sequence continues at coordinate 152,580,599 of NC_084829.1, read as the reverse complement.
GAGTATTAGCAGCCTTATAGATAAGAGTGTGCAGTACACTGCCATTTGTGTTAAAATAAATAAAAAAATACAGTGTACAGAATGTGTTGCCACTTGTTTTAATGTATATATGAAGTATGTATTACATATAATGTACATATTGCTTTATGTGTATATACATATATATCAATGGAATATTTCCAGAGGTTACATGAGAAATTGTAACAAGGGTTACTTCCAGGGAGACAATTTGGTGGCTAAAGGAGAGATTAAAGGGAAGAATAACTTATATCTTCTTTGTACCTTAAATCTTTTTTGTGCATTTAGAATTTTGTAAGTAGGGGTAGGAATTCAGTACAGTGATTAAGTCACCACTGGGTTGCTCACATCCCAAATCAGAGTACCTGGTTTGTATCCTGGCTACTTTGCCTCCAATCCAGCTCTACTGCTACACTGGTGGGAGCAGTAGGTGGTGGCTCAAGCACGGGTCCCTGTCTCTCACATGGAAGACCTGGATGGAATTCTGGGCTCCCGGCATTAGTCTGGCCTGGCCCTGGCTATCGACAGCATTTGAGGAGTAAACCAGCAGATGAAACCTCTCTCCTCTCTCTCTCCCCTCTCTCCCTCCTCCCTCCTCCCTCCTCTCTGCTCCCTCCTCTCCCTCTCTCTCTCTCTCTCTGTGTGTGTGTTTGGTGTGTGTCTGGTGTGTCTCCTCACCCTTTCAAATAAAATGAAATTTAAAAATTTTAAAGCTTTGTATTTTGTGAATGCATTGTTCACTTAAAAATAAAATTCAAATTTAAAAACTCCTTATCACTAAAATCTAGAAAGCCCAGTAAGCCCTCTCTGCTTTAAATTCTCTTTTGTTTCCAATTAGGAAAAATGTTTGTTTATTGAATGGCCTGTTCCAGTCACTCAGTTCTACCTGGCCCCTGACCCTCCTGCTGAGAGCAGCCTTTTGAAATTGGGGTCCCAACTCTATGTGCTCACCACCACCCACGCCCCCCTATCTGTAACCCCACTTCTGCCTCGTATGCAGGACCACAGGTGCACACACCCTTCGCAGACTGTACCTGCTCCAGCCGGCCTTTCTCCTCAGCGAGGGAGGCAGCTTTTCTCTGCTCCCTGTGGACTTCTGAAGCCAGCCTCACGATCGTCTCTCTGTTAGCTTTTGCCTCCATCTCATGGACGTTTATAGCCTCTTCAAGAGTAACGATCTGTCCTTTCACCAAAGCGTTTTCCTTGCACAGTTCCCTGAGCTGCAGGGAAAGCAATTACTGCTTAATGTAGCAATTAACAGTGTCACTTTCTCTAGGCAACTCACCATCTGTTCCCCAGCGACTGCATTATCATAGGAAAACAGTAAACCTACCATGCCTACAGGGACTCAAAGATCACATTTTCAATGGCAACCTGGAAGCTGCTGTCAGGCACAAACTCAGAGGCCAAATTCCAGTGATTTAAAGGCAGCCACAAGGCAGAGATGATAGAAGAGTCACAGAAAGCTTCCCAGAGGAGCTGGCATCAGTGAGCCTCTGGCTGCTGACCGTTCAGGTGGTGCTGTCCCACAGACCTCACAACAGGCAGCACAGCAAGAGGGGTGCCCAGCACACAACCACTCAGGCCTGCTGCATGCAAGGCGCCATGTGGCACTGGTGGAAATACGGAGAACAAGATAATTGCTTTTTTAAAAGACTTATTTATCTGAAAGGCAGAGTGAGAGACAGAAACAGGGGTGGGGGCGGGAAGTCTTCCATCTGTTGGTTCACTCCTCAAGAGCCAGAACTTGAGCCAAGCTGAAGCTAGAAGTCAGGAACTCCATCTCAGTCTCACAAGGGTAGCAGGGGCTCAAGCACTTGGGCCGTCAACGGGTGCCTTTCCAGCCGTATTAGCAGGAAGCTGGATCAGAAGCCTAGTAGCTAGAACTCAAGCTGGTACTCCAATATGGGATGCCAGTGTTACAAGTGGCTTAACCCGCTGTGCCACAACACCAGCCCCAGGACTATTTTTAAAGCTCTCTCTTGTATTAATATAAGCATAGAAAAATTCAGAATAGCATGCTCCGATAGTGTTTCACACAGTGGCAGGGGAAGGGGGCTGGGATGACAGGCCTTTTTGCTTTCTATGTTGTGCTCTGGAAGTTACTGGGAGCTTTCATAAGCTCTACAAGGAGAGAAAATAAAAGCAAGCAGGCCCCTTGACCTCAGGCAACTGGCCAGCCCCACATGACAGGCCCAGCGTTTGTGTTACCCCCTTAGCTGCAGGACTTTGCCATCACTGCACGCTCTTCCCAACTCAGCACTGTCTCCTCTCAAGGACACTCTTCCTCACAGTTGCATGCTCTCTTCCCCACCCTCCTTCAAGGTCCCCACCCCAGGGCTCACTCCTCGGCCAGTCCCCTTCAGCCAGTACCCCCCTGTCCACATCTGAATGCTGACTCATGTGTCTCCATTGCGGCCTTCACTATGATACGTTAGATGCTTATTTGTTTATTTCTTCACTATCTTTACTCTATGATGAAAGGAACTCTACAAGGGCACACACTGTCTACTGCTGTGTCCCCAGCACCCAGAACAGCGCCTAGCATATAGTAAGCTTGCACTGTGTAATTTTTGAGATGGATGAATGAATATCAAATAAATGATGAGTAATGCCTCCTGCTCCACTGAGGTTCTTTGAGAGTGTAGGTGCACCTGTGTGTACAAGAGTATGTAAAAGTGAAGGAGTGGCTTTGAAAACAGAGTTATTTTGTTCTACTTCTCCGGAAAACACCAGCGAGGCCGCAGTCCATCAAGGCAAGAGGCTTCCTGGCCTTTTTACCAACAGGCATCTGCTCAGCTGGTTGGGGCTGGAACTCCAGAGTCCAGCTGTCTGTCATGACATACAAGTTCCATCACCATTCAGAGATGGTGAGGCCAAGAGATCAGGACACCTGCCGCAGAGAAGACAGTGTGTTACAGCTCCTGAGTGGAGGGGGCACGCCAGGGAAGCACCAGGGCCACGCAGAAGGCTGAGAGTGTGGGGCAAATGTGGGCAAGAGCCTTTACTGTGGGGCTGCCACTGTGGCATAGCGGGGAAAGCTGCCATCTGTGCTGCTGGCATCCCATATGGGTGCTGGTTCGTGTCCCAGCTGCTCCTCTTCCAAACCAGCTCCCTGCTAATGTGCCTGGGAAAGCAATGGAAGATGGATCAAGTACTTGGGCCCCAGATCCACTTGGGAGGCCTGAAAGAAGCTCTCAGCTCCTGGCTTTAAATCAGCCCAGGTCCAGTCATTGTAGCCATTTGAGGAGTGAACCAGCAGATGGAAGATCATTCTCCCTCCCCCTCCCCCTCCCCCTCCCCCTCCCCCTCCCCCTCCCCCCTGTAATCTTTGCCTTTCAAATAAAAAGAAAAAAAGAGCTTTTACTGTGATTTCCATGGGAAGCATGGAAGGTCAAGGCAGGTCAGCAGGCTTCGACTGGCTCAACTGAGTCACTTCAGTGGCTCTGGGGAGTTGGGGCTATCCAGAGTTATCTGGCATTTGGTCGTGGGGTGATTAGGGTAGGAGATGGTGGCTCAGCTGTGAAGAGCCAGAGAGAGAGTGAGCTGAGGGTTGGTGAAGTCTTCTCCCAAGAGACTCATTTGCCATCTCTAAGAATTGTTGACCCTGGGAAGGGGAGCCTCTCTTGGGTCAGCCAAGCCCCAGATGTCAAAACATCAGAAACACAGAAAATCAAAGGCCAAGGCTGATACAGGGCAAATGCCCAGTCTAGCACCTAGCAGGCATCTTTGACAGAGGAAGGGGTGTCGTGAAAGAAGGAGCTTCTGAATTGAATCCACTTTTCTTTACCCCACTGCTTGCCTTGAGAGACAACCCCTCGAACCACTCTGAAGTGGACTTTTACAGTGTGGGTCACGTGTCTGCTGTGCTTAGAGGGAGGGAGGCACGCACCCAGCACCCACCAGGGCACCAAGCTGACCATACCCGTGAAGTGACGTACTTTCTGAAGTTGCAGGAATTGCCCTGGCAACTTAAAAGTATACAACTGAGAGGCAGCTTTCAAGAATGGCTGCATGGAAACCTGTCAGGAAGCCAGGATGGGAAATGTCTGGAAATGAGCAGATATTCTGAGCACACAAATCCTTCCAGGTGCCCCAAGGAATCACTGATGTGAATTCTTCAGTTGATATCATTGTTTTCCATTTAATGGCCATCTACCATTAAGGGAGGATTTTTATTATTTGGTTTTCATATAGAATTTAGAAAGCATTTTAAAACTAACCTCAACCTTATACTCAATAAGTATACCCCAAAACAACACACAACTGATTTTTTTCCTGTGCCTGTGTTTGTCTGTAACCAACAAACTCCCTAAAACACATCACAGAAATAATTTGTTAAATTTGACAACTTAAATATATTTTAGACAAAATAATTAATCCCTCTTGGAGAAAAATTAATCCCAACAAATGCTAGAAAGGATCTTGTAGGAAAGGGTGGCCCATATAGGTGATGTGGTTTGTCCTGTGTCACACCGTTAATGCTACACAGGCATGCTGCCCTGTAACCCTGCCATGCCCAGACTCAGACACAATACTTCCTGTCATGTGTCTGAATGACCACTGCACTGACAGCCTGGTGAACCTGCGCACAAACACCTTCAAAATGATGTCTTCACCCGACGCCTGTTCATTCTTCTTGTCCAGATCCAGGCAGTCACGAAGCTGGGTTAGGAATTCCTGATGTTTCCTGCCACTCTCAGAGATTTGGTCCTTCTGCTCTTCATTTTCCTTCAAATGCTTTCTATCAGGCAAATAACAGATAACGAAGGGCTTAATACCACGGAAGGTAGCGTTCGTCAGCCTGAGTCAGAACTTAGGCTCTCTAAGGGAAATCATGAATTCACGCCGTTTTCAACACAGCACAGTCTCCCAGGCCACAGCCAAGCTGTGGAGGGTAAGGAGAGGCGTAGAAGAAAGGGAAGGAGAGGCGCAGAAGTAAGGGCAGGAGAGGCATAGAAGTAAGGGCAGGAGAGGCGCAGAAGTAAGGGCAGAAGAGGCGTAGAAGAAATTTCAGGGCAGCTACACTTTGCAGAAATGTGGGGAAATCCCCTGGTACCCCATTCCTAGTCACAGGAGGGAAGATGGGCTCTCTGCCTCCTGTCCTGGACCCTTTAGGCTCTGTGGAGTGGAGGCTTGTAGAACCTATAGACCCTGTCCATGGGTCTCCTCACAGTGCACACAGCCACATGTCTCCACTAGGGCCTCCAGGGCAGGACAGTGCTGCTCCACTGGTTCTAGAGGACCTTGCTTTGCTTTGTTTTCAAACATTGCACATGAGCCCTAAGGGTCCTCGGTCATGGCCAAGCACACTACCATAACAAAAAAATGTATCAGGAGCAGGGGACTCCCACTTCTGAAAACAGTGGTGTTCAATCATTAGTAGCCTTCACACAGCCAGAATGTTTCAAAAGTATCGAAAGAACAGTGAAATGGGATAGTATGAATACTATATTTCAAATCGCAGAAAGGTTTGTTAAAATAATGTGGTCTTTTTTGAATGCTTTAAAGGTAAAATAAAAAACCAAGAGATCTTAAAAATAGACTCACTTCAAAGGACAATTAGAATCGTTTCAGTAATTTAGTATCATTTTTTCAATATACTAGATAATAAACATGATTATTGCTTTACTGTTTTACCATGTTGAATGTGTATTGCAAATTTTTCTCTCTATTCAAAGATTAACAAAACATGTAATTGCATATACTCAAAAACATATCATATTTCCATTTAGAAAAAAAGATCTAACAATAAAAGACTGACATCAATGTCTCTGAGTTCTTATTTTCTTTTCTTTTTTTTTTTTTTTTTTTTTTTTTTTTGTGACAGGCAGAGTTACACAGAAAGAGAGAGACAGAGAGAAAGGTCTTGCTTTTCCATTGGTTCACCCCCCAAATGGCCGCTACGGCTGGAGCTATGCCGATCTGAAGCCAGGAGCCAGGTGCTTCTCCTGGTCTCCCATGCGGGTGCAGGGCCCAAGCACTTGGGCCATCCTCCACTGCCTTCCCAGGCCACAGCAGAGAGCTGGACTGGAAGAGGAGCAGCCAGGACAGAATCCGGTGCCCCAACCAGGACTAGAACCTGGGGTGCCGGTGCCGCAGGCAGAGGATTAGCCTAATGAGCCGCGGCGCTGGCCCTGAGTTCTCATTTTCAACATATGGAAGGTAATATTTATCAGGTCTTTTGTACTCGTGAAAGGCAGTTGATGCTATGACTCAGTTGGTTTCCATATATGATCCCATACATTAACCCCACAATTTCAATCTTTTCCATTGCTAAGGCTCCTAAGCCACATCTACATCTATGTGCATTTCACTTGATCCAACGGACCAACGGAGCACCTGGAATCTATTCAGCCATCTTGGAATCCACAGTAAATCTTTTCAAAAAATTACTATATCGCAAGCTGTGATGAATAGCCACGTGTGCTCATACTTCCACAATTATGTGATTTTGTCTAAACGTAAGAAAAGAACGTGCTGATTTCGATGAGGGGAAGACAGCAGAAGAGAAGCAGAGGACGTGCACTCCCGGGGAGAGTTGGAGACGTTTGCCGTGGAAGCTCCACAGAAAGAACAGGACACTGTGGATCAGTATGGAGAGCAGACGTGCAACCGCAAGCAGGGACACCACGCATGACGCCCGCAGCCGGGGGCTAAGGAGACTCCAGCTTCTGAGAGCCAGGTGCGCGCAGCCTGTGGCAGCCTGTGCCTCTGGGGATACTGACGGGAGAGGACCTTCAGGCCACACTGACTTTGAGTCCTGCCTGGAACTTAGCAGGGAAGCAGGGCACCCTCCTAACCCAGTGATGGGAAAGCACATTTCTATCTCCCTGTCCCTGCACAAGGGTGCCAGGCAACCAGCAGGGAGAAGGCGCCATCTTGACCCCAGAAGAGGCTGTAGCGGCTCTCATGCGCATGACCAGGGGATTTTATCAGAGGGGGAATAAAGCGTATTTCTCACTGACTTTGAGTATGGCTGGGAGGGTTGACTGGCAGCTGAGCATCCACTTAAGATTATGAGGTACCCCCATGCTCTCAACCTACCACAGACTCCAGGGCTCAAAGTGTGAAGACAGAGCACCGACAAGAAGCTGGCTCTGGCCCGGCTCCGCAGCTCAATAGGCTAAATCCTCTGCCTGAGGCGCTGGCACGCCGGGTTCTAGTCCTGGTCGGGGCGCCGGATTCTGTCCCGGTTGCCCCTCTTCCAGGCCAGCTCTCTGCTATGGCCGGGGAGTGCAGTGGAGGATGGCCCAAGTCCTTGGACCCTGCACCCGCATGGGAGACCAGGAGAAAAACCTGGCTCCTGGCTTCAGATCAGTGCGATGCGCTGGCTGCAGCAGCCATTGGAGGGTGAACCAATGGAAAAGGAAGACCTTTCTCTCTGCCTCTCTCTCTCACTGTCCACTCTGCCTGTAAAAAAAAAAAAAAAAAAAAAAAAAAAACGAAGAAGCTGGCTCTGGATATGACTCTGCTCTCTCTGTGGCTGGTGCAGGCTTTTGGGGCAGAGAGAGGATCATCTATACCCCGTAAGCATGGGAGCCTTGCACACTGTGACTGTGGGAATTCTATAACTGCACAATAGGGCATGGGGTGTAGCTGGGTCTCTGGGCAATCACTGTGTCTGGAGTCATAGGCTCAGAGATCCCCAATGGGTTAGGTGGGTCATTTCAGAGATTCCATGATCACACTGAGGTCCGCACAGATCCTCTGTGCAGGTCATGTGCCAGTGTGGGTGAGGACTGCAGCCACTGTGGACTAGCTCCAGGCACTGACCACCTTGGAGGACAGGAGATGAGATTGTGACTATACCAACAGGCATGATCATACCCACCACCCTGCTGGCAATAGAGGAAAGCTATCACATACAACTTGGGTGTAACCCTGGATTCTCGGTCCACACTTGAGCACTGACCAGAGCTCCCTGACCCCATCCAGCACTCGCCTCTGGGTATTCACTGAGGGAGCAGATACTACATTAAGCCACAAAGGCAAATTTCAAAACTAAAAACAATCAGCCGGCGCCACGGCTCAATAGGCTAATCCTCCGCCTTGCGGCACCGGCACACCGGGTTCTAGTCCCGGTCGAGGCACAGGATTCTGTCCCGGTTGCACCTCTTCCAGGCCAGCTCTCTGCTGTGGCCCAGGAAGGCAGTGGAGGATGGCCCAAGTCCATGGGCACTGCACCCACATGGGAGACCAGGAGAAGCACCTGGCTCCTGCCTTCAGATCAGCGCGGTGCGCCGGCACGCTGGCTGTGGCGGCCATTGGAAGGTGAACCAACGGCAAAGGAAAACCTTTCTCTCTGTCTCTCTCTCTCTCTCACTGTCCACTCTGCCTCTCAAAAAAAAAAAACACACACACACCTAAAAAAAATCAGTAGAGAAACTGACAAGTGTTTCCACAAATGCCTAAAAATAAATGCAGAAATTCAAGGAACAAGAAACAAGAACAAGGAAGATAACATGACTCCCCCAAAGGAGCACAACAACACTTCAATATTAGAATGTAGAGATGGGGGCCAGTGCTGTGGCATAGTGGGTAAAGCCACCGCCTGCAGTGCTAGCATCCCATATGGACACTGGTTCAAGTCCCAGCAGCTCCACTTCCAATCCAGCTCTCTGCTATGGCCTGAGAAAGTAGTAGAACATGGCCCAAGTCCGTGGGCCCCTGCACCTGTGTGGGAGACCTGAAAGAACCTCCTGGCTCCTGGCTTCTGACTGGCATAGCTCCATCCAATGTAGACATCTGAGGAGTGAACCGGAGGATGGAAGACCTCTCTCTCTCTCTCCCTCTCCTTCCCTCCCTCCCACCCTCCCTCTATCTCCTTCTCTCTGTGTGTAACTCTGACTTTCAAATAAATAAATATTTTTTAAAAAGAATGTAGGGATGAAGAGATGAAATGCCTGAAAAGGAATTCAAAAGAATGATTATAGGGTTACTAAGAGCAATGAGAGGCAAACTCATGAGTTAAAGAAATCCATACATGACATGGATAGAAAATTTTCCCATGAGATAGAGATTTTGAAGAGAAATCAAGCTGAAATATTAAAAATGAAGAATTCAGGGGCTGATGCTGTGGTGTAGTCAACTAAGCCTGTGGTGTGAGCATCGCATATGGGCGCTGGTTCGAGTCCCAGCTGCCCCTCTTCTTATCCAGCTCTGGCCCAAGTCCTTGGGCCCCTGAACCCATGTGGGAGACCCAGAAGAAGCTCCTGGCTCCTGACTTTGGGTTAGCCCAACTCCAGCCATTGTAGCCACCTGGGAAGTAAACCAGCGGATGGAAGACCTTTCTCTCTGTCTCTCCCTTTCTCTCTGTAACTCTACCTCTCAAATAAATAAAATCTTTTAAAAATAAAAATAAGATATTAAGAATTCAATATGTCAAATAAAAAATACAATGGAAAGCTTTAACAACGGACTTAGTGAGGCAGAAGAAAGAATATCCAAGCTAGAAGACAAATCTTTGCAAATTTATCATGCCAAAAAAAGAAGAAGAAACAAAATTAAAAAAAGAGTTTGAGATTCATGGGGTACTATCAAACGACCCAACATAAGGGTCTTACTAGTTCCTGAAGGTGTGGAAAAAGAGAATGGATTAGAAGGTCTCTTACATGAAATAGTAACAGAAAATATCCCTGATTTGGAGAAAGAAAGGTAAATCCAAGTTTAAGAAGCACATAGAACTCCTAATACAATGACCAGAAAAAATCTTCACCATGACACATTACAGGGAAACTTTCAACATTAAAACATACAGAAAAGATTCTAAAATATGCACAAGAGAGATGCCAGATGACTTCTAGAAGATTTCAATTAGACTCACAGCTGACTTATCACCAGAAACTCTACAGATTAGGAGAGAATGGAGAGACACATCCCAAGTCTTAAGAGAAAAAAACTGTCAATCCAGAATATTGTGCCCTGGAAATCTCTCATTTATGAATGAAAGTGAAATAAATATCTTCCACAACAAACAAAAATTGAAAAAAAGTCACCACTCATCCAGCCTTACAAGCAATGCTTAAGGATGTGCTACACAGAGAAACACAGAGAGTCACCATTATGAAAGAATGTGAGGCCGGCGCCGCGGCTCACTAGGTTAATCCTCCGCCTTGCGGCACCGGCACACCGGGTTCTAATCCCGGTCGGGGCACCAGATTCTGTCCCGGTTGCCCCTCTTCCAGGCCAGCTCTCTGCTGTGGCCAGGGAGTGCAGTGGAGGATGGCCCAAGTGCTTGGGCCCTGCACCCCATGGGAGACCAGGAGAAGCACCTGGCTCCTGCCATCAGATCAGCGCGATGCGCAGGTCGCAGTGCCAGCCGCGGCGGCCATTGGAGGGTGAACCAACAGCAAAAAGAAGACCTTTCTCTCTGTCTCTCTCTCACTGTCCACTCTGCCTGTCAAAAAAAAAAGAAAGAAAGAAAGAAAGAATGTGAAAGCAGAAAATCTCCTAGTAAAAGCACAATGGAAATCCAAAGCAAACAACAGGAATATTTACAGGGAAACAGCAGGGCCAAGTCATGACTTATCAATAATAAACTTGAATGTAAATGGCCTAAATTCCCCCAATTAAAAGCTACAGACTGGGCTGGCACCACAGCTCAATAGGCTAATCCTCTGCCTGCAGCGCCAGCACACTGGATTCTAGTCCCGGTCGGGGCACCGGATTCTGTCCCGGTTGCCCCTCTTCCAGGCCAGCTCTCTGCTATGGCCCGGGAGTGCAGTGGAGGATGGCCCAAGTGCTTGGGCTCTGCACCCCATGGGAGACCAGGAGAAGCACCTGGCTCCTGGCTTCAGATCAGCACAGTGCACCGGCCGCTGCACGCCAGCCACGGCGGCCACTGGAGGGTGAACCAACGGCAAAAGGAAGACCTTCCTCTCTGTCTCTCTCTCTCTCTCTCACTGTCCACTCTGCCTGTCAGAAAAAAAAAAGATACAACAAAGAAAGAGAACAATAGACCAATATCCCTGATGAACATAAATACAAAAATCCTTCACAAAATGCTAGCTAATAGAATCCAACAACACATCAGAAAGATCATTCACCATACCAAGTGGGATTCATCCCTGGTATGCGAGGGTGCTTCGATATATGCCAATAGAAAAATATCATACTTCACACAAAAAAAAATTCGAGATTAAAAACCATATGTTTATCTCAATACTCAGAGAAAGCATTTGATAAAATACAAATCCTTTCAATACAAAAATTTTAAGCAAATTGAGTATTAAAAGAATATTCTTCAACAAAATCAAAGCAATGTATGACAACCCAGAGCCAGCATTATATTGAATGGGAAAAAATTGGAAACACTGCACCTAAATCTGGAACCAGACAGGGATGCCCACTCTCTCCATTGCTATTCAATGTAGTCCTGGAAGTTTTGGCCAGAGCCATTAGGCAAGAAAAACAAATCAAAGGGACACAAACTGGAAAGGAGGAAGTCAAACTGTCCCTGTGTGCAGATGACGTGCTTCTATAGATAAGAGATCAAAAAGACTCCACTGAGAAACTATTGGAACTCATAAGAGTTTGGTAAAGTGACAGGATATAAAATGAACGCACAAAAACTAACAGCCTTTGTATATACAGATATTGCCTTGGCTAAGAAAGAACTTGTAAATTCAGTCCATTCACAACAGCTTCAAAAAAATTTTAAATAACTTGGAATCCATTTAACGAAGGAGGTGAAAGATCTCTACAATGAAAATTACAAAACTTTAAAGAAATAAATAGAAGACACAAAAAAGGAAAAATCTTCCATGTTCGTGGGTTGGAAGAATAAACATCATCAAAATGTACATAATAACAAAAGCAAATTACAGATTCAATGCAATCCCAATCAAAATACCAATAGCATTCTTCTCAAATCTACAAAAAGCAGTGGTGAAATTCATATGGGAACATAAGAGAACCCAAATATCTAAAAAAAAAAATCTTAAAAACCAAAACAAATGCAAAGGCATCACACTACCAGATTTCAAGATGCTACAGTGTAGTTATAATCAAAACAGCCAGCTACTGGCACAAAAATAGACATGTAGACCAACAGAACAGAATAAAATCTCCAAAAATCAATCCATACACCTACAATGAACTAATCTTTGACAAAGGAGGTAAAATCAGTCTCTGGAGAAAGGACACTCTTTTCAACAAATGGTGCTAGGAAAATTGGATCTTTGCATGCAGAAGCATGAAACAAGACCCCTACACACCTCATGCAAAAATCAATTCAAGGGGCCAGCGCAGTGATGCACTAAGTTAATCCTCCATCTGCAGCACTGACATCCCATATGGGCACTGGTTCTAGTTCCAGCTGCTCCACTTCCTACCCATATCTCTGCTATGGTCTGGGAAAGCAGTGAAAGACAGCCCAAGTGTTTGGGCCCCTGCACCCACATGAGAGATCACGAGGTTTTCCAGCCATTGTGAGCATTTGGGGAGTGAACTAGCAGACAGAAGACCTCTTTCTCTCTTTCTTTTACTCTCTCTATCTCTCTATCTCTCTCTCTCTCTTCCTCGGGGTGTGTAACTCACTGTCTGTAACTCTACCACTCAAATAAAATCTTTTTAAAAATCAATTCAAGATGGATCAAGGATCTAAATCTATGACATGATACCATCAAATAATTAGAGAACATTGGAGAAACTCTGCAAAACATTGTTATAGGCAAAAATTTCTTGGAAAAAATCCCAGATGTGCAATCAAAGCCAAAATTGACAAATGGGATTACATCAAGCTAAGAAGCTTCTTCACTGCAAAGGAAATACTTAAAGTCATGAGGCAACCTATAGAATGGGAGAAAATATTGGCAAATATTTGCAAACTATGAGACTGATAAAGGATTGATAACCAGAATCCATAAAGAACTCAAAGAAACTCAAAAAAAAAGCAATCCAGCTAGGAAATGAACAAAGGACTTGAATGGTCATTTTTCAAAAGAGGAAATGCAAATGGCCAACAGACACATGAAAAAATGTTCAGGATCATCAGCCAGTGCCGTGGCTCACTCGGCTATTCCTCCACCTGCGGTGCCGGCACCCCGGGTTCTAGTCCCGGTTGGGGCGCCGGTTCTGTCCCGGTTGCTCCTCTTCCAGGCCAGCTCTCTGCTGTGGCCTGGGAAGGCAATGGAGGATGGCCCAAGTGCTTGGGCCCTGCACCCACATGGGAGACCAGGAGGAAGCACCTGGCTCCTGGCTTCAGATCAGCATAGCGCACCAGCCATAGCGGCCATTTGGGGGGTGAACCAACATGGAAGGAAGACATTTCTCTCTGTCTCTCTCTCTCACTGTCTAACTCTGCCTGTCAAAAAAAAATGCTCAGTGTCACCAGCCATCAGGGAAATGCAAATGAAAACCACAATGAGTATTCATCTCACTCCAGTTAGAATGGCAAACATACAGAAATCAACAAACTATAAGTACTGGCAAGGATATGGGGAAAAGGTAGTATCACTAGGAATGTAAACTAGTATGGCCATTGATGAAGACAGTATGTAGATATCTCAGAAATCTGAAAATAGATCTACCATGTGACCCAGCAATCCCAGTCCTGGGAATTTACCCAAAAAAAATGAAATCAACATATGAAAGAGCTATCTGTTCTCTCATGCTTATTGCAGCTGAATTCACAATAGCTAACATATGGAATCAATCATAAGATTTCTATTAGCTGAAGACTGGATAAAGAAATTGTGGTAAATATACATTATGGAATACTACTCAGCCTTTAAAAAGAATGAAATCTTGTCTTTTGCAATAAAATGGATGGAATGGGAAACCATTATACTCAGTGAAATAAGTCAGTCCCAAAAAGACAAATACCATATATTTTCCCTGATCTGTGGTAAGTAATAGAGTACAAAAAAGCAATGTATATGAGCACAATTGACATTTTGAGATTTGATGATTGTTTATAGCCCTTGTCTGTACTGTTCAGAAACAGTGTTTATTTCTTCTTACTATTTGTTGAATTATTTACATAGTGTAGTGTTGATCTTTTTTTTTCTAAGATTTATTTATTTATATGAAAGAGTTACACAGAAAAAGGAAAGGCAGAGAGAGAGAGAGAGAGAGAGAGAGAGAGAGGGGTTTTCCATCCAATGATTCACTCCCCATCTGACTGCAATAGCCAGAGCTGCGCCAATCCGAAGCCAGGAGCTAGGAGATCCTTCCGGGTCTTCCACGTGGGTGCAGAGCCCCAAGCACTTGGGCCATCCTCCACTGCTTTACCAGGCCACAACAGAGAGCTTGATAGGAAGTGGAGCAGCCAGGACTTGAACCAGCATCCTTAAGGGATGCTGGCGCTCCAGGTCAGGGCCTTTACCCACTGTGCCATAGCACCAGACCCAGTGTAGTGTTAATCTTATGAGCACAAACTAAACTGAAAGTAGATCACTGAAAAAATTAAAAGAAAGAATAGGAAAAAAAGGAGGAGGGAGAGTGTGAACATGGCAAAAAGTGAGGGTTGAATGTCGGGGGTGATGGACATAACAATGATGAGATCATTACACATTGTCTCCAGGCATTGAAACATCACACTGCACCCCACGTACATGTACAATCACTACATGTTAAGTAAACGACAGAACCAAGTGCAGGAAACAGGTTTGGTGAATCCTCTGCATAAACTGGAAACAAAACCCCACAAGAAGTATTCAAGGAGCTCTGGAACCAACCAGCATCCTAATGAATGGGGAAAAGCTGGAAGCATTCCCACTAAGATCCAGGACCAGACCAGGATGCCCACTCTCACCATTGCTATTCAACACAGTCCTCGAAGTTTTAGCCAAAGCCATTAGGCAAGAAAAACAAATCAAAGGGATACAAATAGGGAAGGAGGAAGTCAAACTGTCCCTATTTGCATATGATATGATTTCATATAGAGAGGATCCAAAAGACTCCACTAAGAGACTCTATAAGAGAGTTTGTTAAAGTGGCAGGATATAAAACTAACAAGCAAAAATCAATAGGCTTTTATGTATAGACAATGCCACAGCTGAGAACTCCTAGGATCTATCACATTCACAATAGCTACCAAAAAAATGAAATACTTTGGAATAAACTTAACTTTTGAATAAACATCTCCCTCTGTGCACTACCAGCCACTTTGGGTTAAATTTTCACTTAGAATAAATCTTACCAATTGTATATAAAACAATTTGTATTAGAGCTGGTGCTATGGCATAGTAGGTAAATCTGCTGCCTGCAGTGCAGGCATCCCATATGGGCACCAGTTCAAGTCCTGGCTGCTCCACTTCCCATCCAGCTCTCTGCTATGGCCTGGGAAAGCAGCAGAAGATGGCCCCAGTGCTTGGACCCCTACACCTGGAAGAAGCGCCTGGCATTTGGCTTTGGATCTGCATGGCTCTGGCCATTGTGGCCATCTAGGGAGTAAACCAGTGGATGAAAGACCCCCACACACACACTCTGTAACTCTGTATTTCAAATAAATAAACAGATCTTTAAAAAAAATTCATATCCCTAAGCCATAGGACATACACCTGTTTAGGACTGTGCTGTGTTTGGAGACTCTTGATGTCATTTAGAAATGAACTTGAGGAAAACACTGGACTCCAAAGATATGGAGGTCAATAATTTTTTTAAAAGTTCAGTTTCAGGGTTAAATTATGCAAAATGCCTATAAAAGATATATATATCCTGCTATCAGAAGCTAGTATCCTTACAGTAATGAACCTGTATCCTTACTGTAATTTCTCATTGAGTTCCACAACTTTCTTCTTTAGTTCCTGGTTCTCTTTTGTTGTAGCCTGAGCTGTGATTTCTGTTCTGATTTTAGATGTGGCAAGTGCTGCCGATTCCTCCTCTAGCTCCTGCACTCTGTCTCGCAAAGAGGTGAGGAAGGATGACTTTCTGGCATTGTTTTCTTTATAGCTCTCCATTTCAGCTTTCAACTCTTTAAAAGAAACTTCTTTAGAAAGCATCTTGGATCGGAGGTCTCGGAGCTAACATGAAAAGTAAAAAGAAAAAAAAGAGCAAAGGAATGTGAAGTATATGCTTCAAGTACCTTTAAGAAACACAAAACCCCAGTTTAAATTTTTATTTTTTTTATTCAAGACTTAATCCAACTGTGTTTTCTTTTTTTCATATTTGTATCTATATTACCAAGTGGGAAATTATGCCTAAATAATATAGTTCATATTTTAATGCTCATTTTTATTTTATTTTCATCTACTTGAAAGGAAGAACAGTACAGAGAGAAAGAGAGACATATCTGCCATCCATTGGATCAATTCCCAAATACCTCCAACAGCCGGGGCTGGTCCAGGCTAAAGCCAGGAGCCAGGAACTCCAGCCGGGTATCTCCTGTGGGTGACAGGAACCCAAATACTTGATCCGTCATCCGTTGACTCTCAGGATGCATTAGCAGAGGAGCCAGTACCTTTTGCTACGGGATTCAGGCACCCCAAGTGCAGTTTAACTGTCTGCACAACACATGTCCCAGATTTCATATTCAGTCTTGTTCAAAACCAATTGTGCAATGTTTGGTTGACTCAGTCTCATTCAGGAGACATTTGTTGTGCATATTACAAAAAGCAACAAAATATTTTGCAATGCTCACCTATTTCCTAAATCTGTTTTGCTGCTGATAAACAATGAAACATGGATCCTACAAAACACACTATTTGTGATTTCCTGTGATTTCCACAACTATTTCCCAAGTAAACACAGGCTATTTAGTGTATCAAAAAGTTTCTCCCATTTGCCTTCTGGACTATAATTGTGAGTGATAAAAAATATATATTTACACTCCTGAGAAAGACATTGGAAAAAAGGAAAAATCCTTATAGCACTTATACAAAAGAAACATTTTAACTTTTATAAATTCTGTAGTATCAAAATGCTGAGCAATGTAAAATGTTCTTCAAAAAGTTAGTGGGAAAATGGATCAAAACGTAAGTTTTAGGGGCACACATTTGCCCTGCAGTTAAAAGACCAGTTGAGATGCCCATGTCCCATACTGGATTGTCTGGGTTTAAGTTCTGGCTCCACTCTCAAGTCCAGCTCCCTGCTAGTGTGCACTCTGGAAGGCAGTATGTGATGGCTCAAGTGCTTGGGTCCTTGCCACCCACATGTCAGACCTGGATTGAGTTCCCAGCTCCTGGCTTCAACCTGCCTGGGCCAACCCCAGCTATTGCAGGTGTTTGGGGAAGTGAAACCAGTGAATGGGGAGCATGTTCATTCACCTCTCTCTCTCCCTCTCTCAGTCCCCTGGCTCATGAATCAATCAATCAATCAATAATTTTAAAGGATAGTTTTATTTCAGTACAAAAAATTTTAAATCTACACGTGCAATGGCCTTCAGAAAGTTTCTTAATGCATGTAGTGCTTTGGGACAGTGAGTGTGCATGCACACATTTGTTCACAAACTCACACACACACATCAGCTGTAGTGAGATGGATATAATCTCACAGACCAACCTAGTTCTCCTCAGGACCACCAGGCCATGAGCATAATAAGGCTATGGAGAATCTCTCCAAAGCTCCACAATAGGCCTGCTGGAGCCCAGAGCACAGGTGGACCCCAGTCATCTTCCTAGAAGCTCCCCAACTGGTCAGCACTACCACAGGAAAGAAATTCAGAATTCCTCCTAAGAACTCCAGGCTGTAGGCAATCCTCCTCAAAAGGGTGTTCTAAGAGGTCTTAAAATTCTCCAAGACCAATGAGCTTCAACCCAAGGCCCTCAAGTGCAATTCACATCTCTCAAGGCCGTAGAGCCCCTCTGTGATCTAGGCACCAGCCCAAGCCACCCTGCAACCACACACTAGGGAACCTATTTTTTTCCTACCCAGGGCTATTTGGATATTTACAACATCATCTGTGGCCCATACAAAATATTCAACTTAAAAGTTAACTTGCTATAGATTTACTGAATTTCAAGTCCCACAGGGTCAAACCAGATGATTTTGCAGGCCTTATGCAGCCTGTGTGGGGGATATTCCCGATCTCTGGAACCTTAAGAATTACAGCGGATGGGCACACTGTAAGAGAACAGGCATGAATCTTTGTGTTATGGTCCTGTTCCTAATCCCCTCTGCTCTGCTTCATTTTACAAGAATCTAGAAAGGCCGATTCCAGGTGATGAGCATGCGTAACCTTACCTCACTCTGAGCGCACTCGAATTTGACCAAAGTCGCTGCAAGTTCACTTCGAGCATTTTCAGCCACATTCCGATAATGGTTTAATTGCTCCCGAGAGACGGGGACTTCCAAAAGATGATCGTAAGTTTCCTGGTAGAGTTCCCCAAAAGACAAAATATAAAGAAGAATGTTAAACAGTCTTTGCTGTGCAGCTGTGCAAAGACAAAAACAATCTTTGTATCCCAAATGAGTCAAAAATTCTACCCATAAATGTGTTGTTTTCAGATCATTTCGTTTTCATTCTCAAAACTCAGAGGCAGCCCAGAAACAAACCACATGCTCTTTCAGGATGGTGGTGGGATTTGACATTTAAGCCTTCTTTTACCCAACTCAGACGCTATTTAACTTCTTCCCAGAACAGGGAGAGTCAACAAGGAACTATAACCTTGTAAGCAGGAGACAGTTTTTATTGTTTGTCTGTTTACAGACTACACAGCTGATCAACTCTCCTGTTGTCTGTTGAGTACAGTGTCTTGTTAGCTAACCAAAGGGCTCACACGAATTTAATGGAAAAGGATGTCTCCTTCATGACGATTCGTGGTGCCTTTTCTCCTCAATCTCATGTCCCCTCCTTGGGCCATGAAGATGATTCACAGGAACGCATGAGATTGGAGGCTAGGTGGGGATGCAGGGCCAATTCCTACACCATATAAAAGGGAACAGCTCCACAGATGGTTGCCCCCAATAAAATAAGGATCCCAGCCAGGCCAAATCATTCCAGTTTTTTAGAGACAAGTCATATGTCCAGACTGAAGTAAAAATTCCCAGTTTTTATAGCTTGAAAACTAACTTAAATGTTTTTTAAAAACACTATTTGATCCAAATAAACACACCTGCAGAGCAGATTTGGAGGGCTGGGCTGTGGGTCACAGTCTGCAACCTCTGATTCTGTTTCTGTGCTGTGCAGGCCATATGCCTACATCCTTCCAGAATTATTCCCCACTTTGGAAAAATACCCACATTCACTTCTACAAATATCCAGGCATGGAGTCTTTGTGAAAAACAGATAAGAAAGCCACCCAGTTTTGAAGGATCAGGCAAGAGGTCACACAAAGGTGGAGTTCCTGGAATATCTCAGTGGCCTCAGGCAACAAGTCAGTAAAACTGGTTTATAACTGTCAAAGGTTACTCAACTGCCAGCAGCTACTGTTTGAGATACTCATGAATGCAAAAGTCATCTTAGAGCCCTTAACTTGACAACAAGCTTTGTCATAGTATGTTGCAATCACAAGTTGCCTAACAAAACCTCAGGGCACCTAGTAACTGCCAGTGTTTGCTGATCACAGCACATCCAAGGGGATGGTAAATAAGTACTCCTGGGGAGAAAGTGTAAGAGGTTTAACGGACTCCCTTACTGGAGCAGCACATCCTGTTCAACCCCACTCAGTATTCACAAGGGTCCTTGCCACCCCAACCGCCACAGCTACAGTGTCCAAGGGGGGCCATGTGGAGACACGGGTCACTCAGCACAGGACTGAACTGCAGGGTGTGTGGTGCACCGTTTCACAGCGTTCGTTAGGAAAGCAAGTTCCTCCATGGCTGTGATTCTTTCAATGACTGGTATCTTTTTTAAGGAAGTTATATAGCCATACTGTTAGGTACAAAGATAGAAATTATCCTTCATGTGCAAAAAGGGCCAAAAGAAGACAAGGCACCTGCAAAAAGCAAGGCAGCAGCCGTGGAAGCACCAAGAATCTTTTTTAACTTTTATTTAATAAATATAAATTTCCAAAGTACAACTTTTGGATTACAGCAGCTTTTTCCCCCATAACCTCCCTCCCACCCGCAACCATCCCATCTCCCACTCCCTCTCCCATTCCATTCTTCATCAAGATTCATTTTTAATTATATTTATATACAGAAGATCAACTTAGTATATGTTAAGTAAAGATTTCAACAGTTTGCACCCACACAGAAACACAAAGTATAAAGTACTGTTTGAATACTAGTTTTACCATTAATTCACATAGTACAACACATTAAGGACAGAGATACTTCATGGGGAGTAAGTGCAGAGTGACTCCTGTTGTTGATTTAACAATTGACACTCTTATTTATGATGTCAGTAATCACCCGAGGCTCTTGTCATGAGCTGCCAAGGCTATGGAAGCCTCTTGAGTTCACCAACTCTGTCAGTATTTAGACAGGGCCATAAGCAAAGTGGAAGACTCTCCTCCCTTCAGAGAAAGGTACCTCCTTCTTTGATGGCCCGTTCTTTCCACTGGGATCTCGCTCACAGAGATCTTTCATTTAGGTCATTTTTTTTTGCCACAATGTCTTGGCTTTCCATGCATGAAATACTCTCATAGGCTTTTTAGCCAGATCCAAATGTCTTAAGGGCTGACTCTGAGGCCAGAGGAAGCACTGAGAATTTTACACCACACTACAAAGTCCTGCCCATACTTCAGTAATTCTATAGGTGGCCCCAGCCTTTATTCCAAGAAAAAAACTCCCAGAGAATCCTCTCTGCTAAGCAGGCCACCAAGTCTGATGACACCAGGAAACAAAACCTTGGGAGGGACTTCCCCAATTTCACGCCGCTGAGGAAGTCCTTTGTTCAGGAGAAAAGGGTGGGGTGAAGGCATGGCAGGAGAGCTAGACCCTTTTCCCTATAAACCACTGTCTGAATGTAGGCTGGGCACCCTCTCCCTCAGATTCGGTTGAATAGGTGCCCATTCATTCTGATAGATGCACTGCCTCAGAAAACCTTGCTACCTTGCTTACTGCTACTCTGTCACATCTGAAATTATTCTTCTTACAATTCCATCATTCATACTCCCTTTGTATAAAAAATGTATTTCCTCTATTGAATGTAATATTAAGAAATAGATAAGACAGTTCAGAAATGCCCTTCACTAGGGCTGGTGTTGTGGCATAGCAGGTAAAGCACCACCTGCAATGCCTACATCCCATATGGGCACTGGTTCAAATCCCAGCTGTTCCATTTCCAATCTCACTCCCTGATAATGTGCCTGGAAAAGCAGCAGAAGATAGCTCACATCCTTGGGCCTCTGCACCCATGTGGGAGACTAGGAAGAAGCTCCTGGCTCCTGGCTTCAGATTGCCCAGGCCAACCACTGCAGCCATTTGGGGGGTGAACCAACGGATGGTTCACTCTGTCTCTCTCTCTCTCTCTCTCTCTCTCTCTCTGTAATTCTGCCTTTAAAATAAATAAATAAATATTTTTAAATATAAATTAATTTAAAAATTCAAAAAAGAAATACCCTTCATTTTAAGAGGTTACAGTCTAATGCAGACCAGAGCCAAAAGCATTAGCATCTTCAAATGCTCACAGATGGTCTTGTCACTGCAGCAGGGCCAGGGGGACTCTTGGTTCCTGAGTTGAGAAGACAACTGCTAGGTCTTAACCACTCCTCATGGTCCAGCAGACCGGAGATATTCACCAACCAGCATGTACTGAGGGCTTACCTGGGCCAGACACTGAGCTTGCACTGCAGTAAGGGAAAGAGGACTTGTCAGACAACACTCATGACAGCATCATTACAAACTGAAATAAATGCACAGAAAGGAAAAGCAGATGGCAGAGGAAACTGACTCAAGATGGGGGGAGGTGGAAAGAAAGGGTTCTCTAAAGAAGTAATGATTAAACAGGAATTAAATAGACAAGGGGCATTAAGACAGGAGCAACGTATGTCATTCAGGTAGCAAAAAGTCTGTGCATGGGCCCTATAGCAGGAATACAACCTGCATGGGCAAGGGTCTGAGAGAATGCGGTGAGGTCAGGAGACAAAATCAGGTGACAGGGCCGGTGCCATGGCTTAACAGGCTAATCCTCCGCCTGGCGGCGCCGGCACACCGGGTTCTAGTCCCGGTTGGGGCACTGGATTCTATCCCGGTTGCCCCTCTTCCAGGCCAGCTCTCCACTATGTCCCGGGAAGGCAGTGGAGGATGGCCCAAGTGCTTGGGCCCTGCACCTGCATGGGAGACCAGGAGAAGCACCTGGCTCCTGGCTTCGGATCAGCGTGATGCACTGGCCGCAGCGGCCATTGGAGGGTGAACCAATGGCAAAAGGAAGACATTTCTCTCTGTCTCTCTCTCTCACTATCAACTCTGCCTGTCAAAAAAAAAAACAAAAAATCAGGTGACAAACAGCAGCAACAGAGCACGAAAGACCGTGCCCAGCTGATTCATGGATTTTAGGATCTGGTAGGGTTTCCTTTCCAGAATGTTCTTGGTTGTTGTTACTTGTTCATTTTACCACCTGAAATTCAGAATCAGTTTGTCAGATTCAAAAACAGCCTGTGTTGTCATTGGGATGATGTTAATTGTATAAACTTATGAAGAATTAACTTCTTGTAAATATTGAGTCTTCCAACTAAAATCATTTTGTCCTATTGGTTCAAGAATCCAAATAGGTCTCTTAGTAGCAACTGGAAGTTTTATATTTTGTGGTTCATCTTTAGAGATATTATTTTTTGTTGGTACTATTAATGGAATCTATATATTCCAGTATGTTAAATATGCACCTGGATAGATTTTTGATATCTCTTATTGTTTGGGATAGTTTTCAACTGATTCTCCTGGATTGTACACTGTAAATATGCCAGTCATCTATAAATAATTTCATCCCCTGATTTCTCATTTTTATAATCCTATTTTTTTCTTAATAACCCTGGAGAGGGAAGAGTTAGGGAGAAAACAGCAGAGGAAACTACACAAATTGGGGTAACCCAGTGGACCTACGTGGAAGGCGAGGACGTGCACAGCTTAGGGCTCCAGCAGCCAAGAGCCTCCACACCAGCACTGAAGAGTGAGGTGGGACCAGACTGCAGCAGCCCAAACCACTGGCGAAAAAGCTGCAGGAAAAGCCTAGAGCGAACCCAGCTTGGAGCCCTGTGGGTGATAGTGCACCTGCCAAACCAGAAAAGACAAAGTGGGGCATGTTTTCTCTCTCTGGATCACCCTGCAAAGGTGTCCTGTAACAAGCTGACAGAGAGCAGATGTCATTTTGGACAGACTTAACAGCTGCACCAGCTAGTGTCCATGCCCAGCAACCAGCCAAGCGGAGACTCCTGAGTCTGGTGGGGAGAACAGACAGGGGACTGGGCGCTCCTGACTGTGGGAGGTTTGAGTGCTGAGACTGTGAAAACACTGAGGCTGCGTGGGAGGACTCAGGGTGTGGCTGGGACATTGGGCAGTCACTATGGGAGGCTCTTAATGATTGGCACTCCCTGGTTACCTGATGAGGGACATTGCTGGGGAATCTGAGCTTACAGTGAGGACTGCACAATGCCTTTCTGTGGTCCTTGTGGCAAGAAGACAAATAATATACTCACTGGGACTAGTACCCAGGCACTGGTCTCTGTCAAGGAGAGGAGCTCAGCTGCGTCTACGCCAACAGAAAAGAAGAAACCTCCCCTTACCACACTAAACCTTGGTGTGTCACCTCAAACATGCCCCTCACCCTGGAACACTAACAAAGCTCCTGGCCACACCTACCACACCCCTCTACATATTCCCTGAAAGCAGACACTCCACTAATCCACTAGTAGTCCAAAGACAAAACTTGCCACCGAGAAAAAACAAAGAAGAAGCCAACAAGTATCTCCACAAATGCCGAATTACAAATGCACCAATTCAAGAAACAAGAATAAGGAAGACAACATGACACCCCCAAAAGGAATACAACACTTTAATGCTAGATTGTGAAGATGATAAGACTGAAAAAATGCCAGAAATGGAATAAAAAAATTGATCATAGAATTACTTAGAAGTAATCAAAGAAAATGCATGAACTAATAAAATCCATACATGACGTGAAACAAAATTTCTCCCATGAAATTGGGATCTTAAAGAGAAATCAAAATGAAATCTTGGAAGTAAAGAATTCAATAGGACAAATAAAAAAAAATGGTGGAAAGCCTTAAAAACTAAATCAGTGACACAGAAGAAAGAATATCCAACTAAGAAGACATAGCACAAGAAATTATACAGTCAGACCAAACAGAAGAAAAAGAAATTAGAAAACTAAAAAACACCATTGGGAATCTGCAGGACACTATCATACAAACCAACATACATGTTCTAGGAGTTCATGAAGGCGTGGAAACAAAGAATGGATTAGAAGGCCTTTTTAGTGAAATATTAACAGAAAATTCCCCTATTTGGAGAAAGAAAGGGGCATCCAAGTATAATAAGCACATAGAACCCCAAATAGGCATGACCACAAGAGATCTTCACCACACACATTGTAATCAAACTCTCCACAGTAAAACATAAAGAAAAGTTTCTAAAATGTACACAAGAGAAATGCAGATTACTTTTAGAGGATCTCAAATTAGAGCAGACTTCTCATCAGAAACCATACAGGCTAGGAGAAAATGGAGAGATATATTCCAGTCTTAACAGAAAAAAAACTCAACCCAGAATACTATACCCTGCAAAGCTCTCATTTATGAACGAAAGTGATACAAAAACCTTCCATGACAAACAAAACTGAAAGAATTTTCACCACCCATGCATCCCAGCAGAAGATGTTTAAGGATGTGTTGCTCTGACCTCAGAATCAGCCCTTACAGCATTCCGATCTGGCTAAAAAGCCCATGAGAGAATTTCAGGCATGGAAAGCCAAGACACTGTGGCAAAAAGTGATCTACATGAAGGATCTATGTGAGTGAGATTCCAATGAAAAGAAGGGGCCATCGAAGAAAGAGGTACTTTTCTCTGAAGGGAGGTGAGAACTTCCACTTTGCTTATGGCCCTGTCTAAATACTGACAGAGTTTGTGAACTCAAGAGGCCTCCATAGCCTTGGCAACTCATGACAAGAGCCTCGGGTGATTACCGACATCATAAATAAGAGTGTCAATTGTTAAATCAACAACAGGAGTCACTCTGCACTTATACTCCATGTAGAACCTCTGTCCAGGGCCAGCGCAGTGGTGTAGCAGGTTAACATCCTGGCCTGAAGCACAGGCATCCCATATGAAAGCTGGTTTGAGACCCAGCTGCTCCACTTCCAATCCAGCTCTCTGCTATGGCCTGGGAAAGCAGCGGAGGATGGCCCAAGTCCTTAGGCCCCTGCACCTGTGTGGAAGACCTAGAAGAAGCTCCTGGCTCCTGGCTTCGGATTGCTAAGCTCCAGGCATTGCGGCCAATTAGGGAGTGAACCATCGGATGGAAGACCTCTCTCTCTCTCTCTTTGTCTCTCTCTCTCTCTCTCTCTCTCTCTCTCTGCCTTTCCTTTCTCTCTGTAACTCTGACTTCCAAATAAAATAAATAAATCTTTTTTTAAGACCAGGCACTTCTTCCTGGTCTCCCACGTGGGTGCAGGGGCCCAAGGCCTTGGGCCATCTTCTACTGCTTTCCTAGGCCATAGCAGAGAGCTGGACTGGAAGAGGGAAGCCTGGACTAGAACTGGCACCCATATGGGATGCTGGCACCACAGGCAGAGGATTAACCCACTGCGCCATGGAGCCAGCCCCAAATAAATAAATCTTTAGAAAAAGAAAAGAACCTGTGTCCTTAATGAGTTGTACTATGAGAATTAACAGTAAAACTTATCTTCAAACAGTATTTTATACTTTCTGTGTCTTTGTGGGTGCAAACTATTGAAACCTTTACTTAGTATAGAGTTGATCTTCTGTAAATAAAGTTAATTAAAAATGAATCTTAATGAAGAATGGGATGGGAGAGGGAGGAGGTGGGACAGAAATAGGGGTGGAGGACGGATATTAGGGGAAGAACCACTATATTCCTGAAGCTGTACCTATTTATTAAATAAATAAAAGCTTTCTAATAAAAAAAAAAAAAAGGATGAGCTGCACACAGAAACACTGTCATCACTAAAGAAGGTAGAGGAAAGAAATCTCCCAGGAAAAGTACAAAGGTAATCTAAAGTAAAAAATAGGAATATTTATGGCAAAATGGCAGGGCAAAGTTGTTACTTATCAATAGCCACCTTGAATGTAAATGGCCTCAGCTTTCCAGTAAAAAGACAGAGACTGGCTGAGTGGATTAAAAAACAAAACCCATCTTTCGCTGCCTACAAGAAACACATTTCACCAACAAAGATGCATGCAGACTGAAAGTGAAAGGATGGAAAAAGATATTCCACGCTAACAGAAACCTTAAGAGGGATGGCACAGCCATCATAATATCATACAAAATAGACTTTAACACAAAATCTATTTTTTTTTTTGACAGGCAGAGTGGACAGTGAGAGAGAGAGACAGAGAGAAAGGTCTTCCTTTTTGCCGTTGGTTCACCCTCCAATGGCCGCCGCGGCACCGTGCTGATCCAATGGCAGGAGCCAGGTACCTATCCTGGTCTCCCATGGGGTGCAGGGCCCAAGCACTTGGGTCATCCTCCACTGCACTCCCTGGCCACAGCAGAGAGCTGGCCTGGAAGAGGGGCAACCGGGACAGAATCCTGTGCCCCGACCGGGACTAGAACCCGGTGTGCCGGCGCCGCAAGGCAGAGGATTAGCCTAGTGAGCCACGGCGCCGGCTAACACAAAATCTGTTAAAAGAGACAAAGAAGGACACTATGTAATGATTAAGGGATCAATTCAACAAGAGGATGTAACTATTATAAACATATATGCATTTAATTACAGGGTACCTGGCTATTTAAAAGAAATGTTAAGGGATCTAAAGGGAGATATAGACTCAAATATAATAGTAATGGGGGATTTCAATACCCCACTTTCAGCAATGGACAGATCAACCGGACAGAAAATCAGCAGGTAAATACCAGAGTTAATAGACACTATAGACCAAATGGACCTAACAGTTATCTACAGAACTGTTCATCCTACAGTTACAGAATATACATTTTTCTCATCAGTGTATGGAACCTTCTCTAGGATTAACCACACACTAGGCCATAAAGCAAGTCTCAGAATATTCAAAAAAATCAAAATTATACCATGCATATTCTCAGACCACAATTCAATGAAGCTGGAAATCAGCAACTCAGGAATATCTGGAACATACGCAAACACAAGGAGACTGAACAACTTGCTCCTGAATGAACAGTGGGTCATAGAAGAAATCAAAAAATTTCTGGAAACAAATGAAATCAACAATACAACATATCAAAAACTTATAGGATACAACAAAAGCAGTGTTAAGAGCAAAGTTTATAGTAATTGGTGCCTAAATCAAGAAATTGGAAAGGCACAAACAAACGAGCTATCAATGCATCTCAAGGATATATAAAAACAACAGCAAACCAAACCCAAAACTAGTACTAGGTAAGAAATAATTAAAATTAGAGAAGAAAGCAACAAAATTGAAACAAATAAAACAGTACAAAAGATCAGCAAAACAAAGAGCTGTTTTTTTGAGAAAATAAACAAAACTGACACACCATTGGCCCAACTAACCAAAAAAGGGAGAAGATCCAAATCAATAAAATTAGGGATGAAAATGGAAATGTAACAACAGACACCACAGAAATAAAAAGAATCATCAGAAATTACTACAAAGAGCTGTATGCCAACAAAAACTAGGAAACCTAGAATAAATGGATAGACTCCTGGACTCAACAACCTACCTAAATTGAGCCATGAAGACAGAAAACCTAAACAAACCCTTTACCAAGATGGAAATTGAATCAGTGATAAAGACACTCCCAACAAAGAAAAGCCCAGGACCGGATGGCTTCACTGTTGAATTCCATCAAACATTTAAAGAACCAACTCCACTTCTTCTCAAGTTATTCCAAACAATTTAAAAGGAGAGAATCTTCCCAAATTCTTTCTATGAAGCCACCATTACCTTTATTCCTAAACCCGGAAAAGATGTAACAGAGAAAGAGAACTACAGGACAATTTCCCTGATGAACATAGATGCAAAAATCCTCAAAAAAAATTTTGACCATTCGAACCCAACAACACATCAGAAAGATCATTCACCCAGACCAAGTGGGATTTATCCCTGGAGGCAAGAATTATTCAACATATGCAAATGAATCAATGTGATACATCACATTAACAAACTGAAGAACAAAAATCCATATGATTATATTAATAGATTCAGAGAAAGCATTTGATAAAATACAACACCCTTTCATGATGAAAACCCTAAGCACATTGGGTATGGAAGGAACATTCCTCATCACAATCAAGGCAATTTATGACAAAGCCACGGCCAGTGTCCTATTGAATGAGGAAAAGTTGGAAGCATTTCCACTAAGGTCTGGAATCAGACAAGGATGCCCACTCTCACCATTGCTATTCGACATAGTCCTGGAAGTTTAGCCAGAGCCATTAGGAAAGAAAAACAAATCAAAGGGATTCAATGTGATTCTTCTCCTCCTCCTCACCCCTTTCTGACCTTCTTACTACTCAGTTTTTGGTGTTTGTATGATTGTTAAGTACTTCCCATGCTATTATAACAGTAAGGTATGAAAGAGGACAAAATCAAAATGCTTACACTACCCCTCACTACCTTCTCACGTTCCTCCCTCTCTTATGCTACCTCGGTCTGTTTCCAGGGAACTCCAACTATACATGCACTTAATCTCTTTTGCATGCATCCTCTTTCACTTGTTCTTTCCTATTTCTTTCTCATTCTCTATCATCTCATCTCTTCTCTATGCCTGCCTATCTCCCTCTGTACCTTCCAACTTTGCTCTTATTTCTGTGATGCTTTGTCCCTTTCCCCAGCTCCGCCGGTTCATGTTTCATCTCCTCTTCTTGCCTTGCCACATCTTTCTTGAGGTCCTGTAGCTCTGTTTTCTGAAGTGCTCCATGTAAATGCTGGCTTCATGCAGATGTTGACTGAAATATTTGGTCCCAGTTTTTATGTGTACCATAGCAAGTTTTCTGATAGATATTGCTTCCTCTGTCATATTTATCCTACTCCTTTCCCTATTTATTATTATTTTTGTTGTATACTTAAATTGCTCCTTAAGGGGTGAGATTTTCCTGCTCCAGCTGAGTGGCAGAGATTTGTGTGTGTGCAGGGCTAGGAAAGTAGGGTCAGGTTCTACCCAAGCGGGAGTTTCCCAAAGACACAGAGGCATAGTGTGTAATGTAACTCCATGTGCCCCATACAATGTTCCTGCCAAAGGAGAGAGGCAAGCAGGGGTTCATCACAACACAGACTCTGGAGCTTCCTACCCAACTGTCTCCCAATGGGAGCTTCACTGAGCACTCCCTCTGCTGCTTGTTGGAACTAGAAGCCCACACCGCTAGTCCACACACTTCCTCTTCTGTTGCAAGCAAGAGATTGGGACTTGACTGCTCTGAGTTTGTCAGTGACCTCTGAAAAAGGAGCTCTCCAAGCCCTGTCTGCCACCTGCAGCTTTGGTGCCTCCTACACACAGTTCTGCTCAACCTCTCTGGGAAGCCTTCCTCTTATCTCGCATTTTGGGATTTCAGCCATCTCACGGTTGTCTCAAAAATAGTTTGTTTCTCAGTTTCTTTGTTGTTTGTGGCTAATTTCCAGGAAAAGAAAAAAGAAATGCTAACTGAATACCAACATTTTCAAACTAGAACTACATAGATAGGTTTTTAAAATAAATGGCCCTTTGGTGGTTTAGAAGTATTTTTTAAAAAAAGATTTTAATAAAATTTTTTAAAATTCTCATTTTTCAAAACAATCTAAATCAGGTTATACTCATGCAGGAAACCAAAAGAGAGGTCATCAGAAACCCAAGGACAGTCCTTAGTCTATAACCCTCAGAAAAAGGTAGTGTTGGGGGAAAGAGGCATCACAAATGGTGGTGAAAGAAAATATTGGTCAATAAACAGTGAAGTTAATCACTAATGGGAAAAAATATGAGTGCTGTACTACACATTTTTTTATTTTTTATTTTTGACAGATAGACAGTGAGAGAGAGAGACAGAGAGAAAGGTCTTCCTTCCATTGGTTCACTCCCCAAATGGCCCAAATGGCCAGCGCTGCACCGATCCGAAGCCAGGAACCAGGTGCTTCTTCCTGGTCTCCCATGTGGGTGCAGGGGCCCAAGCACTTGGGCTATCCTCCACTGCCCTCCTGGGCCACAGCAGAGAGCTGGACTGGAAGAGGAGCAACCAGGACTAGAACCCGGCACCCATATGGGATGCCTGCGCCATAGGTGGAGGATTAACCAAGTGAGCCACGGTGCCAGCCCCTGTACTACACATTATAAATGCAAATAATTTAACATAGTTTAAAGTGCTGAATATAAAAAAATAAGGGGGCGGAGCTGTGACATAATGAGTGAGGCCGCAGCCTGCAGTGTCGACATCCCATATGGGCTCCGGTTTGAATCCCAGCTGCTCCACTTCCAAACTAGCTCTCTGCTATGGCCTGGGAAAGCAGTAGAAGATGGTCCAAGTCCTCGGGCCCCTGCATCTGTGTGGGAGATCCAGAAGAAACTCCTGGCTCTTGGCTTCATATTGGTGCAGCTACAGCCATTGCAGCTATTTGGGAAGTGAACCAGCAGATGGAAGACCTCTCTCTCTCTCTCTCTCTCTCTCTCTCTCTCTCTCTCTGCCTCTCCTTCTCTCTCTGTGTAACTCTGACTTTCAAATAAATAAATAAATCTTTAAAAAATAAATAAATAAAATACTTCAATATTTATCTTACCATGAGCATAACTCTGCCTAAGTTTGTTTCTGGCTGCTATAGCAAAATACCATAGTCTGAGTAATTTAAAAGCAACAGGATTTGTTTCTCACTGCTCTGGAGGCTGCAAGTCCATGATCGAGGTACCACCAGCAGGTCCATGTCCGGCGAGGACTCAGTCCCTCCTGGACAGACCTTGCTATTTCCTCATAGAGTGGAAGGGACAAGGGAGCTTTGACAGCTGCCTTCAACAGGGCACTAAAACCATTCACTACGGCTGCAACTTCATTAGCTGATCACCTCTCAAAGACCCTAGCCCGTAAAACCTTCACCTTGGAGTTAGCTTTCAACATATGAATTTTGAACAGAAACACAAACTCTCAGATCATAGCAAGACTTTCTAAGAATAAAAGCAATGAAAGAATATCAAAGAAAAAAAGCACAAAGACAACAAAATTTTAAAACTTCTATACATCAAAACTTTGTATACTGACCTTAAAATGAAAGATCAAACTAGAAAAATATTTTCAGAAATAATACTAAAACTAAAAAACCTTAATGTGCAAATAACCTACCAAAACCAATAAGGAAACCAATGACCTAAGAAAAATTCTATAGAACTAACAATTATCAGAAAAAGAGGCACATGCCACCTAAGGAGTACTGGTCACCAATTAAATACAAATTATATCAATGAAATAATCTTATGGTCTTTAAAACCAGCAAAATTTTAAATATACTAAATAAATGTATTAAGATATAGCTCTATAAGAAAAACAGGCTAACACATTTCCTTGAAGAAAAATAGACTGGTTGGCCGGCGCCGTGGCTCAACAGGCTAATCCTCCGCCTTGCGGCGCCGGCACACCGGGTTCTAGTCCCGGTTGGGGCACCGATCCTGTCCCAGTTGCCCCTCTTCCAGGCCAGCTCTCTGCTGTGGCCAGGGAGTGCAGTGGAGGATGGCCCAAGTGTTTGGGCTCTGCACCCCATGGGAGACCAGGATAAGCACCTGGCTCCTGCCATCGGAACAGCGCGGTGCGCCGGCCGCAGCGCGCTACCGCGGCGGCCATTAGAGGGTGAACCAACGGCAAAAGGAAGACCTTTCTCTCTGTCTCTCTCTCTCTCACTGTCCACTCTGCCTGTCAAAAAAAAAAAAAAAAAAAAAGAAAAATAGACTGGCATAAAATTTCTAAAAAGGAATTTGGCCACATATATTAAAAACATGAAAAGCTAGTATCATTTGTCTCAGTAAGTTTTCTTCTTATATTATCAAGAGAAATGGAAACACGTGAAGAGAAAACATATAGATATTCAAAAAGATCAAAAGGACAATCTTTAGTAAAATTTTTCAAAAATCTACAGTGGTAAAATATTCAAATCAACTAGATTTCAAAACAGAATGTTAACATGAAGAAAAATGATATATTCACATACTAAAATCAAATTTACCTTAAATAAAATTTTTCAAAAAAGAAAAGGGAATGGTTTCCTTAAAAAATAAATAAATAAAATCATATTTAATCATTTAAAAGTTTGTTTTGGTGAATATTTAATGATATGGAAAGTACAATTTTTAGTAAAAAATACAAAATACAAAATTGTACATATAATTTCATAACAGTTGTATAAAAAATTATAGCGACATAAACAACTGAATGAAAGACTGGAAAATAGTGTTTTATATGTGTTAAACCTAGAATTTTTTAAACAGTTATAATTAATAAGAAAAATCACAAACAGCCCAGTAAAAATGAGATTTCCATAAAGATAAATACAAATGACCAAAAAAAAAATTAAAAGATGCTCAACCTCCCTAATAGTCAGAGGTGCAAATTAATGAATATACACCATTTTTTTTGAGAACCAAAGTAGCAAGGTTTACACCATTTTTTTACATTAGATTGGAAAAAAGAGATATTTAATAATATGAAGTGTTGGAAAGTATAAGGAAGATGCTACTTCCCTTAAGATTATTTTAATTTCAGTTTTATTATATTGCACTAACAGAATAGCAGGACAGTTATATAGTTTCCTCTCTTATTCCATTTTGAACAGCTAACAAACTTGCAAATTCTTAATACCTTTACCACCAGATTAGAACAGTGAGCATAATCAATTTTTTACTAATGTTTTACAAATAAAAACAAATTTAAAATAGCTTTAAATACATTCTTTACAAATAATTTAGCATATTTTTATATCATGTTCATTTAGGCTTAAGAATTGAAGCAAGTATATTTCTCTGATGGAACTATGGGAAATCGCTCATTCATGCAATATATAGAGATAATACTAAAGTTGAAGGGGAAAAAAATCCCATTCTTACTTTTCTTTTTTTTTTTTTTTTTTTTTTTTTTTTTTGACAGGCAGAGTGGACAGTGAGAGAGGTAGAGACAGAGAGAAAGGTCTTCCTTTGTCATTGGTTCACCCTCCGAAGGCAGGAGCCAGGTGCTTCTCCTGGTCTCCCATGGGGTGCAGGGCCCAAGTACTTGGGCCATCCTCCACTGCACTCCAGGGCCACAGCAGAGAGCTGGCCTGGAAGAGGGGCAACCGGGACAGAATCCAGTGCCCCGACCGGGACTAGAACCCGGTGTGCCGGCGCCGCAAGGCGGAGGATTAGCCTACTGAGCCGCGGCGCCGGCCCCATTCTTACTTTTCTAAGTGTATCCATAATCATCTACATGATAGATGAGGAAACCCACGAAGCTTCCCACAAAAGTCAGATAGGCATCTTTCAGTTCGTCAGAAGCACCTGATATCTACAGCTGATTTGTAATTAGACAGCATTTCAATAAAACCAGAACAAGCCCTAGACGTTCCCATATAGAAAAGCTTCCAATGGGCTAAGAACTGTTAGTAGCTGATGCAGCCATTCAGAGGATTATGGCTGGTCCTTAAACAGTGCAAGTTCAAACTTGTAAACACCAGAGGGAATCATTTTATATTAACTTATATGCAATTCCATTTGAATTCTTTATCCGAGTGAAACATATGAAAACAGCCTTTCTACAAGCCAACAATGTGGAAACATTTAAAAAAAATAAGGAGTCACTTTTCAAGTAACTGATCAGCTTCGATGGGCTACTCCTAGAAACAGGATCTTGGCCGGCACCGTGGCTCAACAGGCTAATCCTCTGCCTTGCGGTGCCGGCATACCAGGTTCTAGACCCGGTCGGGGCGCCGGATTCTATCCCGGTTGCCCCTCTTCCAGGCCAGCTCCCTGCTATGGGCCCTGCACCCGCATGGGAGACCAGGAGAAGTACCTGGCTCCTGGCTTCGGATCAGCAAGATGCGCCGGCCACAGCGGCCATTGGAGGGTGAACCAAGGGCAAAAAGGAAGACCTTTCTCTCTGTCTCTCTCTCTCTCACTATCCACTCTGCCTGTCAAAAGAAAAAAGAAACAGGATCTTGCTGGAAGGAATCCATTCTGCGGTGACTTTTTGCATACACTGAACTGGACCAGTTCTTTTGTGTGTTGTTCTAAGAGCTCATCGAAACATACACCATGCCAAATAGTTAGTAAAAAAAAAAAAAAAAAAAGAATGTTAGAATATCTGCATTCATGATGGTTGTGGGGTCATAGAGTCCTGGTCCACTCACCACTGGTCTACTCATATACCTCCAAACATTGAAGGCCAAGAAGGGCATATCAAGACCCAGGATAAGCCATTCTGCCTCACAAAGAAACACGATGCAGAAGCAGGTGTGGACAAGGTATTCTGGAAGTGCAAGGGGATCAGGGTATTACATCTATGGGATTCCTGTAATTAGTCTTCAGCTTATCAAATGCTACAATGAGCCAGATAGCAAAGATGAGTGTGGCAGTGGCAGCAGCACCAGCATGTAGCAGAAAGCAGCGAATGTGAACACCATGACCAGGCTGGAGAAGCAGGGAATGGCACAGAGCTACTGATTTTTCTGAAAGTGAAAGTTACAGAGAGACGGGGAGGCAGCAAGAGAGATCTTCAACCCGCTGGTTTACTCCCCAAATGGCCACAGTGGCCCTTGCTGGGCCAGGCTGAAGCCAGGAGTCTGGAACTCCATCCAACTCTCCCATTTAGATGATTTCTGCGGCTTTCCCAGGCATATTAGCAAGGAGCTGGATCTGAAGTGGAGCATCCAGGACTTCATCCAGTGTCCATACGGGATGCTGGCATCATAAGCAGGGGTATAACCCTCTGCACCGCACCAACCTCAGAAGATGTTTTTCTCCTGTGAAGCTGTCAGAAACACAAAATGGCTAGACCCTTTGGATGCCCTACCACTTTGGCAGGATCTATTAAAAATTTATGTAATCACTTATCAGCCTTTTGGCTAAGATCAAGTGTAAAATTTATGTAAACCCTTTCTGACCCAGTAGTTCAACTCCCCAATTATCTCTCCTTGAAAAATAATTTACACATGTGCATAGAAATTTCTAAAAGAATAATCATTTTCCTATGAGTTGTAATAGCAACAAAAGGGGTGGGCAGTGAAACCGTGCAAATTTTAATTGACAGGGCAATGACTAAATAAGGTATTTCCATACCATAGAATTCCACACAACAGATAGTATGAGATATATCTGTATGCTTTGGCTTAATGCTATCTCTAGGTAAAGTGTAGGGTCTTCAAACAATGTAAGGAAAGTACATATTGTAAAAAAAAAAATTTGCATGGATTTCAAAAATTTTGAACCAAAATAAGCCTATCTTGTAATTCTATTCTTCCATGAACTTTTTGAAATACCTTCATACCAGAGAAAAACAGGAAGAAAAAAAAGACCCATAGTTTGATATTGCTTTGCACAAAACATTCATAGGAGGAAAAGTACTGTCTATATGTTTCTACAAATGTATTTAGAGATAAAAGAAGAAAAAAAAAGAGGGGCTCTCCAGCAGACGGTTGGCCAAGCAGTTAAGTTGCTAGTTAACTAGATCATCCTGTATCACAGTACCTGGGTTTGATACCTGCTTCTGGCTCCTAGCTCTAGCTTCCTGCTAATATAGACCCTGAGAGGCAATGGTGAAGGTTCAAGTAATTAGGTTCCTGCCACCTATGTGGGAAACCTGGAGTGAGTTCTTGGTTTTGACCTCAGCACCTAGTCTTGGCCATCGGGAGCATTTAGGGCAGATAGGAACCTGCTCTTTATTTCTCACTTTCTCTCTCTCTCTCTCTCTCTTCCCTCCCCCCACTCATCTCAAATAAATAAACAATTTTTAAAAATAAATAAGGGGCTGGTGTTTTGTTTCAGCAGGTTAAGCCACTGCTTGCAATGCTGGCATCCCTTATCAGAGGGCCAGTTAGAGTTCTGGCTACTCTGCTTCTGATCCAGCTCCCTGCTAACGTGCCTGGGAAAACAGCAGAGGATGGCCTCAGTGCTTGGGCTCCTGTCACCCATGTAAGAGACCAGGATGGAGTTCCTGGCTCCTGGATCGTGGCTTTAGCCTAGCCCAGCCCTGGTCATTGTGCTCATTTCAAGAGTGAACCAGGGATAGAAGATTCTCTCATTCATTCATTCTCTCTCTCCTCTACCTCTCCCATTACCTCTCCCTCTCCCCCTCACTCTCAGTCACTCTGCATTTCAAATAAATAAAATAAATATTAAATAAATAAGAGAAGCTTGGACAGAGGGCACAGCACCTGTTAACAATACTGACCTCTGGGGATTACACTGGAAGCAGAGCTGGGGGAAGGTGGCAATGGTTTAAACTTTTCAAGGATGCATTCATGCATTTATGCATTTATGACACATAACTAAAGAAAAAAATTATGGGAAAGAAAATGTTGTCTGTTATCTTGTGTAAACAAGAGATCTTTACAACGATCCTGTATTACTTTCATAATCAGATAAACATCTCCTCTTAAATTAACAAGAGGGAGAGGACAAGGACACAACCAACCCTGCTATTGGGCATCTTTATAAAGAACATAAGGACAATGAAACAGGGGCAGCGACTGGAACACGCATGAAAGCTGACATTTCAGGGGGGGGGTTGCTCTCCCGATTAAGCCCTCCTGTAGTTCATAACATTTTTTGAAAATTCTTCAACTTTTCTAGTAAGTATTAAACAATCTTTGCTTTAAAAATTTTTTGCCCTATTCAAAATGACAAGATTAAGAACTCATCCATTTATCCTCACATGAGGACAATTTAAGTTATTAGGCACCTCTCAGCTAACCCGTGAAGCAATTTTATATTAATTTTAGAGAGCCAGCTACATATGATTTGATTCTGCTACTGATATTATTATGATAATGATTGAAATTGCCTCACAGGGTGGCTCATAGTCTTTTCAGAATAAAGGATGGTTCCAAAGCTCAATGGCATAAAGCAGAGATAAGCTTATTCATAATTTAGTACACAATGTGCCCAATTATCTGACCTGGGGACAATGTCTTGGGCCAGTCCTACTACTATGGCATTTAGTTGTCTTATTATCCCATGGACCAAAAAATAAGAAGAAAATCACTGCCTCCCTCTGACACACAAAAGCTCCTAAATCTATTCCATTCTCATCTTGCAGTCCCATAACCACCTCCTCTTTGTTCCTGGGTACAATTGTATTACCGCAGGCTCTTCCATTACGGAATGTTTTCCTGTGCCACTCTGCCTCTCTCCCCCTCTCTCTCCACTCCAAGCTCCCAGTGCTACTCAGGTACCAATTCCTTCTGAGATTCCCCCTATTCTCCAACTTCTCCCCACCAAGTAGAGTTCCTTTCCTCATTTACAATGGATACATAAGGTCTGCAAATTGCATCTCACTAGCCTCATCATTTCTCCAGTCCATGGCTGACTACACATCAATTCTTCCCCCTACCTGGGTCTTTCCTGTACCACTGCTTTTGCTGCTGCTTCTTCTATCTGTGCAGAGCTGGGGTTCACAAGGGGCTTCAAGGGAGAGTGTAATAGGTGCGGGGTCCAGGGAATAAATGTGAGCATCTACAGCTTAGCAACTGTGGGAGGCTTTTTGGAAGAGACATTTCTGCATAAAACTAAGTATTGAAAAAGCTGACTGTATTATTTTTACATTATTTTCCCATTCTTTTTCTCTTAGGTAACCCATCTATTCACCTAAAACTCCTTTTAACTCAACTTTCCTATTGAAAAGAAAATAATATTCTAAAATGTTCTCAATACATATCACTACTACAAGATTTTGAGTCTTCTTTTCATTTGGGTAGGAAGGATTTAGGGGATAGATATACTTAGTACCAAACCCTTTGGGGTTTGCTTTTAGTATTATTCTGATATAATTCTTGCATGTGTATGTGCATGTGTGTGTATAAACTTACACTCACTAAGGCAGAAACTCTTCACAATCACTCTTTACAACTCTATGAGTGGGGTCTACTTTTAGGCCCTCAGCTGAAAAGAAGGCAATTAAGCCAAAAAGGAAATGATATTGCCAGATGGACAATAACTAGTAGTAAAAAGAAAACAACAAAATAAAGAAAAACAACCAGTTGATCTGGAATATCAATGACTGTTTATCTGTGCTGTGTAAGTTTAAAAGTAAATGTGAAATATACTCAACGAATGCACATGTAACCTGCCTTGGCCACTCAGGGGGCACTTTGGCATCCACTACATGACCCACAGTTCTTCCAATTTCACAGGAATGTTCACGGCTTGTAGTGTCCATTACTACTTGAATTGGCAAATTATAGTACATCCATAAAATGAGAATCAAGAAAGCAGTTAAAAGAACTGAACTACAATTATTTAGAGCAATTTGGATAGACCTCAAAAACCTACTACTTGGGGCCAGCACTGTGGCTTAGCAGGTAAATTGCCACCCGCAATGCCAGTGTCCCATATGGGCGCTGGTTTGAATCCTGGCTGTTCTACTTCTGATCCAGCGCTCTGCTGTGGCCTGGGAAAGCTGTAGAAGATGTCCCAAGTCCTTGGGCCCCTGCACACACATGGGAGACCTGGAAGACGCTCCTGGCTCCTGGCTTCAGATCTGCTCAGCTCCGGCAATTGTGACCATTTGGGGAGTGAACCAGCAGATGGAAGACTCTCTCTCTCTCCCTCTGCCTCTCTGTAACTCTGCCTTTCAAATAAATAACTAAATAAATACTAAATATATATATATACTACATTTTTAGAAGATTTTATCTACTTATTTGAGAGGTAGAGTTACAGACAGAGAGAGGGAGAGACAGAAAGGTCTTCCATCCTCATCTCCCATAAGGGTACAGGGGACCAAGCACTTGGGCCATCTTCTATTGCTTTCTCAGGCCATGGCAGAGTGCCGGGTAGGAAGTATAGCAGCCAGGACTCAAACCAGTAGCCATATGGGATGCCAGCACTGCAGGCAGAAGTTTAACCTACTATTCCACTGCACCAGCCTCAACATACTTCTTTTTAAATACAGAACAAAACTAACAGTATACTGGCACTTACGTTTTAAAAGTACATGCTAAACAATTATTTTTTAAGTATTAGGCTGAATATTTAATATTCATACATGAAAGCAGGGTTCATTTACATTGACCTACTCACAATAATGGAATTCACAGAGAAGAAGGTAGATTTTGAAAAACACATAACTAGTCTCTGACATGCTACTTCCTCCAGTGAAATATATTTATGCAAGTACAAGTATGACTGCAAAAAGTGATTTGTTTAGTTTTTTTGGGAGGGGGGATGTCAGTGTTTTGAAAGATACCTATGGAAACTTATATAATAACTACACTGGAGAATGGAGGGAGAGGATCATGCTTGGACATGAGGGGCTGGCATTCAGGCATAGCAGGTTAAGCCACCACCTGTGATGCCAGCATCCCATACGGTGCCAGTTCATGTACTGGCTGCTCCACTTCCAATCCTACTCCCTGCTAATACACCTGGGAAAAGCACAGCCCAAGCGTTTGGGCCCCTTTACCCATGTGCGAGACCTGCAAGAAGCTCCTGGCTCCTGGCTCCTGGCTCCCGGTTTTAGCCTGGCCCAGCCCCAGGCATTGTGGCCATTTGGGGAGAGAACCAACAGATGGAAGATCTTTTTCTCTCTCTCTTTCCCTCTGTCACTCTGCCTTTCAAATAAATAAATATTATTTGAAAAATTAATTTCTTTAGTAAATATCCAACAACAGAATGCATTTTTAAAAGAGTCTGATTTAAGGGACTGCACTGTGGCATAGCAGATAGGCACCAGAATTCCACATGGGCACTAGTTCTAGTTCCAGCTGCTCCACTTCTAATCCAGCTCCCTGCTAATGTGCCTGTGCCTGGGAAAGCAGCAGATGGCCCAAGTCATCCGTGGGAGACGAGAGTCAGCTCCTGGCTCCTGGCTTCAGACCAGCTCAGCTCTGGCAATTGTGACCATTTGCAGAGTGAACCAGTGGATAGAAGATCTCTCTCTTTATCTCTCCTTTCTCTCCTCTCTCTCTCTCTCTCTCTCTCTCTCTCTCTCTCTCTCTCTCTCTCTCTCTCTCTCCCCGTCCCTCTCTCTCCCTATAACTTTGCCTTTCAAATAAATAAATAAATCTTTAAAAAAAAGTCTGGGCCGGCGCCGCGGCTCAATAGGCTAATCCTCCGCCTAGCGGTGCCGGCACACTGGGTTCTAGTCCCAGTCAGGGCACCGGATTCTGTCCTGGTTGCCCCTCTTCCAGGCCAGCTCTCTGCTGTGGCCAGGGAGTGCAGTGGAGGATGGCAAAGTGCTTGGGCCCTGCACCCCATGGGAGACCAGGAGAAGCACCTGGCTCCTGCCATCGGATCAGTGCGGTGCGCCAGCCACAGAGTGCCAGCCGCAGCGGCCATTGGAGGGTGAACCAACGGTAAAGGAAGACCTTTCTCTCTGTCTCTCTCTCTCACTGTCCACTCTGCCTGTCAAAAAAGAAAAAAAAAAAGTCTGATTTACTAGGTTCTCAATTTTCATGCCCTAATGTTCAAGAAATGAAATACTATGTGAATTCCTTATTATCTGCACAGGCAAAAGGGAAACCCTGAACTTGAACCCTGGCACATAAAACGTAGAAAGGACAATCACTGAGTTGCAGCAGTCCTTGGGAATATATTTGCTGTACCTGGACAACTTATGAGACAAGAAATTCACTGCTAACAGAAATGGAATATAAACAATGTCTCAGCCACAATAAGAGTCTTCATTGATTAAAATGAGAATTCAATGACTTTTAATGTTTTTACTTGCTGTCAAGAGATCTTCATAGGCCGGCGCCGTGGCTTAACAGGCTAATCCTCCGCCTTGCGGCGCTGGCACACCGGGTTCTAGTCCCAGTCGGGGCGCCGGATTCTGTCCCGGCTGCCCCTCTTCCAGGCCAGCTCTCTGCTATGGCACGGGAAGGCAGTGGAGGATGGCCCAGGTCCTTGGGCCCTGCACCCGCATGGGAGACCAGGAGAAGCACCTGGCTCCTGGCTTCAGATCAGCTTGATGAGCCGGCCGCAGCGGCCATTGGAGGGTGAACCAACGGCAAAAAGGAAGACCTTTCTCTCTGTCTCTCTCTCTCACTATCCACTCTGCCTGTCAAAAAAAAAAAGAAAAGAGAGATCTTCAATTAACAAAGAAGAAACCAGTGAGATCCCTGCTTCCTCTTACAAGGTAGCCCTTAGTACAGCCCAAAGAAAGTTCAACAAAAATGATGGGGCTCCACCACTTCTAGCAGCACATCTCCTGTGAGAAGGAATCCATGGTCTCACAGCACACAAACACCTGACAGCAAAAAAGCCCCCACAGCAGGCTACTACCACAAAGAAGGTTCAAAACCTTGACAAAAGATCATCTCTTCAGGTTTCACTTTAGAAGGAAATCAGGGGCCTGCTGATGTGGAGCAGTGGGCTAAGCTGCTGCCTATGGTGCTGGATTCCTATACTGGCATCAGTTCAAGTCTCAGCTGCTCGACTTTCCAATCCAGCTCCCTGTTAATGCACCTGGAAAAGCAGCAGAAGATGGACCAAGTATGTGGGCCCCTCGCATCCACGTGGGAGACCCAGATGGAGTTCCAGGCTCCTGGTTTCAGCCTAGCCCAGCTCCAGCCATTGCAGCCTTTTGGGGAGTGAACCAGTGATGAAAGATACCTGTCTCTGTATCTGTCTCTCCTTCTCTCTTTGTAATTCTGCCTTTCAAATAAACAAATCTTTTTAAAAAGAAATCAAATAATTTTAATCTTCCTATAAAAATTCTTGCAAGCAAACAAAGAAAGATCCCCAACTAAGTATTTAGAATTATCTTTTCTCTGTTTTCTGCCCAAAACAACTCAAGTTAAAGGCAAGTTGGTTTCAACCCTCTAATTCTTGTGCTTAGCAACTCATTAGTTTGAGGATGACAAGAATGTCATCAACACACTCTAGGACAGACATGGGTAGACTTCTGTTTAGGAACCCCATATATTTTTTTGAAAGACAGACAGAGATAGAAACAGAGAAAGACGGGTCTTCAATCCATTGGTTCACTCTCCAAATGCCTGGTACAATTGGGGCTGGACCAGGTCAAAGCCAGGAGCAGGAAGTGAAATCTGAGTCTCCTACATGGGTGACAAGAACCCCCATGCTACAGTCCCCATCCTCTGCCTCCCAGGGTGCACATTAGCAGGAAACTGGAATCAGAAGCAGAGCCAGGACTCAGATCTAGGCACTCCGACACGGTATGTCTGTGTCCCAAGCAGCACCTTAACTAACTACTTCACTAAATGCCTGCCCTAAGAACCTGTCCCACGCCGGCGCCATGGCTTAACAGGCTAATCCTCCGCCTGGCGGCGCCGGCACACCGGGTTCTAGTCCCGGTTAGAGCGCCGGATTCTATCCCGGTTGCCCCTCTTCCAGGCCAGCTCTCTGCTATGGCCCGGGAAGGCAGTGGAGGATGGCCCAGGTCCTTGGGCCCTGCACCTGCATGGGAGACCAGGAGAAGCACCTGGCTCCTGCCTTCGGATCAGCGCGATGTGCCAGCCGCAGCGGCCATTGGAGGGTGAACCAATGGCAAAAAGGAAGACCTTTCTCTCTGTCTCTCTCTCTCACTATCCACTCTGCCTGTCAAAAAAAAAAAAAAGAACCTGACCCTTTAGATAGATAAAACCCATAGTCTGCCTTATAACCAGAGATCACCCTCACTCCTGGCCAAGCGCCATGTCATATCACAAGACCCAATCATGAGGGTAGTAGGAGCAGCTGGGGAATCACAGAAGGATCAGAAGCAGAATAGTGGTACATCAGGTTAAGCTGCCAGTTTGGGATGTCTGCATCCCATATCATGTGCCTGGATTCCAGTCCTGCCTCCACTTCCAGTCCAACTAATGCGCACCCTGGGAGGCAGCAGGTGATGACCAAGGAACATAGAGCCCTGCCACTGGGAGACCTGGATGCAGTTTCTGGCCACTGGCTTCAGCCTGGTTCCAGCTGTTCAGGGTTTTTAAGAAGTAAATCAACAGATGGAAGGTTCTCTCTCTCTCTCTCTCTCTCTCTCTCTAACACATTGCCTTTCAAA
Source organism: Lepus europaeus (assembly GCF_033115175.1). Taxonomy (NCBI): domain Eukaryota; kingdom Metazoa; phylum Chordata; class Mammalia; order Lagomorpha; family Leporidae; genus Lepus; species Lepus europaeus. The sequence goes on along the minus strand of NC_084829.1, from coordinate 152,537,475 downwards.
TAAACAAACTTTAAAAAATAAGGAACAGGCCGGCGCCACAGATCACTAGGCTAATCCTCCACCCACAACGCTGGCACCCCGGATTCTACTCCCAGTTGGGGCGCCGGTTCTGTCCCGGTTGCTCCTCTTCCAGTCCAGCTCTCTGCTGTGGTGTGGGAAGGCAGTGGAGGATGGCTCAAGTGCTTGGGCCCTGCACCCACATGGGAGACCAGGAGGAAGCACCTGGTTCCTGGCTTCGGATCGGCACAGCGCACCAGCCGTAGCGGCCATTTTGGGGGTGAACCAACGGAAAGAAGACCTTTCTCTCTATCTCTCTCCTCTCTCTCACTGTCTGTGTATGTAAAAAAAAAAAAAAAAAGATTTAAAAAAAATAAGGAACAAATCAGAGGTATAAAAACGAAATCCACTAATTGTACTAGTTGGCCTTTTCATCACTGTAGAGAAATACCTGAGACAGGCTAACTTACAAAGAGGTTTATTGAGCCACTTTGGGAACTTCAAGTCCAAACAGCTTGGTGTAGGCTCTTACGCGGGCCCCTTTAGCTGTATCACATCCTGGTGAGAACTCGTGTGTCTGTGTCTGTCTGGTCTCCATCTCTTTTCTTATAAACATGACGTTATCCAAACCAATCACTTTCCAAAGACCCTACCCCAAACACCATGGTCAGAAGTCACTTTCCAAAGTCCTCTGCTCTGAAACTTTATCAGATTAAATTTCCACCTTCTTAACACAGTAACATATTCTGTTTTTTCATCTCAATTAGCATATGGCTTTGGGGATTAAACTCCAACATACATTCCAAACCACAGCACAAATGATCAGTGTAGCACTTCAATAGTAATTCTCTTGCACTTCTAATATTTATCACGGAAAAGAGCCATGTTGCCTCTGCTCAGTTTTCTGCAGAACATGATCAAACTCCCAGGGACCACACTGCAGCCTTGCAGCTGTCTTCTCACAGCAGCCGGTGCTTCTCCTTCTCAGCACTAGCAAAGCATCGGAAATCCTTTCTGAGTAACTGAGTATTCAATGTCTCCCTTCCTCCAAAGCCTGTGAGGTTCACTAAGTCTCACCTAGCTCCTAGGACCTCCCAATATAAACTTTACCTTCCACATTACTTTTTCTGTCTACCCACTAGAATGTAAGATGCACAAGAGTAGACCTTCTATCTGTCTCCCAGGACTGTGTCTGCCACCATGCTGGGCACATAGATGCACCCATGAAATACATGTTGGACCTTAAGAAATGAGTAGATAACTCAGCTACAAGGTAGTGAATTCCAGGGAAGGACTTAGAAGTCAATTATACTTGCATGCTTAGCAGCAAACATATAATATCTATCGAATGAATATACATACAATGTTTGTTAAATAACTGAGTGGATGGATGAGTGAGTAGACAAGTATACGAAGAGATACACAAACAAAATGGAAAGCCTTCCTCCTTCTGGTCCTCACTAGGGTTAGCACTGTGAAGATTAAAAGACCTGGAGGCCTGCGCTGTGGCATAGCAGGTAAAGCAACTGCCTGCAGTGCTGGCATCCCATGAGTGCCAGTCCAAGTCCCAGCTGCTCCACTTCTGATCCAGCTCTCTGCTATGGCCTGGGAAAGCAGTAAAAGATGGCCCAAGTGCCTGGGCCCCTGTGCCTATGTGGGAGACCCAGAAGAAGCTCCTGGCCCTGGCTTTGGATTGGCGCAGCTCCATCTGTTGAAGCCATCAGAGAAGTGAACCAGTGGATGAAGACCTCTCTCTCTCTTTCTGCTTCTGCCTCTCTGTAACTCTGCCTTTCAAATAAATAAATAAATCTTTAAAAAAAAAAATTAAAAGACCTGGCTGCGGGGCCAACACCTTGGCTCAGCAGGTTAAATTACCATATGCAGTGCTAGCATCTCATATGGGTCCCAATTCGAGTTCCTGCTGCTCCACTTCTGATCCAGCTCCCTGCTAATGCGAATGGGAAAGCAGCAGAAGATGGCCCAAGTACTTGAGACCCTGAACCCATGTGAGAGATCCAGATGAAGCTCTTGCTGCTGGCTTCAGCCTGGCCCAATCCTGGCCATTGCAGCTATTTGGGGAGTGAACCAGCAAATTGAAGACCTTTTTCTCTGTCTCTCCCTCTCTGTCTGTAGGTAGTCTCAAATAAATAAAATCTTTAAAAAACGAAAAAAATAGTATGCTAGGTCTGTATAAGCATGGTTCAAATACAATGTCATTTTTGATTGATTGATTGATTTGAGAGACAGAGAGTGCTCCCCACCAAAGGATAACTCTTCTCCAAGTGCCCACAATGACTTGGACTGGCAGGAGCCAGGAGCCAAGAACTCAATCTGGGTCTCCCACATGTGAGTCAGGAACCCAGCTATTGGAGCCATCAGTGCTCCAGTACCTTAGCAGGAAGCTAGAGTCTGGAACTGGAGCCAGGAATTGAGCTCAGTCACTACAGTATGGGACGTGGGCGTCTTGACCGCTAGTCCAAATGTCCATTCCCTACAACGTCATATTTCTGAGAGCAGCCACTAGCCACACTGTATAAGAAGGAAACAAATTCAAAGTGGCTACGGAATTCTCTCCTCTCCAGCTCTTACTGCCCTCGCCCTGGCTCACTCTGCCAGTCCACAGGGGCCTTCTGACGGCCCTTCTGGCTTTCTCTGACCCCCATCTGAATTAGGCTTTTCTGTTATTTCCTCAAATTATAGCCCATACTTAACCTTCAGGTTACCACCCATCGCAACTACTTTTTACCTGTAGGATTCATTATTTAATATTTATTTTCCCAACAGGATCTCATGCCCCAGAGGCAGAGAATGTCTGCTTTGTCTACTGTATCCCCAGTGACCGGGTATCAGTAAATATCTGTAGATGAACAAAATGGCACAGGCAGAATTCAAACCAACACCGTCTGATTCCAAAGTTTATGCTCTTAATCATAATATTGTTGTTCTACATATTCTTGTTAAAATTAAAAGATCATTTTTCATCAATGGAATTACTTTGTGACCTTCAGTATCACTATCTGCTGGTCTGGCTGTTGTAATAATGACTCGCATTTCCACAAATAAGATTAAATTCAAAAACTTTAATTCAGAAATTCTTTTCAACAACTTTTAGGAAGATGCACTCTGCCTTCTACAAATCCATAAATGTACAGGTTAGTTATAGTCGATTTAGGAGCTTATGTAAATATTTTAGTTTCAGGTAAAGTTTTGTGACACTAAAAAACTATTTAAGTTAATAAGATAATTTCTTAGGATGGGCTCAAAGGAAGTTAGAGGCAAATTAATTAACTTAAGATCCTATTTTGGGCAACTCAGATTTTTAATATCTATATTGGACACTTCTCCTTAGGAGGTATTGAGTGTAGCCATCAAGACTAATAATGAATACAAAATTAGGAACATAATCCCTTATGGAATAGCTTCTGAGAGAGGAATGGGAGAAACAAAAGTCACTTTTGACAACTAGATGGGAAATTTTATTACTCTTTATCATACAGAGAGATAAAGATTGGCTGATAGATATCTTTCCATGTGCTAAAGATTCCAGAATTCTTTACAAATGGGATTTTCCCACTCTACATTTGATTAAATTATTCTAAAGGAGAATTTTGATCATTATGTAATGTTTTACTTCCTCTGTTGAAGAATGTGCCTTAAACTTTAGTAAACTATTTATTCAAATTAGCTCCTCGGGAATATTTTCCATAGAGAGCACATGAAGTATTCTATCTCCCAGAAGTACAATTCTCTAGTACCACAGAATTGTTGTAGGGAGGGTGCAGACTAATGGGACATCATCTCAACACTCCTTGGTTTCATAACAATCTATAGGAGAAGGTGCAATTTTAAGAGAAAATTTTCTATGATGTGTTGCTTAGTACTCACTGTCCTATTACTTCTCAATGCCTTCGATGAACTTCTCTACAGAATTTCAACTCCCTATAGGGCTACATTATAACTCTTCTGGGCACCTTCTTCCATAAAAAATATTAAAAATTATATTTTATGGATGAATATATTTTATAATAGCATGAAACTGTGTTTTATGACTGGTACAGATGAATATATCAAAATACCATGTATTAAAATGGATTTTTCACATTAAATTTTTTTCTCTTCTGGTTAAAAACAATTAGAACACTCTCATAGGTCCCTAAAAGTATCAAGGGCTAGGGGCCGGCACTGTGGCGTAGTGGGTAAGGCCACCATCTGCAGTGCCAGCATCCCATATAGGTGCCAGTTCATGTCCCAGCTGCTCCACTTCCAATCCAGCTCTCTGCTCTGGCCTGGGAAAGCAACAGAGGATGGCCCAAGTCCTTGGGCCCCTGCACCCACGTGGGAGACCCAGAAGAAGCTCCTGGCTTTGGATCAGCCCAGTTCTGGCAGTTGTGGCCAACTGGGGAGTGAACCAGCAAATGGAATATCTCTCTTTCCCTCTCCCTCTCCTTCTCCCTCTCCCCCTCTCCCTCCTCTCCCTCTGCCTCTGCCTCTCTATAACTTCGCCTTTCAAATAAATTTTTTTAAAAAATCTTAAAAGAAAAAAGCATCATAGGATGCAGTGAGCACCAATGGGCAGATCAGCTCTGTCTCTCTCAGATTAGGCAGGGCTCTTTCCAGGGTTCTGCCATTGACCATGGCCTTGGGTCTGTGTGGAAAGTGCCCCTGGGCCTAGCTATAGCCTGTCTTTTCTGGTGGGCCCCAAACTCATTCAGTCCAACCAACTCCTCAAGGCTGGGGGACTCAAATGAAGCATCCTTGTGTATCAGTCAGGGCTCTCCAGAGAAACAGAAGCAACAGGATAAGGACGTGCACAGAGCGGTTCATTTTAAGGAAGTGACTTGTATGACTGTGGAGACCAGCAAGTCTGAAGCCCACAGGGCAGGCTGTGGGCTGGGGACCCAGGGAAGAGTGGGCGCTGCAGCCTGAGTCCAAAGGCAGCCTGGAGGAAGAGCCTCCCCTTCCTGAGGGACCTCGATCTTTCCTCTAAAGACTTCCAAGGATTGGGTGAACCCCACCCTTGTTTCTGGGCGTCATCTGCTTTACACTGAGTCTGTTGATTTGAGTGTTTATCTCATCTTAAAAAGAACCTTCAAGATGATATATAAAATTAGCCACTACATTCTGCATTTGCAAAGAAGCAAGACCACAAAGTCGAGATCAGACTTTTAGATAAGGTTACAAAACAGCGATCATGTAGAGATCACTGCCAGAAAAAGAAGGAATAAATTGTCTCCAGGTCAAAACGATGTGAAACATGTGTTTTGGGTAAATCTAGCTTTCTAAACTTAAACAAATCTAAATTTTAGTTGTAATTTTGCTTTTAAGTCAATGTCAGCCTCCTCTTTACCTTCATGAACAGGAGTATGGCATTCATCTTTACCAAAATGGCATGGAAATGACTTCTTTTTTAAGAATAATGTTTTGGGTACGCAACTTTTTATTTTAGACAGACCAACAGAATAGTTCAATTCCCCACATTCCCATGCCGACCAGGGCTGGACCAGGGCTGTGATCCATGAATTCATTATGGATTTCCTACCTGAGTGACTGGAACACAACTATGTGAGCCTCGACTTGCTGATTCCCAAGATTTGCATTCCAGCAGGAAGCTGGAATTGGGACCAGATCTGAGATTCAAGTCCAGGAACTCTGATATAGGATGCAGAAATCTTACTACAGGTAATTCTCATCCCAAAAATGGCTTTAAATTCTTAGTTAATAACTACCAGAAAGAAACACTTAACAGTCAATATGGTCAAAACCAAAATCATCATTTTTGGCAGCTACTTCCTAAAATTTTAATTGTCAGTTCTTAATAAAAATCATCTAATAAGTCAACCCACTGCATTACTAAAAGGTATACTTGGTGGGGAGATCTTGGGAGGCCACAAGGATTTAGCTCAGACCCATTTTAGGAGATCAGCAGAAGCTTTCCACAAGTATAGAGCTCTTGATTTTCTAGAACTGGGCTTTCTAAAACTCAAGAATTATTTTTATTTCAAAATGATTATATCAAACTGAGAAGTTTCTGCACTGCAAAAGAAATACTCAGCAAAATGAAGAGGCAACCAAAAGAATGGGAAAAAAATATTTTGCAAACTGTGCAACTGATAAAGATTAATATCCTTTGGGCTGGCACTGTGGCACAGCGGGTTAAAGCCCTAGCCTGAAGCACTAGCATCCCATATGGATGCTGGTTCAAGTCCCAGCTGCTCCACTTCTGATCCAGCTCTCTGCTGATGCCCCTGGGAGGGCAGCAGAAGATGGCCCAAGTCCTTGGGCCGCTGCACCCATGTGGGAGACCTGGAAGAAGCTCCTGGATCCTGACTTCGAATCAGCTTATCTCCAGCCATTGCAGCCATTTGGGGAGTGAGCCAGCAGACCTCTCTTTCTCTCTGTCTCCACCTCTCTCTGTAACTCTGTCTTTCAAATAAATAAAATACACCTTTAAAAAAGATTAATATCCAGAATCTATAAAGAGCTCAAGAAATTCAACGACAACAAAACAAACAATCCAGTTAAGAAATGAGTAAAGGACTTAAACAGGCTTTTTTCTAGAGAAGAAATTCAAATGGCCAACAGACACGTGAAAAAATGCTCAGGATCACTAGCCATCAGGGAAATGCAAAGCAAAACCACAATGAGGTTTCACCTCACCCCAGTAAGAATGACTCATTCAGAAATTAACAAACAACAAATGCTAGTGATGAAGTGAAGAAAAAGGTACCCTAATCCACTGTTGGTGGGAATGTAAACTGGTGCAGCCACTCTGGAAGACAGTATGGAGATACCTCAGAAATCTGAATATAGACCTACCATATGACTCAGCCATCCCACTCCTGGGAATTTACCCAAACCCAAAGAAAGCAGCATATTAAAGAGTTATCTGTGCCTCCACGTTCACTGCAGCTGGATTCACAATAGCTGAGATATGGAATCAACCCAGATGTTCATCACCAAATATTTTCCCTGATCTGGGGTAACTAACAGAGTACCTAAAATGTAATTTTTTGAGTGAAATGGACATTTTGAGGTTCAATGACTGTTTATGGCCCTTGTCTCTTCTGTTGAGGTACAGTGTTTTTTCTTCATATTATTTGTTGACCTCTTTACTTAGTGTATGGTTAACTTTATGATCATTAAATAAGCTGAAAATAGATCTTCATAAAAATTAAAAATGGGAATAGGAGAAGGAGGAGGAAGAAGGGTTGGAGCATGGGTGGGAGAGAGGGTGGGGTGGGAGGTATCACTATGCTCCTAAATCTGTTTATATAAAATACATGAAACTTGTATAACTTAAAAGTTTTTAAAATCAAAAAAAGAAAGAAGAAGCATGACTGCATATAAATAGCAAAACTTTGAGGATTCGTGGTGCAGAAATTAACTATTTAAATCAAGAGTGAAAAACAGGGGCCGGCGCTGTGGCGCAGTGGGTTAAAGCACTGGCCCGAAGCACGAGAATCCCATATGAGCACCGGTTCTAGTCCCAGCTGCTCCACTTCCGATTCAGTTCCCTCCTATGGCCTGGGAAAGCAGTAGAAGATGGCCCAAGTACTTGGGCTCCTGCACCCATGTGGAAGACCTGGAAGAAACTCCTGGCTCCTGCTTTCTAATGTTTGCCAGTTCCAAGCTTGGAGTCTATCAGGGGTCCCCTGGGAAGAACAGTTCTATCTCTACTGCCACCTTCCCCTAAATGTAGAGGAGGCTTTCATGTACTCACCTCATCATGATGCCGCTACCTACAGGCTTTTCAGAATGGTACAAATACTGGGTCTTATTCCCAGCACTCTTGTGGTCTGGTTGGGTTTTCTATCCCCACCCCCCTTTTTTCTTGGGATTTTGAGAAGCACAAGATGTAAACATGCATACTCAGGCCACTGTCTCGAGCCGAGCATCAGATCAGGGATTAATACTCCCATTTTCACAAATAGGACATAGAGACCTAGAGGGTTTAGGTAACCTTCCCAAGGTCTAACATTTAGCAAATGGTGGGGCTGGACTTGCACAGTATCTTCTAACTTGTAGCCTAAGCCTTTCATTCAAGGTGTCGTAAAAGATGCATTCATAAATTCCTTCCAGGATTTACAGCCAGAAAAGAAAACTATTTCTCCAAATGAATGTACGTAAGGATTATCCTGAAATCCCATTGTTATTTCTATAAGCTGCCAGACAGCTCAGCATTCAACTTAGTTTGACAATTTCATGCCATTTTCCTAGCATATCTAACTCTTCTCATCTACTAAATGGCTTCTAATCTCAATCTCTCACTCTCTCGCTCTCCCCTTCTCTCTTCCCTTTCTCTTTACAAATATTTCCTTCATAAGCCTCTTCAAGTTACTATTATAGAGATTGTTAGTTTTTATTAATATTTGCTAGAAATTCTGAAATAGAAATGAACCTTATGAGATAAAGACACCAGACCTACAGAGAGTAAGCAGTATGCTCAAGATAACGAAGTCAGCTCATTTCAGAACCCAGAATACCCAGGTCTCTGGAACTCCAGGTGAATATGCTTTTCAGGCCAACAAATATTAACTAAATAAATGAATGAATGAATGATCAGAGTTCTTACTAGATGCCTATCACAAAAGAATTTATTCCCTTCATATCCCTTCATCTGCCCTAATCTACTCAACTCCAAACAACACGTGGTAAAATTCAATGTAATCTAAAAATTGCTCCGTAACCTCTCCCTGAAAATCATCTTACTTCCATGGCTATCCTTTATTCATGCTCTCAAGAATCATCTGTATGCCTGGAAGATCAAATCCCAACTCCTAGAAAGGCCTCCATGAAGTGACTCATGCCCACCTCACCAACCTCATTTCCTGCCTCTATGGTTGCCTCATGGTTCCACCCAGCTACACTCCAGCCACACAGGCCCTCACTTGTTCTAGGGCACGGTGCTTCACACCTCCCACAGCTCATCTTCCTCCGTGAACTACTCCTTGTCATATTTGCTGGGTTTTGTCCTTAACATTCATCACTCAAAACATCCTCATTCCTCACTGGCTTACTTCATGCCCTCCTGTGATTTCAACAACTTCTACTATCTGATGGTTTACAGATAACATATGTATCTATTGCACATCACCTGTATGTCCTGGTGGCACTTCCAAAGGAGCATCACTCCAGTCCACCACCACAGCCCGGTGACGTCAGCAAAGGTTCCTCTTCCCTAGTCCTCTCTGGTCTGCTAGAGCACCCTAGGTAATGTATCTTTCCCAATGGTTCCTAATCTGAAATAATACATTTACTCCAGCCATGCTTGCTGTCTTTTAAAAAAATGGGGGGTTTTATTACCAATTATTATATATTTAACTAAAACCGTCAGCTCAACTGTTAGCAAGAATCTTCTGTTTTGCACCCCATTTGTTTCTTGAATCATAAATAATTTTAAAATTTTTATTTTATTATTGCAAGAATAATCCAAAGAACTCAAGTATATGCTTCGTTTATATCTGCCAACTGTGATACCAGTGCACAACTTTTGATTTGTTCTTTTCTGTATGTGTGCATCATGATTGTGATGCTGGATCACAATTTGAGCAATTTGCAGACACTTGGTGCTTTGCTGCTAAATGCTTCCACAACATCTCCTAAGTGCAAGAACGTCCTTCTCAAACAACTGTCAGATTCAAGAAATTTAATAAAGACACCATGTTATTCAGTAGTCACCCTCATAATGCTCCTCAGCACAACCATAAATGTATTGCACGTGTTCACTAACTGCCTGCAGTCTGTTTCATCTGGAACAATCTTTCAGCCTTTCTTTGTCTTTCATAACAGCAATAATGAGATAAATGGGTTTGAGGCTCCTTACTTGATGCTCTGAGAACGCAACACCTCTCATACAGAATTGTCAAAAATGCCACAAATCGGCCGGCGCCGTGGCTCACTAGGCTAATCCTCCGCCTGCGGCACCACCCCGGGTTCTAGTCCCAGTTGGGGCGCCAGATTCTGTCTCGGCTGCTCCTCTTCCAGTCCAGCTCTCTGCTGTGGCCTAGGAGTGCAGTGGAGGATGGCCCAGGTCCTTGGGCCCTGCACCCACATGGGAGACCAGGAGGAAGCACCTGGCTCCTGGCTTCCAATCGGTGCAGCGCACCAGCTGTAGCGGCCATTTGGGGAGTGAACCAACGGAAAAGGAAGACCTTTCTCTCTGTCTCTCTCTCTCTCTCTCACTGTCTAACTCTGCCTGTCAAAAAAAAAAAAATGCCACAAATTATTAACCCGAATCTAATCATAAGGAAACACTGACACAGCCAAGTTGAAGAACATTCTACAAACTACACTCTCTTCAACACATCAACCTCAGTCCCAGCTAGGATCTCCAGCTGCTCTCACTATTCCTGATACTCTCTCCTGGCGCATTCCATTCTCGGCACAGACATTGCCTTGGGAAATCAGCCTACCCACCCATCCTATCCAACGGAGACCCCATCCTTCATCCAACTCAATCTCCATCCTGTTAACTTGCTTTTTTTTCTTCTCAAAGTATGTACCACTCTGGAATTACCTTGACAATCTTTTTACCTTTTTAATCTATTTCCCCACAAGAATATGGCTTTATGACAGTGTGACATTATTCAAAACAGTGCCTACTTTAAAGTAGGCACTTGTTTTACAGTTGTCGAAAGAAACAACTTCTGAATTGTCAGTGCCTAACAGAGTGCCTCAGATACAACAAATGTTTAGCAGATGGGTAGCTGTTACAATGTGTGATCCATTAAGCACAAAGTTTGTGGCTCACATTTGCCCCTAAGTTCTCATTTTTCTTACTCTGAACATTCACAAGATTCCAATGTCAAGACTTTCTTTTTGATATTCCATTCTCCATTTCTTCTAACCCAAAGTAGAAGAGATTTGGGGGGATGTGATCATTATAGTTAAGTCTTAAAATAGTTTCACTTTGCAGTGACATTGAGGTTAGGTAACGGTGACCTTAATATGCTAAAAAATACACTTCTGCATAAAGCTAACTGGAAAGAGTAGAGGCAAAATATAAGGGTAAATTCAGTCAATGAAATCCTCAATAATTCAAAAATAGAACTTAGAGATTTATTTTGTATGAGATTGATACGCTTCCACCATGCTAAAAAGTAACTCAGCTATTTATATTTTAAATACTTCATTCAAGTACTATCTAAACATGTAGCTATTAAAGCTATAATCAATAGCCTTGCTGATACCAGTCAGAGAAAGTGAGGTGGTCTGGTCTGCTTCAGCCATGACTTTGAACTGCTCTGCTGCAAGATCAAAGCCAGCAAATCACCAGTTTCAAAAGGAAAAAATTGGAAGCAAAACAAAGAAACCCTGGGTAAAAGAACATAGCATAAATAGTTCCTGGTGCAGCAAACACTACTCCTTTTTTCAATTAAACAAATTTAAGTTTATCCTTGAACATGAAAAATGGCAAGTCCTTATAATTAGTCAACCTAATTGAAGTACAGACCAAGGAGTATTCAGCATTGTTTGAAATGCACACATTCTATTTGCCAACATCAAGTGAATGTACAATCTCTTTAAAATCTGAAAAGAAAAACTTATGCCTTCTCTGCTACCTATCCTTGGAAGGCTTTATCTCACAAAGCATTCTAAAGCCAGGCAGTCAGTGAGTAGACTACCAGGAGGAGCTAAATGTTATAGTGAAAATTTTAAAAGTCAGATGTGTAAATGAGTTAACCAGTCACCATTTATCTTTTGAAATTTTCTATTCTGAAGTAATTTTAGAATCATAGAAAATGTTTAAGAAACAGAACAGAGATTCTGTATTCCTTTTACCCAACTTCTGCTAATATTAACCATCTAGATTACCAGGAAATTAACATTGTGGCGATATATTAACAAAACTATAGACCTTTTATCAATTTCATCAAGCTGAGACTTACTTAAAGAGCTTCAGAGAAAAATTTCAAATGTATGCTAATTCTAGAAATGAAGTGTTGATTACAGTCAAAACCAAAGGAAAAGGCAAGATAAGATAGTTCCAGGCCTCCCACGTGGGTACAGGGCCCAAGCACTTGAGCCATCTTCTACTGCTTTCCCAAGCTATAACAGAGAGCTGGAGTGGAAGTGGAGCAACCAGGACTCGAACCGGTAACCATATGGGATGCCGGCACTGCAGGCGGTGGTTTCACCCACTACACCACAGCGCCGGACCCATACAATGGGGCTTGTCCAATGTTCTCCTGTGATTTAATAATTATTTATTTATAACAGTAGGAAGCCCCCCTTTTATTAAAACAAGAGGAAAACATATAATTACTCATCTAATTTAGTTTCTACCAATCAATGGTACTTTCTAAGCTTTTATCATCTCACAGTATGAACACAATTACGCCCCTGGACAAATGGGGAGAAAATTACAGTGGATTCCTATTACAAGTGGTAGACTTTGATTGTGTCCTCCCACTTTCAGCTTTGGCCCTGGGCCAGCCCCAGCTGTCACAGGCATTTGGGAGTAAACCAGCAGATGGGAGCTTGCTATCTCTCTATCTATATATGCCTTTCAATTAAATATTTTTTAAAAGGATACATACAATATGATTCCACTTAACAGAAAATCAGAGAGACAGAAAGTAGATTGGTGGCTGCCAGGGGTGGCGTGGAGGAGGAATGCCAAGTTATTGTTTAATGAGTACAGGGTTTCAGTTTTGCAAGATGAACAAGGATCTGGAGCTGCGTGGTGCCAATGGAGACGCAGCAATGCGAATGCACTTAATGCCACCCAACAGAAGGATGCTCATTTTTGTGCATAGTTTAAACAGTTTTGTTTTGTTTTGTTTTGACAGGCAGAGTGGACAGTGAGAGAGAGAGACAGAGAGAAAGATCTTCCTTTTTGCCGTTGGTTCACCCTTCAATGGCCGCCGCACTGCGGCCGGCGCACCGTGCTGATCCGAAGGCAGGAGCCAGGTGCTTCTCCTGGTCTCCCATGGGGTGTAGGGCCCAAGCACTTGGGCCATCCTCCACTGCACTCCCGGGCCATAGCAGAGAGCTGGCCTGGAAGAGGGGCAACCGGGACAGAATCTGGCGCCCCAACCGGGACTAGAATCTGATGTGCCGGCGCCGCAAGGCGGAGGATTAGCCTATTGAGCCGCGGCGCCGGCCTATTTCATACAATTTTTAAAGTGGAAATGGTAGAAGGAAAAAGGAAAGCAAGTTTGACTTCCTTTATAATTGTACATGATCAGCTGACTGTTGCTGTTAACATTTGCTTCTAACAATCCAGTTATTCCTGTTAAGCTCTGTTCTACAGAGAGGAAAGAGATTTGCTCAGTATTCTATCCACAGTATATATTGGGCCATAACTTAAATTCAGGTCCTCTAGGTATGTAACAACACTGCTGTAGCTTTTGGCTGACTGGTGATACTACTTCATAATTCAGTCCTATTTCTCAGTCAGCAACTGTATTTCAAATATGTGGCAAAGTTATACCATCCTGCTGAAAAGTTAGGTTTGTATATTTCCCCAGATCAGGTTTCTATCCTCCTTTGACCTGCTCACTTCAACGCTCATAATATTGCTCTCAGTATTTGTCCCGCTTTCTCACCTAGTGAAACTCTGCTGATGATTCGATTGTCAGTAAATCTAACTTGAGAAAAATTTAGCACTAAATTTAGTGCCTGAGAACCATCTTTTTATGGGTCTATTTCCCTTGACTGTTTCTATTTCTATTGATCCTTCCTTGAGAGCAAGGACTGTTTCAAATTCATTTTGTATCCCCTCTCACAGCTCCTCAATAAACTGCTGGTTGAGACGGTGGCCGAGGCATTAACTGAGGTATTGGTGATGGTAGCAGGAGGTGATGATAATGGTGTTGACATTAAGGAAATTCCAAAAGTTAAAAGAACAATCATAGCCAATATTATTAAGTACTTATTCTGTCAGATATCCTCTTGGGGACCTTCTATAAATTAACTGTAAAATCCCAAATCCACACTATGTGATGAGTATTGCACCCCATGTTTCAGATGAACAAAGAAAGTTCTACGACCTTAAGTAACTTTTTTGCCCAAGGTGCCACAGATAAGTATATCATCAGGGACGTTCGAACATGTTTTGATTCCAAAGGTAAACCTCAGTTACTAAAATATTGTATTTCTTCAGAAAGTTGCATACGATTCTTGCTTTGTATATATTTTTTACTTTTTAAATCTTTATTTATTTTCAGTGTTGTGGCACAGTGGGTTCAGTCACCACCTGCAATGCCAGCATCCCATGTGAGTGCCAGTTTGAATCCCGGTTGCTCTGCTACCATTAACTCCCTGCAAATGCATCTTGGAAAGCAGTAGGAGATGGCCCAAGTGTTTGGGCCCCTGCCACTCATGTGGGAAGCCTGGATGGAGTTCCAGGTTCCTGGCTTCACCCTGGCCCAGCCCTGGCCATCTAGGGAGTATACCAGCAGATGGAAGATTCTCTCTCTCTCTCTCTCTCTCTCTCTCTCTCTCTCTCTCTCTCTCTCTCTCACATACACACACACACACACACACACACCCATAACTTGGCTTTTCAAATAAATATTTTTTAAAAATCTTTATGTTCATTTTATTTGAAAGACAGAGAGATCTTTCATCTGTAAGTTAACCACCCAAATCCTGCAACAACTAGGGCTGGGCCAGGCCAAAGCCATGAGCCCAGAACACAATCTGAGTCTCCCACGTGGGTGGCAGGGACTCAAGAACTTGAGCCATCATCTGCTGCCTTCACAGGTTGCACATTAGCAGGAAGCTGGATCGGAAGGCAGGAAGCAGAACTCAAACTCTGTATGGGATGCAGGCATCCAAAGTGGCATTTAACTGCTGTGTCAAACATCCTTCCTGCCTCGTACTTTAATCTATTTCCAATGCAGCATGCTGGAAGAAGTATAAAGCTTTCGAGGGAAAGATGTTTAATTCTCTGCTTCATCCATTGCTGAATAAGCCTTTTCCTCATCTACATGATGAGAAGTATCTGCTTTGCCTACTAAAGATTATTTCAGACAAAGTATTTTGTAAAGTGAAATTTCAATTGCAATAAATGATGGCCTTTCTGCTTCTACTTTTGATCTTAATAAAATTTAGCTTTCAAACCAATTAACGTCTTGGTTGATGGAAATTTTCCTTTTTGTGGGTAGAGATTTATCCTAAAATTCTTTATCTGAATTGATAAGATTATTCAATTAATATGATCATTTATTCATTCTTAAAAGAGAAAAGGTAACTTTACAGAGAAAAAAATCTGATACCACCAGTTGGAGACGTAACCAATAATGGAACAAGCTGACATCATGCATCTGGTGAGGAGATGAACTGAGACACAATAGCTCATAAACAGTATTCCTACCCAAAAGCTAACCATGATGAAAAATCAGATTTTTAAAAAAGCTGAAGAGTTTCAGCTTTAAACAGAAACAATAACTAAATATAATGTGTGATTCTGGAATTAAAAAATTGTAATAATTGGGATAACTAGCAAAATTTTAGTAGACAGTGTGCATATGGTTGTAGTAATGCTAAATATCCTGAATTTGATCATTGTATTGTGGTTAGAAAATGCCCTAACTGCTAGGCAATATGGAGCACCTCGGGATAAAAGATATGTAAATTACATAAAAACTAGGTACACACAAATGGGCTGTCATGATTCACAGAGGATACCATGTTGGAACAAAATGTAATAATGTCAAATACAAAAGTGCCAGATGGGAGAAAAATTAGTTTTTCGTGTGCATCTCCAGACCAATTATCCACAGATTTGCCAGGAATCAGAGAAACCTCAATAAGAGTTGGATGTAAGGTAACAACCAAAAAGCTGCTGACTAGAAGAATTCCAAAGGCATGAAGAATCCAACCCACGTTCTGAATCTGACATCGCACCAGGGATGTATACGGGCAGTGTGGCCACACTGAGGACACCTCTTAGGCCAGCATTTCAAGAAACACAATGTCATCCTCTCTGGGAATCGCTCCTGACAACACAGGGTACCTCAGGGAGCTGACGGCATCAAGGATGCCAAATAGCCTGAGACGGTCAGGACTTCAGAATGTGTGTGCTGTGTGTGCGTGTGTCTGTGACTGTGTGTATGCATGTACGTGTGTGTCTCTGTATGTGTGTATACCTGTTGTTTGACGGTGTCTGTGTGCATGTCCATGTGCGTATGCATTTATGAGTCTGTGCATGTGTTTGCGCATGGCTGTGTGAATGTATCTGTGCATCTGCGTGTGCATGTGTGTGCACGCATGTTGTGTGACTGTGTGCATGTCTCTGTGTGCATGTCTCTGCGCCCATTTGTGCGACTCTGCCTGTGTGCACTGTCTGCATGCATGTTGTGTGACTGAGGCGTGTGTCTATGTGTGCGTGTGTGTTGTGTGAATGCATACGTGTGTGTGTCCCCAAGGCTTAAGGAACACCTGGGAGTCAACGACTACGTGGTCCAGACACACCGGAATCAGCAGTGGTTCTGGACACCCAGGTGAGCGCCACAGGGCAGCGGCCGCCCCGAGGCCGGCACTCACCTCACCACCTCAGACTGTGAAGAAGTCGGTTGCCGGGATCGCCACGGACAGCCCACCGGCCAACATGGAGTGGGTGGGGGAGCCGCAGCGCGGGCCGCCGACCCCGCCCCGCCTTGAAGGCGGAAGAAACCGCCGACCCACCGGACGCCTGAGGCGCTCGCCCGGGGGCCCCGCGTTCCCTGCGGTCCGCGGCGAGGTCCCGGTGCAGCCCTACGCTGGGACGCCGCCCTTTGGAGGGAAAGGCGCCGAGCGCGCCGCGGGGTGCCTGTGCCCGGGCTCTCGCGCCACGGACACGGAGGCCCCGGGCACGCGGGCCGGACCACCCCGCGCGCGGCCGCGGCTGGCAGCGCACGTACCTCAGGCGCGGGCGACGCGGCGTCGCTGGTCCCGTCCAGGCGCCTGGAGGCGGAGGCGCCGCCGCGGCTCATGTCTGCCGGCGCCGCGGGCGCGTTCGGCCCGGAGCCGGCCCGGAGCGAAGCGGCGGAGGCGGCGGCGGCCCGGGGAGTCTCCTCGGCAACCGGTACACACTGCGGGGAGGCGGCGGCGGCGGCGGCGGGCCGCCCCGCGAGCGCCTTGGAGACGGCCCGGGCGCACGCGGCGCGCGAGCCCTCGACGGCGCCGTCGGGCGCGCCGAGGAGGAAGCCGCGGCCAGTGGTCACAGAGGTGACCCGAGCGTCTGTGGAGTGGCCGCCGTGTGTAGAGCGAACCGCGTTCTTCGGTGGGCGTGCGGACCCGGCGCTGCACAGGCCGGGCCTCTGCGCCTGACTTGGGGCTCAGCCGCGCCAGTCTTCAAAGTCTCAGCAGTTTCCGTTCAGGGGGCCTTGCGGTTTTTATTTTTGCGGGGCTCTGCCAGTTGTGTGATTCTTCACCCTTCTCAGCAACCCGGCCAGGAAATGTGGGTAGCGGTGATGCAATAAATGGCCAAAGGGGACGCAGCTGGTAGAGTGACCCTGCGACCCCAGACCGCAAAACTAAAGCACATGGTGCGGGAGACCCTGAAAATGGACCCCACATTCACGTGGCGTTAAGACCCGCGGTGGGCCCAGGTGCTGCTGATGCCTCAGGTGACAGCGGCGGCTTGGAGTCCAGCCAGTCATCCTGCAGGCTTCCCTGACTGCCCCGAGGACTCCTGGGCCTTGACGATGGCTTCTGGCCTATCCCACCAGAATCAGCTCAGCGCGAAAAAAAAAGAAGAAGAAAAGAAAGAAAGAAAGGGGAGGGGAGGGGAAGTAAGGGAAGGGTGAGCCAACAACTGATGAAAAGTGGAGGCACCTGGTAGAGAACCAACCGGGGAGAGTCCCTCCTCCTCTACCTCTCCATCCAATAGTTTCAGAATTCCTTTTCATAAAATCTGATTCTGGCCACTTTGGTCAACCTGTGTCTCTCCTCCACGAGAACAAAAGATATGCATCTTCACCGTCTTTAAAAATTGCTGTTAATGGGGCCAGTGCTGTGGCACAGCGGGTTAACACCCTGGCCTGAAGCGCCGGCATCCCATATGGGCGCCAGTTCGAGACCCGGCTGCTCCACTTCCAATGCAGCTCTCTGCTATGGCCTGGGAAAGCAGTAAAAGATGGCCCAAGTCCTTGGGCCCCTGCACCCACTTGGGAGACCTGGAAGAAGCTCCTGGCTCTTGGCTTCGGATTGGCACAGTGCCGGCCATTGCGTCCAATTCGGGAGTGAACCAGCAGATGGAAGACCTCTCGCTGTCCCTCTACCTCTCCCTCTCCCTCACCCTGCCTCTCCTCTCTGTGTAACTCTTTCAAATAAATAAATAAAATCTTTTTAAAAAAATACAAATTGGACTGACACCGTGGCTTACTTGGTTAATCCTCCGCCTGCTGCACCGGCATCCCATATGGGCGCTGCGTTCTAGTCCCAGTTGCTCCTCTTCCAGTCCAGCTCTCTGCTGTGGCCCAGGAAGGCAGTGGAGGATGGCCCAAGTCCTAGGGCCCTGCACCTACATGGGAGACCAGGAGGAAGCACCTGGCTCCTGGTTTCAGATCAGCACAGTGCCGGCCGTAGCGGCCTTTTTGGGGGGGTGAACCAACAGAAGGAAGACCTTTTTCTCTGTCTCTCTCTCTCACTGTCTAACTCTGATTGTCAAATAAAAAAAAAATTGCTATTAAACAGATGGTTTGCTGTGTGAAAGCCATGCACTTTGGTTGTAAATGGGGCAGAAAACGATACTTGCCCTGGCTCCTGCCCAGATGCCTTAGAACTCTCTGGAAAATGAAGATGTGAACCAAGTGACTCTTGAAGACTGCATCTGTTGAGTGGGAGGTCTCTGCGAGCTGGGCCCTGGAGAAGACAACCATCTGCATCAGCTGGGTCTGTGGTGGCAGAACATGGCAGGCTGGGATTGAGGGCACTCTAGGTATAAGGACAATTCAAGCAAAAGGGAGAGGTAAAAAGGCAAGAAGTGGGGAGGGCATTTGGCCTTGTGGCTTAGACACAGCTTGAGACACCCACATCCCATATCAGAGTGCCTGGGTTGGAGTCCTGGCTCAGCTCCCATTTCTGCTTCCTGCTAATGCAGACTCTGGGAGGCGGTCGTGATGGCTCAGGTGGTTGGATCCCTGCCGCCCACCTGGGAAACCTGCATTGGATTCATGGCTCCTGACTTCAGCTCCCAGGCCATTGCAGGCATTTGGTGAGTGCACCAGCAGATGAGAGACCTCTCTGTGTCTCAGATTTTAAAAACTTAAAAGAATACACAGGCATGCTTCAGTCCAGACTGGTGACACTCTGTGTGGGCAGTGCATTATGACCCAACATCCCCCAGCAGAGACTTCTGTTCCCCCTCAGGATGGCAGCAGACAGGAAGCTACCGTGGTGTGACCTTGTATACTTCACATAATGGCCTCTTGACAGTGAGGGATGCTCCTAGTCGAATGACAGGCCTAGTGTGGACCAAGTGGTAACACAAACTCAAGCTGGTAAATTTGGAGCGAGCAGTGCTGCGAATGCTATCCCCAGAGGAGATACCTGGTCAGCTGCAATGGAGGAGGTGAAGGAGGGGCTGTTGCAGGCCAGGTGAGAGCTGGGACTAGAGAAATGGGAATGGTGAGGAGGAAGAGGTGGAGGAGGAGGAAGATTTTTGGAGAATGATTGGAGGCAGGCTGGAATGTGAAGCAGTCTGGCCAGGCAGCAGGGAGGCAAAGCTGAGAGAAGAGAAAGTTCAGCTGGGGACAAACCGTCTGAGGTGCTGATAGGAGAAGACAAACAGAGCTTGCAGGCAGTCCCAGACACGTCCAGCTCAAACCAAAATACGCAGCTCATTCAGCCGTCATGTTAGATCTTACCCTGAAATACAGGAAGGAGCCTGGCTTGCTGGGATATGCTAAATCCACAGGGCATCTGAGACAAGGTACAAGTGTCTGGAAAGTAGTCCTGGAGGAAACACGAGCTGTCTTTCTTCTAACGTGGGGGCTCCCGTTGTGGAGGGTTCTCTTTGGTGTCCTAACTTTATTTCTCTGTCTTCCTCCTTTTGTTGATTTGCATGTTTCTTTATGCATGTATGTTTCTCGGGAAAATCTGTTGTTTGTTAACTTGTAGAGCTTTTGATTTGCATTTAAAAGCTTGTCACTGAAACCACTCCTATCACATTTTAGTTGTAGGTTTAGAAGAGCATGCTTGATTTACATATTTTCCTAAACAACTTGCTGCCGTCTGGATGTTGCTGGGAAGTAGGTTAGTGTTCCTACACAAGTGGCTGAAGCAAGCCCCCTTGCTTCTTTCGCCATGTGAGGGGGCAGCGGGATGTGCCATCCATCCATCGGAACAGGTGGGGCCCTCAGCCAACACCAGTTCTGCTGGCGCCTTGACCTTGGAATTCCAGGCCCCAGAACTATGAGAAATAGGTTTCTGTTTTCATAAATCACCCGGCCTAAGGTGTTTTGTTAGAGCATTCTGAATGAAGACATAACCGAACAAAAATGTTGCCAAGGCTGCCAGCAACTGTTTTACTCATCAGATGGAAGATGACCTCGTGAAATACAAACCAACGGCATCTGCTGCTGCTGTCCTAAGTGACAGCATTTAAAGGGCTTTGAAGCCATTCCCAGGCCTTTCCTAGAGTGTTTCAGTTTTGTTTTTTGTTTGTTTGTTTGTTTTTGCTGATCCCTGTTTGATCTCTAATGAATGAGCCTTCTTCAGCAATAGTTGTAGGTTTTTATTAGTTTGTCCATATTTATTCTATCGTGATCTACAGCTGTTTTTTTTTTTTTTGTTTTTGTTTTTTTTTAAAGATTGATTGATTTGTTTATTTGAAAGGCAGAGTTATAGGGGCTGGCCCTGTGGCACAGCAGGTTAACGCCCTGGCCTGAAGCGCCAGCATACCATATGGGCACCGGTTCAAGTCGCGGCTGCGCCACTTCCCATCTGGCTCTCTGCTATGGCCTGGGATAGCAGTGGAGGATGGCCCAAGTCCTTGGGTCCCTGCACCCGCATGGGAGACCCGGAAGAAGCTCCTGGCTCCTGGCTTTGGATTGGAACACAGCTCCGACAGTTGTGGCCAATTGGGGAGTGAACCATCGGATGGAAGACCTCTCTCTCTCTCTCTCTCTCTCTCTCTCTGCCTCTCCTCTCTCTGTGTAACTCTTTCAAGTAAAATCAATACATCTTTAAAAAAAATTGCCCAACATTTAAAAAATAAAGATTAAAAAGAAAGGCAGAGTTATAGAGAGGCAGAGAGAGAGGGAGAGAGGTCTTCCATCCCTGGTTCACTCCCCCAGATGTCCACAATGCCTGAAGCTGTGCCAATCTGAAGCCAGGAGCTTCTTCCAGGTCTCCCACGCAGATACAGGGGCCCAAGGACCTGGCCATCCTCCACCACTTTCCCAGGCCATAGCAGAGAGTGGGATTGGAAGTGGAGCAGTCAGGATTCAAACTGGCGCCCACATGGGATGCCGGCACTTCAGGCAGCGGCTTTACCTGCTAAGCCACAGTGCTGGCCCCTACAGCTGGTTTTAAACAATTTATCAGTGTCACTTCCAAAGGTCTTCATAAGTTTTCATTTTGTGTATTGTTTGGTTTTTTTTGTTTTTTTGTTTTTTTGTTTTTTTGTTTTTTTTTTTTTTTTGACAGGCAGACTGGAGAGTGAGAGAGAGACAGAGAGAAAGGTCTTCCTTTTGCCGTTGGTTCACCCTCCAATGGCTGCCACGGTAGGCGCGCTGCGGCCGGCGCACCATGCCGTTCCGATGGCAGGAGCCAGGTGCTTATCCTGGTCTCCCATGGGGTGCAGGGCCCAAACACTTGGGCCATCCTCCACTGCACTCCCTGGCCACAGCAGACAGCTGGCCTGGAAGAGGGGCAAACGGGATAGGATCGGTGCCCCAACCGGGACTAGAACCCGGTGTGCCGGCGCCGCAAGACGGAGGATTAGCCTAGTGAGCCGCGGCGCCGGCCCATTTTGTGTATTGTTAATGTCCATTTTCTTTCTTTCACTCATATATATGGCCATATATAGTTTACAGCCTAAAATAGATATGATCTTAAAACTGTAGGCCAACAGCTCTCTGCTATGGCCAGGGAGTGCAGTGGAGGATGGCCCAAGTCCAAGTCTCCCCATGGGAGACCAGGATAAGCACCTGGCTCCTGCCATCGGATCAGCGCGGTGCGCTGGCCACAGCACGCCGGCCGCGGCGGCCATTGGAGGGTGAACCAACCGCAAAGGAGGACCTTTCTCTCTGTCTCTCTCTCACTGTCCACTCTCCCTGTCAAAAATTAAAAAAAAAAAAAACTGTAGGCCAAGTTATGGGACCCCTGGAAGCTCACTTAAAGGAAAAGAATCCACTGAAAGACCTGTTGCATTGTGGAGATAGATTATAATTTTTCTCTAAAGAAGCAAAATCTTTCTTATCAGAAAAGTAAAGTACATTGCAAGATATTTTAGCTTGGTAAATACAAAGTTTTGGAAAACATCTATGATACGTGTATATTTTCCAGATTTTATTTGGCCATAAATTCAATACATTTAAGCCATTTTAATTGATATTTCCTCAGCTGTTCAAAGTATTTGTCACATACACTACCATCACTCATGGCCTTACTGAAATATTGCAAAATTGCAAGTTCTAAATAGTTAATATTTTAGGAAAAACTTATAGGGGTAAATTGGGCAGGAAGTGTTAACATTTTTCCATTCTAAGGGGAGAGAGACTTCCTGGCAAACTGGAGGAAGAATGGCCTCCCCAGGGGTCTAGGAACAAGTGTCAGGCAGTCAGGAGGGAGCTGGGGAGTGTGGTGAAGCACGAGCCCCAGGGCCTTCTCTGAGCCCGCTGTCCTCTGAGTTCCCTCACAGCTAATTATTCCTGTACCCCTTCCCACTTGGGGTTCCCTAGGAGAGCTGCAGCTGGGGATTCTTAGGAAGGGGTTTACTGAAGAGTGCTCTCAGGACACGGAGGGAGGAAAGCAGGACAGAGCCTGCCAGCGAGCCACTCAGGCACAGTGGCCAAACCCGGAAGCCAGCTGCCCACACTGAGGCAGGGGGCGGGCTCCTCATTCCCTGCCTCCAGCCGGTGCATCTGGGCCTCACTGGCAAGAGAGCAGTTCCCTGGAGAAAGGGGCAGCCTCTGCAGTGAACATAGCAGCCTGCTAAGGATACAGGTGTCAGAAAGCCATTGTCACCTTCAATGATACAGTTCAACCTGGAGTAACTCTTCAGTCCGCTTCTCCTTTCTCTGTTCTTGGTGTTGCTGAGAATAGCTTTCCGGGATTTCTTTCTTAAATCTAGGCTTTTCCTCCACCCTGCTTCTAACCCATTTTCAAACTAATACAAACATTATTTTCCTAAATCTGAATCTAATTAGATTATCCCACATTCTAAAAATGTCAAGGAAAGTATAGCGTTTATAGGGACAAAGGGAGAGTCTTTTTTTTTTTTTTTCTTTTTTTGACAGGCAGAGTTAGACAGTGAGAGAGAGACACACAGAGAAAGGTCTTCCTTCCGTTGGTTCACCCCCCAAATGGCCACTACGGCCAGCGCACTGCGCCAATCCAAAGCCAGGAGCCAGGTGCTTTCTCCTGGTCTCCCATGCGGGTGCAGAGCCCAAGCACTTGGGCCATCCTCCACTGCCTTCCCGGGCCACAGCAAAGAGCTGGACTGGAAGAGGAGCAACTGGGACAGAACCAACGCCCCAACCAGGACTAGAATCTGGGGTGCCGGCGCCACAGGCGGAGGATTAGCCTAGTGAGCCACGGCACCGGCCTCAATTCTGCCTTTCAAATAAATAAAATAAATCCTAAACCACTGCTTGCAATGCTAGCGTCATCCCATATGAGCATCAGTTCAAGTCCTGGCTGCTCCACTTCTGATCCAGCTCCCTGATACTGTGCCCAAGAAAGCAATGGAGGATGGCCCGAGTACTTGGGCCCCTGCCACCCATGTGGGAGACCAAGATGGAGTACCCAGCTCCTGCCTTTGGCCTGGCCAAGCCCTGACCTTCATGGCCATTTGGGGAGTACACCAACAGACGGAAGATCTGCTTCCCTCTCACTGTCACTCTTGCCTTTCAAATAAATTTTAAAAATCTTTAAAAATAAAAAAAAAAGACATTGCCTTGTAAGTCCAATATCTGGACTTCTACAGGGATGGTTTAAAAAAAGAGCAAGATTGTTTTCTCTAGGCACATTTCTTTGGTGGTGGCACACAAGCCCGATTTAATAAACTCACTGTTAGTCGATGGGACAAATGAGCCACTCAAAAAGTTACTTTAGCTGCAGCTTCTATCATTTTTTAGTTTTTAGGGAAATTCTTCCATGATAAGATTCCATTTAACTTATCAAATTTTTCTAACTTTAACTTACTTTCCTGTGAGTTGGAAATGTGAAGAGTGCTTAGTCTGTGTATATATCAATGTGTATCGTATTCTTTTAACAATCTGTAGGTTATTGTGTAATAGACATAATACTTCTACATCTAACTCTGAAAAAATGTGTTCTTTACTGTGTCTTAAGAGCAAAACATCCCAAATCCATTTTCTTCTTATTGTTTTGATATGAAAGGTCAGCACATAATTGTCACATAAGGTCAATGCACATGGCTCTCCACACACTGGGGAGTTTTAGCTTCACCCCTGCAACTCGGAGCTCATGGATCAGCAGGACACAATGATAGTTGCACCATGTGTTGTCTATTTTGCAATCTTCAAGTCTGCTGCTGTAGAATGAAAGCAATCACAGGCAAATATAAATCAATGTGGCTGTTTTCCTGTAAAACTTTACTTATGGACCCTGAAATTTGAGAGTCACAAAATTTCCTATGTCACAAAATATTATTATTCTTTTAATTCCAATCAATTAAAAATACAAAAATTCCTCCTTAATGCAAGGACCATATAAAAACAGGGAGCATGTTGGATTAGACCTGTAGCCCATAGTTTTATCTTCTGATCTAAGATGAGACCCAG
Source organism: Lepus europaeus (assembly GCF_033115175.1). Lineage (NCBI taxonomy): Eukaryota > Metazoa > Chordata > Mammalia > Lagomorpha > Leporidae > Lepus > Lepus europaeus. Next base: position 152,512,573 of record NC_084829.1, on the reverse strand, counting down.
GATGTGTGTACATTTTCTATTTGAATCAATTCCAGGTAAATTATTTAGTAAATCATTGAACATGCAACATTCAGACACAGCAAAACCCCTATAGGAGACAGAGAAATGACTAGAGTTGGGGAAACACTATACAGGGAGACAAGTGAAACTTCCTGGTCGTATTGAGTGAGACCTTAAGATTTGCGGTCATGATGTTCAAATGAAATCACTCAACTGCATTGGATGATTTTCTCCGCTATGTCTCAGTTGTTTGAAAAAGTGGAACAGAGTTACCTTCAACCATGTCAAGGTCATGCCAAGCAAGTGAGATAAAGAGAGGAACTAGATAATTGTATTCGCAAGGGAATGTTTATAATGATAGAGCACAGAATTTAAGCTGGAGAATAAAGAAAATGAACCTAGGGGCTGGTGCTGTGGCGCAGTGGGTTAACACCCTGGCCTGAAGTGCCAGCCTCCCATATGGGTGCCAGTTCGAAACCTGGCTGCTCCACTTCTATTCCCGCTTTCTGTTATGGCCTGCGAAAGCAGTACAAGATGGCCTAAGTCCTTGGGCCCCTGCAACCGCATTGGAGACCCAGAGGAAACTCCTTGCTCCTGGCTTCGGATCAGCGCAGCTCCAGCCATTGCAGCCAATTGGGGAGTTAGGAAGACCTCTCTCTCTCTTTGCCTCTCCTCTCTATGTAACTCTGACTTTCAAATAAATATTAAAGAAAAAAATAAGAAATGAAGATAGTAGGAAAATGAAGGAATTTGGAAGATTGAAAAAAGGATCCATGAATGAGAGGTCTTGATGAATTGAAACTGTTGAAATGGGTCTATTCTAGTGAGTGAACTGAGAGGACAGTAGGAGATGGTCTGAGTGAGATTCTTCAAACCAGAGGTGGTACAGTTCCTGGTCTAGGCTGTAATCATGGGAACACGGGGCTCAGTGAAATACAAAACACAAATCATTAATTCGAAGGCAGCTAATCAAAAACCAAGTGGCCAAGATATTGGATGAGTCACACACTTGGACGCTGATATCACCAAAGATGATGACAGAGGAAGACAGCCATGCGCAAAAGAATAAATTCTTAAATCATTTACTTTGGGAAACAAGAATTTTAGAAAGGAATTGGAAACCACGTAATGGCACCTTGTCTCCAAGTACTTAGAAATCCATTGTCCTCATATGGTTAAAGTACAGCAGAGATTAGCCAAACACTGTGTAACAATGCTATCTCCCAAGCCAAGACAGAACTTTCATTTATTTGAATATATTGAAATCTACCAAAAAAGAATATGGTAATCCCAAGAGAAGGTATCCCACAATGGGAGCTGGGGGTAGGGGGAGATGAAGAAGGCAGTGGACCTCAAATGCTACTGTCTTGTCCATTTGACAGCTTTCTGTCTCATGTAAGTTCATAAATAAGCTTTCGGATTTCAAGATTCCACCCCCCTCGCCTGAACACTTGTGGCCACAGAGCCCTTTAAGGACCTCGTCTTCCTTCAAGGTCTGTATCCATTCTCAGGATGTGCCCAGAGTGGTCAAGAGAGCAGCAGGTTAACCCTGCAGCGGAGACCACCTGTGTGTGGGTTAGTCATTGCCAGCAATGAAAAATGAAGGCAGTGCTTAGGAGTCTATCTGTGGAGTTCTTGGAAGACCAATGTTTAAAATTCCTTAAAACAAGATAACTTATCAAACATTTTGTTAAAGTCAACTTCCAAAAGCAAATGTGATTTCTAAATTAAGAAAACAACCCAGCTTCTTCTGGAGCTTTAAAATGCCCTTATTATTTTGGAAAATCTTGAGGCTTTGGATAGAGAGAGTGTGGGATCTTCCTGACCCCTTTTTAGACATGTCTTGAATTTCTTTTAAAATCGTGCCAACTTTCTTTCAAAAGGCAACAAATAAATCCCTGCTTTTAGAAGTTGAGAGCAAAGACTGTCCCTCGTCTGTGCTTAACGCTCTGGCCTCACTGCATTGCCTCGAACTTCCTGCTGAGGTTTCCACCAACGCCTTCGAGAGCATTATGGTGGCTCTTCTGATTCAGACCAGCCTCGAAGTGTAGCATAGACACTATATTTAGTGGTTCTCGGGTACCCCTCCTAGAAACAGTCTCATAATAAATCAGTCTGATTTTTAGAAAGAGATTTTATCTTCTACTGAGTCACAGATTTGACCTCAATTAAGTATCTTATTTATATGCCTGCTTTACTGATCCTAAATTTGCTTGGTCTATAAAATCTCCTCTTGCAAAAGGGAAAGAGAAGGAAGCAAAATGGAGGAAGCCAAGCAACCAGCTCATCCCTTAAAAAAAAAAAAAAAGATTTATTTATTCCTTTGAAAGAGTTACACAGAGAGAGGAGAGAGAGAGAGAGAGAGAGAGAGAGAGAGAGAGAGAGAGAGAAAGAGGGCTTCCATCCGATGGTTGGTTCCCCAGTTGGCTACAATGGTCAGAACTGTGCCGATCTGAAGCCAGGAGCCAGGAGCTTCCTGCAGATCTCCCACGCGGGTGCAGAGGCCCAAGCACTTGGGCCATCCTCTACTGCTTTCCCAGGCCATAGCAGAGAGCGGGATCGGAAGTGGAGCAGCCAGGTCTCAAACCGGCACCCATGTGGGATGCTGGCGCTCAGGCCAGGGTGTTAACCCTGTTAACACTGTGCCACAGCGTCGGCCCCTCATCCTTTTTTTTTTTTTTTTTAAAGAAATGACTGTCTCAGACTTCCCAAGGACAGAGACATCTTGAGATCATTCCAGAAAGCTTTGTCCCTGGGTACAAAATACTAACTTAAGAACATCGACCGCCTTTTTTCGTTTGATAAATCAGCGTGCTCCATATGAGCGCTGATGAGAAATGAAGGCTGAGTCAAAAAGACAGTAAGAAGGGCTTATATTTAACTCTGCAGCCGTGGACTTACAGATAAATGAGGAATGATGAGACTTGTAAAAAAGAAAAAACATAAAACATGCCAAGAAAAAAATCCACCACAGAACAACCCTGTACAGGGGCTAAGTAACAGCTGAAGTTGGAGAAGTACTGAAGACAGGAGGGAGAAGATGTCACTAGAGAGGTGGGTCTCCGTGGAGCTCTGAGAGCTAGAAGGAGGGAAAGTAAGTATTTTCCCAACAGCTAGTGCACCAAAACTCTGAGTCAGCTCTGATACCTGAGTGCCAGCATTCTATATGTGCACCAGTTCAAGACCCAGCTGCTCCACTTCCAATCCAGCTCTCTGCTATGGCCTGGGAAAGCAGTAGAAGATGGCCCAAGTCCTTGGGCCCCTGCACCTGCGTGGGAGACCCAGAAGAAGCTCCTGGCTCCTGGTTTTGGATCAGCTCAGCTTTGGCCATTGCAGCCAGTTGGTAGTGAACCAGCAGATAGAAAACCTCTCTCTCTCTCTCTCTCTCTCTCTCTCTCTGCCTCTCCTCTCTGTGTGTAACTCTGACTTTCAAATACATAAATAAATCTTAAAAAAAAAAATCTAAACTTATACGCAGCCTAATTTGTCCCAGGCAAACACTCTACTCCAAGACCCAGGTTTATGTTTTCCAGTCTCTTCACTGCAGTCATGTAGGTGGGAGAGACTGGCTTGCTGTTTTCTAAACCTGATGAGGTATGACCTTAAATTCTTCTGACGTTTGCTATGTGTGCGGAAGCAAAGTGCATCATTTCCAGGTTTGTTCCATAAAAACATCCTATGTGATTCTGTGTGCTCTCTCCTCCCGGCCTTAAGGTTGCCTCTTTTTGTTCTGTTTTTAATAGTGAGAGCTTTATTAAAAATGTTTTTTTGCGGCCGGCGCTGTGGCTTAACAGGCTAATGCTCCGCCTGGCAGCGCCAGCACACCGGGTTCTAGTACCGGTTGGGGCGCCGGATTCTATCCCAGTTGCCCCTCTTCCAGGCCAGCTCTCTGCTGTGGCCCGGGAAGGCAGTGGAGGATGGCCCAAGTGCTTGGGCCCTGCACCCGCATGGGAGACCAGGAGAAGCACCTGGCTCCTGGTTCAGATCAGCGAGATGCGCCGGCCGCAGCGGCCATTGGAGGGTGAACCAACGGCAAAAAGGAAGACCCTTCTCTCTATCTCTCTCTCTCACTATCCACTCTGCCTGTCAAAAAAAAAAAAAATGTTTGTTTGCATTTATTTGAAAAACAGAGTGAGAGAGAGAATGAATGAGCAAGAGCTCCCATCTGCTGGTTCACTTCTCAAAATGCCTGCAATAGCCAGGGCAAGGCCAGCCCTAACCAGGAGCCAGGAACTACATCCAAGTCTCCCACTTGGGCGGCAGGGACACAGGCAACCCAGCCGTCTTCTGCTGCCTCCCAGCATGCACACCAGTAGGAAGCTGGATCTGAAGCAGAGGTGGGACTCCAGGTGCTCCAGTATGGGATGCTGGCATCCCTAGCAGTGGCCCAACCAGCTGCGCCATGACACCTGCTCCCTGGCTAGATGTTGATTCCAGGGTGAACTCCAAAGCCATATATTGAAGGTAGCACAGCCTCCATCATCCCTGAACCTCTGCATAGGGCTGTAACCCCACCACTTGCCACTCACACATCCCAGCCAATTAGGCTTCATAAGAGAACACTCCATTCTGTTTAGCCACTGAGCTTTGGCTGCTTATTTGTTTGAACAGCTAACATCACCTTTATTATGCAATTTATCATTTTTAAAACAAAAGGAAAGCAAATGCCATGCATAAGCTAGTTTCTCTTCATCCACTTTCCTTTGTCCACCATCAGCCTCAATCTAAAAATATGTTTTAAAGATTTTTATTTATTTATTTGACAGGTAGAGTTACAGACAGTGAGAGAGTCAGAGAGTCAGAGAGAAAGGTCTTCCTTCACTCCCCAAATGGCCACCACGGCCAGAGCTACACCGATCCGAAGCCAGGAGCCAGGAGCCAGGTGCTTCTTCCTGGTCACCCATGTGGGTACAGGGCCCCAAGCACTTGGGCCATCCTCCACTGCCTTCCTGGGCCACAGCAGAGAGTTGGACTGGAAAAGGAGCAGCCAAGACTAGAACCTAGTGCCCATATGGGATGCCGGCACCACAGGTGGATGATTAACCTAGTGTGCCACCGCACCAGCCCCCTCAATCTAAAAATATTAATATTTGTCTCAACTTTCCAAGAGCAATAGAGACCACATTCACGTAACTCATTACAGTATATACAAGGTCTCCAAAAAGGCCATGGAAAACACATATTATGAAAAAGTGTGCATGAATTCTAATTTTCTTTGCACCAAAATAAACGTTTCTTGTAATTCCACTTTTCAAAGAACTTTCTGAGGTACCTGGGTGCTTGGGCCCCGGCACCCATGAAGGAGACCTAGAACCTTCTAGATTCTGGCTTCACTTGGCCCAGCCCTAGCTGTTGCATCCATTTAGGGGAGTGAACCAGCAGATGGAAGACTTCTTTCTCTACCTGTTTCTCTCCCTCTGTCTCTCCCTCTCTATGCAACTCTGCCTTTCCAAATAAATAAGATAAATCTTTTTAAAAATTTTTTATTTATTTTATTTGAAAGGCAGTCTCCCTCCCACTAGTTCATTACCCAAATGCCTGTAACAGCTGGAGCTGGGCCAGCCTAAGACCAGTAGCCAGGAACTCAATCTGGGTCTCCCAAAAGAGTGACACGAACCCAAACACTTTGAGCCATCACCTGCTGCAGCCCAGTGTGAACACTGGCAGGAAGCAGGAATCGGAGCAGAGCTCGGACTCAAATCCAGGCATTCTGCCATGAGATATGGATGTCCCAAATGGTAACTTAACCACTAGGTCCAATGTCCATCCCCATTTCATTTCCAACAGTAAAAATATTGGAATAGTGAATATAACTCACAATCAAAGTGAGTATGAGAAAGAGTGGGGTAATAAAATTATTTAGAAGGATAATTCTTTTTTGTATTGGATCAGACCTGTAACATTCACAAGCTGTGCCCTCCCTTACTTAGTATATGTGTTGGGGGCCAGAGAGCCCGAGTTCTTGTTCTTCCTTTGTTACACAAGAAGTTTTCTTTTTTTTTTTTTCTTTTTTTTTTTTTTGACAGGCAGAGTGGATAGTGAGAGAGAGAGAGACAGAGAGAAAGGCCTTCCTTTTTGCCGTTGGTTCACCCTCCAATGGCCGCTGCGGCCGGCGCATCTCGCTGATCCGAAGGCAGGAGCCAGGTGCTTCTCCTGGTCTCCCATGCGGGTGCAGGGCCCAAGGACTTGGGCCATCCTCCACTGCCCTCGTGGGCCATAGCAGAGAGCTGGCCTGGAAGAGGGGCAACCGGGACAGAATCCGGTGCCCCAACCAGGACTAGAACCCGGGGTACCGGCACCGCCAGGCGGAGGATTAGCCTGTTAAGCCACGGCGCCGACCGAACAAGAAGTTTTCAAGTGTGTGGTTTCCCTCAGGGGACCCTCCCCTTTGATGAGACAATGCATCACTCTACTGAAGTTCTTTTTTTTTTTTTTTTTTAAGATTTATTTATTTATTTGAAAGGCAGAGTTACACAGAGAGAGGAGAGGCAGAGAGAGAGAGAGAGAGAGAGAGAGAGAGAGAGGTCTTCCATTTGCTGGTTCAGTCTCCATTTGGCCGCAATGGCCAGAGCTGCACTGATCCAAAGCCAGGAGCCATGGAACTTCTTCCAGGTCTCCTATGCAGGTGCAGGGGCCCAAGGACTTGAGCCATCTTCCACTGATTCTCAGGCCATAGCAGAGAGCTGGATTGGAAGTGGAGCAGCCAGGACTTGAACGGGTGCCCATATGGGATTCTGGCACCGCAGTATAACTAAAGCACTTAATACAATGATGGTGCTTCATAAATGGCACTTTGAGAATCATAATATGTCTCTGTGCTTGATGTCACTGATTACCAAAGACTATCGCAAAACCTGAGAATACACATGAAAGACATTGTTGTGACCTTTGCTTCTTGCCTCATATTTTATTTCATTTTTTTTTTTTTTTTTTTGGTCAGGCAGAGTGGACTGTGAGAGAGAGAGAGACAGACAGAAAGGTCTTCCTTTTGCCGTTGGTCCACCCTCCAATGGCCACCGCGGCTGGTGCGCTGCGGCCGGCACACCGCGCTGATCCGAAGGCAGGAGCCAGGTGCTTCTCCTGGTCTCCCATGGGGTGCAGGGCCCAAGCACTTGGGCCATCCTCCACTGCCTTCCTGCGCCATAGCAGAGGGCTGGCCTGGAAGAGGGGCAACCGGGACAGAATCCGGCACCCCGACCAGGACTAGAACCCGGTGTGCCGGCGCCGCAAGGCGGAGGATTAGCCTATTGAGCCATGGCGCCGGCCCATCTTGTCTCATATTTTAAACAGCCCTTTCAGGGTTCTCATTTTTAGAAACTTTAAAATACTTTAAGAATTCTAGGGGCTGGCGCAGTGGCATATCAGGTAAAGCCGCTGCCTGCAGTGCCAGCATCCCATGTGGGCACCAGTTCGAGTCCCAGCTGCTCCACTTCCAATCCAGCTCTCTGCTATGGCCTGGGAAAGCAGTGGAAGTTGGCCCAAGACCTTGGGCCCCTGCACCCATGTGGGAGACCCAGAAGAAGCACCTGGTTCCTGGCTTTGGATCGGCAGAGCTCCAACCACTGTGGCTATCTGGGGAGTGAACCAGCAGATAGAAGACCTCTCTCTCTCAACCTCTCTCTGCCTCTCTGTAACTCTGCCTTTCAAATAAATAAATAAAACTTTTTTTAAAAAAACACAAAGGAAAAAGTTGCATTGAAATACTAAAACAGTAAAAAAAAAAAAAAAAGACAAATTTGTAATAAAGTAAATAAAATATACGTGATTATTACTGTATAAGATCTAACAGGGCCGGAGCTATGGCGCAATCGGTTAACACCCTAGCCTGAAGTCCCGGCACCCAAGTCCTGGCTGCTCCACTTCCGATCCAGCTCTCTGCTTTGGCCTGGGGAAGCAGTAGAAGATGGCCCAAGTCCTTGGGCCCCTGCACCCGCATGGGAGACCAGGAAAAAGCACCTGGCTCCTGGCTTTGGATCGGCACAGTTCCAGCTGTTGCGACCATTTGGGGAGTGCACCATCAGATGGAGGACCTCTCTCTCTCTCTCTCTCTCTCTCTCTCTCTCTCTCTCCTTCTCTCTCTCTCTCTGCCTCTCCTCTCTCTGTGTAACTCTGACTTGTAAATAAATAAATAAAATATTTTAAAAAAATAAAATAAGATCTAACAATGAGCTTCATGGTTCTGATTTTGACATAATGATGAAACAGTATTTTAAAACAGCTGAAACAACCAATTTAATATGAAAAACCCGTGATTTCTACAGGTGACATGGTTCTGCTAATACTGCTGAGGTTTCTTTTTATTGGAAATTGAAGGAAATATTGAGAGTAAAGAAAATAAAGATGAATTTTTTTCCCAGACAAGTTCATAGGTTCACCTGAATTCTATCAAATGAATGAACCACTTGGGCACCAGTTTTAGAATTTCTACATTTGGGGCTGGCGTGGATCAGCAGGTTAAAGCTGCTGCTTGAAACACAAGCATCCCATATTGACCCACCCATGTTTAGAATCCCAGCTGCTCCACTTCCCATCCAGCTCCCCGCTAATGTGTCTGGGAAAGCAGAAGATGGCCCAAGTACTGGGGCTCCTACACCCACATGGGAGACCCAGATGGAGTTCCTGGCTCCTGGCTTTCACTTTTTTCAGCCCAGGCTGTAAGAGCCTTAATCCCTACATTAGCGACACACCCAACCCAAATTGTATCCTCTTAAATGTAGAATGGGATTAAAATATTAATTCCTTTAAATCTTCTCAAGCATGGTAAAAATTAATTCATTGTTCTATAATTAACAACTTAAGGAGAAAAAAATACAATATTTCTCCTTTTCTTGAGTTTCTCATATGCAATATCAAGCAAAGTAAAAAGAAAGCAATTATTTTTGTTGCCGTACAAAGTTTTTTCTAGTGTGACTTTTTTATATTATTAAACAGAATTCTGTTTCTGGTTCCTTTTGCTTATTTTATGACATGCTATGATAAATCACTAATATTTTGTTGCAAGAATTTGTATACATTAAAATTAAGGCAACAAATAAATGAGGACATATCCAGCTTTATTGTTTGACCTGACTGTGCCAGAATCTTAGCTCCTGGGTAATGATTTTACAATGGAAACCGCAAGAATGTGCCAGTCAACAACAGCTTTTCTTGCCGAAACCTCTGTTCTAAATAGCACAGAAGAAAAAAAAATTCAGCCGCTTTATCATGCTAAAGGATCTCCCCCTTGTGCCTAAGCTTTGTATTGAACTCAGGCAGAATTTGAGTCATCAGCATGACATATAGTAGGGATTAAAAGACAGAGAGGCAAAGCAAGTTTGCAGTCCTTGATAAGTGATTGAGAGTTGAGGCTTACAAATCCAATGCAAACACTATTCCAGGAGGACTAGAACAACTGGGTGACTCCAACTAATAAGCAGTGCCTGAAGAACTCTGTCTTAATGAGTATTAGTTGTTTGACGATGTTCATTCCCTCCCTTTAAAATAATAGCAAAAAACGCAAATGATCTATTTAGCAAAACAAAAATGATCAAGTCATATCATGAAATAAATGTTTGTGGCCATCAAAAATCCCATTTTCAAGATTGTTAACACATGGAAAGCTGACAACATTGAAGGAAGAAAGCAGTATTTGAAGATGCATTTGTTGAAAACCTTGGGCCAGTGCTGTGGCACAGTGGGTTAAGCCACTGTAGCAACTTGGCATCCCACATGGATGCTGGTTCAAGTCCCAGCTGTTCCACTTCTGATCCAGCTCCCTGCTTATGTACCTGGAAAAGCAGCAGAAGATGGCCTAAGTGCTTGGGCTCCTGCCATGTGTGTGGGAGACCCAGATAAAGCTCCTAGCTCCTGGCTTTGTTGGAGTCTAGCCCCAGCCATTAACTCCATTTGGGGAGTGAACCAGCAGATGGAAGATCTCTGTGTCTCTCCTTCTCTCTGTAACTCTGCCTTTCATATAAATAAATATTTGTTTTTAGATTTTTGTTTAGAGGTAGAGTTACAGACAGGAGAGAGACGGAGAGAAAGGTCTTCCATCTGCTGGTTCACCCCCCAAATAGCCACAGCACCCAGAGCTGAGCCAATCCGAAGCCAGGAGCCAGGAGCCAGGAGCTTCTTTCAAGTTTCCCTCGTGGGCGCCGGGGCCAAAGCACGGGGCCATCCTCTGCTGCTTTCCCAGGCTATAGGAGAAAGCTGGATCAGAAAAGCAGCAGCTGGGACTAGAACTAGTGCCCATATGGGATGCCAGAGCCATAGGCAAAGGCTTAGCCCACTATGCCATGGCGCCGGCCCCCAAATAAATAAATCTTAAAGAAAAGGATACCCCAAATTATGAAATTATGTACCATATGTTCCTTTAGTCATTCAACAAGTACTAACTGATCTCCTAATACATGTCACAATTTCTAGTAGATGCATTTCACTTTTCAGACCCCAGTTTAAATAGCATCATCTGAGATTGAAAGTATTATTTCAGAGGTGGGCATTTGGTGCACCATTCCCTGTCTGGAGTGCCTGTTTGAGTCGTAACTACTCCATTCCCTGCAAATGTGCACCCTGGGAGGCCGCAGATGATGGTGCGAATGCTGCCTCCCATGTGGGAGACCCAGATGGAGCTCTGGGCTCTGGCCTGCCCAGCCCTGGTTGTTGCAGACATGGACATTTGAGGAGTGAACCAGCAGATGAAAGATTTCTCTGTGTCTGTCTCTGTCTTTCTGCTTTCCAAATAAAATGAAAATAAATTAGAAAATGCAAAGAATTATTTGAAATGGTGGAATTCCTCATTGAGCATCCACTCTGTGTTCGTGGTGTGCAGCACAGGCACACAGAGTAGAAGGTCGTGGCTGCCCTGGAAATGTACCAGTGGGAATCAGAATCAACATGCTAGAAGTGTCTTCCGTATGAACTAATTTTCCCCTTTATGTTCTAAAAGATCTGAAAATGGGGAGAAGAAACATTAAATGAGCTGAAGGGGGGAAATGGGACACACCTAAGGAGAGCAGGAAGGAAGCAGACAATCTGCACGGTAATGGCTTAGAGCAAGCTGACTGCAGCTCCACCAGCAGCTTCCCTGTGCAGTTCCCAAAGGAAGCGGCAAGGCCAGATTCCAGGGAATATTCAGGTGGCCACCAGAGGATGCCAGAATGCCAACATCTTTCCATTTTCCTGAGGTCAGTGAGCAAAAATCATTTCCTGTGCGGTATGATAATGAGAATGGAACTTAAGGGACACAGTTAATAGGAGGCTGGTGCTATGGCTCTGGGTTAAAACTTAGTGGCCAAAGTGATGTCTTTAAGAGGTGATCAGGGGCCGGCGCCGCGGCTCACTAGGCTAATCCTCCGCCTTGCAGCGCCAGCACACCGGGTTCTAGTCCCGGTCGGGGCACAGATCCTGTCCCGGTTGCCCCTCTTCCAGGCCTGCTCTCTGCTGTGGCCAGGGAGTGCAGTGGAGGATGGCCCAAGTGCTTGGGCCTTGCACCCCATGGGAGACCAGGAGAAGCACCTGGCTCCTGCCATTGGATCAGCACGGTGCGCTGGTCACAGCGCGCCTACCGCGGCGGCCATTGGAGGGCGAACCAACGGCAAAAAGGAAGACCTTTCTGTCTCTCACTGTCCACTCTGCCTGTCAAAAAAAAAAAAAAGAGGTGATCAGGTCCCCAAGGAACCCTCACCTCTTGAGAATAGGATCAAAGGCCCTGTAAAGGGGCTTCAGATAGCTCAGCTTGTTTCCGCCTGCATGTCATCACCTGAGGACACAGGGCTCCTCCTCCCCAGCACCTGGAATGCTACCCTGGCCCTCACCAGACCAGGAAACCACCTGTGTCTTTATCCCAGGTCCTCAGCCTTCAGAACTGTGAGAAATGCATTTCTGTTGCTTTTCTCAGTGAGAGGGCCAGCACTGTGGCTCACTTGGTTAATCCTCCACCTGTGGCGCCAGCATCCCATATGGGCGCCGGATTCTAGTCCCGGTTTCTCCTCTTCCAGTCCAGCTCTCTGCTGTGGCCCGGGAAGGCAGTGGAGGATGGCCCAAGTGCTTGGGCCCCTGCACCCGCATGGGAGACCAGGAAGAAGCACCTGGCTCCTGGCTTCGGATCGGCGTAGCTCAGGCCGTAGTGGCCATTTGAGGGGTGAACCAATGGAAGGAAGACCTTTCTCTCTGTCTCTCTCTCTCACTGTCTAACTCTATCTGAAAAAAAAAAAAACAAAACAAAAAAAAAAAAAAACACTACTCAGTGAACAGTATTTTGTTATAGCAGCACAAATAGACTAAGAGAACTGGAAATTACAAATCTAGAACTTCAGGAGTCCCAAGCCAGTACTAAGTGCCTGGTCATAATCCTATCCAGACCAAACGTCTATTCCTCCAGCAGGAACTAATTAATAAACTACAAAAAAATTATAAAAAATAAAATGACGACAATAATAAAATCAATCAATCAACTAAAATCAAGAATTGGAAAATATTCAGATTTTTTTAAATTTGACATTAGGATCCTATATTTTTAAAATTTTATTTAAGAAATACAAACTTCATGCATTTCATATTTACAGATTTAGGAACACAGTGATTCTTCCCACCCTTCCACCCGCCCATATTCCCACCCTTGTTCCTCCTCCCTCTCCCATTCCCATTCTTGTATTTTATAAAGATATATTTTCAGTTAACTTTATAATCATAAGATTAAATCTATACTAAGGGGCTGGCACTGTGGCACAGTGGGTTAATCCTCTGCCTGCAGCGCCGGCATCCCATATGGGCGTCGGTTCAAGTCCTGGCTGCTCCACTTCCAATCCAGCTCTCTGCTATTGCCTGGGAAAGCAGTAGAAGATGGCCCAAGCACGTGGGCCCCTACACCCACGCAGGAGACTCAGAAGAAGCTCCAGGCTCCTGGCTTCAGATTGGTTTGGCTCTGGCCATTGCAGCAATTTGGAGAGTGAACCAGCGGATGGAAGACCATTCTCTCTGTCCCTCTCACTGTCTGTAAATCTATCAAATAAATAAATAAAAACTTAAAAAAAAAAAAAACTTCTCATAAAGAGAGAGTTCAACAAATACTATTAAGAAAAATGAAAAAAAAAACAATTGTTCCTCAACAAAGGGCTGTTCAAAATCATCACATCAAAGAATGTCAATTTCACTTCTATAGATTTCCTTTTAGGTATTCTACTAGTTACCACAGATCAGAAAGAACATAACGATCTTTTGCTTTTGGGGACTGGCTTATTTCACTTAAATTACAGTTATATCCATTTTGTTGCAAATGACAGGATTTCATTTTTTTACTGCTATGTAGTATTCCACAGTGTATATATACCATTATTTCTTTATCCAGTCATCAGTTGATGGACATCTGGGTTAATTCCATATATTAACTATTGTGAATTGAGCTGTAATGAACAGGGGGGTATAGATAACTCTTGCATATGCTGATTTCATTTCCTTTAGGTAAATTCCCAGGAGTGGGATGGCTAGGTCATATGATAGGTCTATATTCAGATTTCCGAGATATCTCTATACTGTCTTCCACAGTGGCTGCACTAGTTTACATCCCCACCAACAGTGGGTTAGGGTACCCTTTTCCCCACATCCTCATCAGCATTTGTTTTTTGTTGACTTCTGGATGAAAGCCATTCTAAGTGGGGTGAGGTGAAATCTCACTATGGTTTTGATTTGCGTTTCCCTGACAGCTAGCGATCTTGAGCATTTTTTCATGCACCTGTTGGCCATTTGAATCCCCTCTCTTGCCCTCTCATGTCTGTTCAGGGGCTGGTGCTGTGGCGCAGTAGGTTAATCCTCCACCTGTGGTGCCAGCATCCCATATGGGCGCCGGGTTCTAGTCCTAGCTGCTCCTCTTCCAATCCAGCTCTCTGCTGTGGCCTGGGAAAGCAGTAGAAGATGGCCCAAGTCCTTGGGCCCCCGGCACCCACATGGGAGACCAGAAAGAAGCACCTGGCTCCTGGCTTTGGATTGGCACAGTTCTGGCTATTGCAACCATTTGGGAAGTGAACCAATGAAAGGAAGACCTTTCTCTCTGTCTCTCCCTCTCACTGTCTGTAATTCTACCTCTCAAATAAATAAATAAAATCTTTTTTTTTTTTTTTGACAGGCAGAGTGGACAGTGAGAGAGAGAGACAGAGAGAAAGGGCTTCCTTTTTGCCATTGGTTCACCCTCCAATGGCCGCTGCAGTTGGCGCGCTACGACCAGCGCACCGCGCTGATCCAATGGCAGGAGCCAGGTACTTATCTTGGTCTCCCATGGGGTGCAGGGCCCAAGCACTTGGGCCATCCTCCACTGCACTCCCTGGCCACAGCAGAGAGCTGGCCTGGAAGAGGGGCAACCGGGACAGGATCTGTGCCCCGACCAGGACTAAAACCCGGTGTGCTGGCGCCGCAAGGTGGAGGATTAGCCTAGTGAGCCGCGGCGCCGGCCTAAATAAATAAAATCTTTTAAAAAATGTCTGTTCAGCTCCTTTGCCCTTTCTTAACTAGATTGTTTTGTTGTTGCTTAGTTTCTTGAGCTCTTTATAGATTCTCAATATTAATCCTTTATCAGTTGCATAGTTTACAAATTTTTTCTCCCATTCTGTCGGTTGTCTCTTCACTTTGCTGAGTGTTTCTTTTGCAGTGTAGAAGCTTCTCAGTTTGATGTGATCCCATTTGTCAATTTTGGTTTTGATTGTCTGTGCTTCTGGGGTCTTTTCAAAGAAATCTTTTCCTATGCCAATGTCTTCTAGGGTTTCCCCAGTGTTCTCTAGTGATTTGATGGTATCAGATCATAAATTTAGGTCTTTGATCATTCTGAGTGGATTTTTGTGTAAGGTGTAAGGTAGGGGTCTTGTTTCATACTTAGGCATATGAAGATCCAGTTTTCTCAGATCATTTGTTGAAGAGACTGTCTACTCTAGGGATTTATTTTTGCTCCTTTGTCAAAAATAAGTTGCCTATAGATATGTAGATTGATTTCTGGAGTTTCTATTCTATTCCATTGGTCTATACATCTGTTTTGTACAAAACAGTACTAGGCGGTTTTGATTATAACTGCCCTGTAGTGTGTCTTAAAATCTGGTATTGTGATGCCTGCAGCTTTGTTTTTGTTGTAGAAGACTGCTGTAGCTATTCAGGGTCTCTTGTGTTTCCATGTGAATTTTAGCATTTTTCTAGATCTGAGAAGAATGTTGTTAGCATTTGATTCAGATCACATTGAATTTATAAATCACTTTCGGTAGTATGGACATTTTGATGATACTGATTATAGGAGATAATAGAAGATTTTCCCATTTTTTTATGTCTTCTTCTATTTCTTTCTTTAAAGATCTTTGACATCCTCAGTTAAATTTATTCCAAGGTATTTAAATTTTTTGTAGCTATTGTGAATGGGAGTGATCCTAGAAGTTCTTTCTCAGCTATGGCATTGTCTGTGTATACAAAGGCTATTGATTTTTGTGTTTTTATATCCTGCCACTTTACCAAACTCTTTTATGAGTTCCAATAGTCTCTCAGTGGAGTCTTTTTGATCCCCTATATATAGAATCATATCATCTGCAAATAGGGATAGTTTGATTTCCTTCTTCCCAATTTGTATCCCTTTGATTTCTTTGTCTTACCTAATGGCTCTGGCTAAAACTTAGGATCCCATATTTTAAAACCTGCACATGTAAAATGGAAGATTGGGGGCCAGTGTTGTGGTGTAGCATGTTAGACTGCTGCCAGTGATGCGGCATCCCACACGGATACTAGTTTGAGTCCCAGATGCTCCACTTTCAATCCAGCTCCCTGCTAATGTGCATGGGAAAGCTGCAGAAGATGGCTCCTTGGGCCCCTGCACCAATGTTGGAGACCTGGAAGAAGCTCCTGGCTCCTGGCTTCTGCTTGGCCATTTGGGGAGTGAACCAACAGATGGAAGATTTCTCTCTCCCTCTCTGTCTGTGTAACTCTGCCTTTCAATGAATAAATCTTAAAAAAAAAGATAAGCCTATACATACAGATATATATATATATATATATATATATATATATATATATATAGTCTTGATGGGGTTTATGGAAGTGGTGATGTTATGTTCTTGTTGTTTTTCTGTTTTTTTCCCTTCTGGTTTATCTGTTTTCTACAAATTCAAGATATCATTTATTGCTTACCCTAAGTGTCAGGCCTTACATTAGCACTTTATCTAGGATATGACAGGCATGTTTAGAAGTGTTCAAAGTCTTCCCCACCCCTAATCTAGAAGGAGAAGGGGGAGGGGTAACGGGGAGTGGAGAGGAAGAGAGGGGAGAAGAAAAGTGTCATGGCAGGGAATATTCTGGAACAAAACAAACAAAAGTTTGTACAAAGAGAGCTGTATTAGAAGGGTGAACCTATGGCAAAAAGACCTTTCTCTCTGTCTCTCTCTCTCTCACTATCCACTCTGCCTGTCAAAAGAAAAAAGAAAAAGAAAAAGAAAAGAAAAATCAAATGTGTGGGAGAGGGAATGTTAAGCAGTACTGCTTTGGGGATAGGCTTTTTGCATAGCAGTTTAGTTGTGCTTGGGATGCCTGCATCCCCTAATCAGAGTGCCTGGGTTCTAGTCCTGCCTCCATTTTTGATTCTAGCTTCCTGCTGAGGCATACATACCCTGGAAGGCAGCAGGTGATGGCTCAATTCCTCGAGTCCCTGAAATCCATATGGGAGACCAGATTGAGTTCTGGTCTCCTGGCTTCCATTTGGTACAGCCCTAGCTGTTGGGTGGCATTTGAGCAGTGAATCAGTGGATGGATGATCTCTGTGTCTCTGAAGTAAATACAAAATAAATAAATAAATTTTTTCAATTATCACTCTGAATTGTATTTTCAGTCCACCCTGGGGTTTTCTTAAAAATGCAAGTAAAATTTGAACTATGTTGATGTTGTGTCTTGTGTGAATTTCTTTTATAAAAACAAACCCTGAGATTGAACAATGGCCAACTGTGGCTTTAGAAAGATTCAGAAACATCATCGCATTTTGCCAAACGCCAAGCATTGCCTCAAATCAGAGAGAAAAGCTGGATCATGCCCATAAATCTTGTCTGTTGCTGTTGAGTAAAATCCACCATCTTCTGCCTGTTTGCCTGCCCTTCACCCATGTTTCCATCCTAAGGAATCTGGGAAACTGAATCTCTGCCTTGATAAAAATCTATTGCATGAGATTTACAAGCTGCATTTACTTCATACCTAACTGTGTGTGTGGAATTATCAGTAATTGAAACAAGTTAATATGTTATTTTGGGAAAGTTTCTCAAGACCTCTCAGCTCCTCAGAGGAAAACCTGCCCACGTCTGATTCCAGAGCTCCAGCTCCCAGCCTGCCACCCATGCTACTCTGCACCTGTGCCAAACAAGCTAGTTCGTAGGCCACACTTGCTCACATGGAAAGGCCAGCGGGGAGCTGTAGGCAGAGCCCTGGCCATTGGGTTTCTTGGCCCCTCCCTTCGGCGGCCCTTTTAGAGATTTTTAGAAAGCATTTCAAACACCAGTTTTATAACAAAAGAAAAAATAAAGAGGACTTGTAAACATCACTCGACATGCCCATACCTCATAACCCAGTGACTGGGTTTCAGCTCCCACATCCCAGCCCCCAGTGCTCTGCTTCTGATCTCACTTCCTGCAAAGGCACACCCTGGGAGACAACAGCTGATGGCCCAAGTACTTAGGTCCCTGCCACCCACATGGCAGACCCAGATGGAGTTTCCAGGTTTGTGACTTTGGCCTGGCCCAACCTTGGTTGTTGTGGACATGTGGGGAATGAATCAGCAGATGGAAGGTCTCTGGTCTTCCCCTGTCTCTCTATTTTTCAAATAAAGTGAAAAATAAAAGTGATTCAATTAAAAAAAAAAAATGAAGACAGTGCGGTGAATGAGAGAAAATACTTGAAATTACCTATGTGGTAAGAGGTTTATGGACATGTTTTGAAGATCTTACAATAAAAACATATTTTAATTTTAAATGGGTAGAGAAGACATTTCCCCCAAAAAATATACAAATGGCAGGCCGGCGCCGCGGCTCACTAGGCTAATCCTCCGCCTTGCAGCGCCGGCACACCAGGTTCTAGTCCCGGTCGGGGCACCGATCCTGTCCCGGTTGCCCCTCTTCCAGGCCAGCTCTCTGCTGTGGCCAGGGAGTGCAGTGGAGGATGGCCCAAGTCCTTGGGCCCTGCACCCCATGGGAGACCAGGAGAAGCACCTGGCTCCTGCCATCGGATCAGCGCGGTGCGCCGGCCACAGCGCGCCTACCGCGGCGGCCATTGGAGGGTGAACCAACGGCAAAAGGAAGACCTTTCTCTCTATCTCTCTCTCACTGTCCACTCTGCCTGTCAAAAAAAATATATATATATATACAAATGGCAATGAGCACATGAAATTATGCTTGACATCACTATTCACTAGGGAAATGCAAATAATAACCACAAGGCAACACTTTCTATCCAGCAGCACAGCTACAATAAAAAAATCCAAAGACAGAAGGCAGATTAGTGACTACCAAGTGCTAAGGAAATGAAGAACAGGCAATGACTGCTAAGGGGTTTGGGGCTTCTTTTAGGGGTGAGAAAAAACGTTCTCAAACTGGCTTGTGGTAATGGTTGCACAGCCTTGTGAATATAAGAATTATATCAATAAAGTTGTTCTAACAACTCAACTCATGGGGTGGACATTTAGCCTAGCAGTTAAGATGGTGGCATCCCACATCAGAGTTCAATACCTTGCTCCAAGTCCTGACTCCAGCTTCCTGCTAATGCAGACCCTGGGAGGCAACAGGTGATGGCTCAAGTAAATGGATCCCTGCACTCAAATGGGAGACCTGAATTGACTTCTCAGCTTCTGGCTATGGCCCAGCTCAGTCATGGCCATTGCAGGCATTTGGGGAATGAACCAGCAAACGGAAGCTCTATCTCTGTCTCCCAATCAAAAACAAACATATAAATATATATATACACACACATTAAAATATACATATATATACATACATATATATATATACACACACACTAAAAATATATATATACATGTATATATATTATTTTAGTGTGTGTGTGTATATATATATATATTCAGGGACCCTGTTCCTCCTAATATTTTTTTAAAAATCCTCTCCCCCCTTTCTAAAGATTTACTTATTTATTTTAAATGCAGAGTTAGAGACAGACCTTCCATCTGCAGGTTCATTTCCCAAATGGCCACAATGGCGGGAGCTGGACCAGGCTGAAGCCAGGAACTTCTTCCAGGTCTCCTATGTGGATGCAGGGGCCCAAGCACTTGGGCAATCCTCTGCTGCTTTTCCCAGGCCATTAGCAGGGAGCTGAAAGTGGAGCAGCCAGAACCTGAACCAGTGACCATATTCATGCCAGTGTCACAAGTAGTAACTTAGCTCGCTACACCACGACACCAGCCCCTAAAACTCCCATCCTGAGTGGCATTGCCACCTTCCTTCCTCTTTCTTGGGAGATGGTGGTGAGTGACCTCCTAATATACTCACACACTAAAATGTCATGCTCTTAATAAACATAAGGGAAAAAACTGTACTCTGGGAAATGTAATATTACACAATAGCTCATGCTGTGACTATGGAAGTCAATCATTATTCAATTGTGTTCTAAATTATGTCAGTAGTAATTCTAATGGGATAGATGTTTTTAGTAAGTGTTTAAAACATGAACACTTGCAAATAAGGAAACAGAGTAAATTAAAAATGTGCACCTATATAAATAAAAAAAAATTAAGCATTTAGCTATCACCTCATTTGCTAGTCACATTATTTAGGAACTGTTTTTGGCAACATCTATGGTACACATTAAAGGTTCCTTTAGTATACAGATCTCATTATTATTATTTTCTTGATTTTTTTTTCCCATCGGAAAATAAAAAACAATGAGATTCTTAGTACAATTCACTTTATTATTCCAGTGCAAGAAAACATATCCAGGTTATTTTCCAATTTCAGTTTCAAAACAAATTGAAGATTTTTAGTCTTTAATATCTGCAATGATAACTAATAATAACATGTTTAAGGATATAAAAAAGAATTGATTCATTGTTGTTAATACTCCAAATGCGTAACAATCTTCTAAAATAGCAAACTAAAAAAATCTGTTCACTTATAACACTTATGGGGTAAAATAATAATTTTGATTGCTTACAGATATCATAAATAGAATGTAAAATATATTACATTTCTTCAAAAACCATCTGTTTCATTGTCCAATTTTGTGGTTTCCTAACACTTGTTCCACAGGTCAATAAACATTCATATACATGCGAATAAAATGGGCTAACTGAAATGAAATAGAATCCCAGAAGAACAAAGTTAGAATTAATTTATGAGGTAAGTTTTGCTTTTATGTGTTCAAACATGACAATGTAAGAAAAGCCTTGCTTTACAAAGAATCAAGTCAAATAAAATTCCATGCTTTTTAGAATATTAAACACAATGCAGTATATCATTTAAGAAAAAAAACGTTAACTTAAAAAGCAGAATACATTTCTGTTTTGCTTTCTACCCAATAAAGCTCATTAAAGCTACCTGAAATTATGCATTTAACTTGAAATGCCACTACAATTCCAACATATATGTAAAATCGGTAGTGAGCCTAAATCATCCAGCCCCAGACCAGTGAGGCGGGCCAAGACATCCCCAAGAAACACTACCGAGAGAGCATGGAAGGCGCACCCAGAAGCTAAGCTTCCCAGGGCTACTGCAGAGCAGCCAGGTGACTAAGTTCACTGCTTTTCTGGGGTGAAAAAGTGCTTGCCACATCTTCTACACAGCTGAGGGTTCCTTGACCACGTCAAAGTGGACCATCGAACTGAAATACGCCATACTTCCCACTGGTCAGCCAGCTGGGCTCAGCAGCTGTGAGCTGCTCCCCTTGCCCAGGCTGCAGACCGACCTGGATCTCAGCTTTTAACGTTCGGATGCTGCACAGAGGAGCAGGATGGAAGCCATTCAGAGCCTGATGGAACGGAACGGTGAACTCCCATTTTCTGTCGCCTGTCAGCTTCCTGTAATTCAAATCACCCTTGAATAAAATCAAATGTGCCTTTTGTAGTTCAGTATATAGGTCAGGAGCGACCTGAGCCATTGCACAGTATTCGTGGGGCAGAGTCCAAAATATATGATCGTGGTAAATCCATCTACCCATTTTAAGGTACTTTCCCCAGTCAGCCCCACACTTGGACATCCATTTATGGTTACAAGACTTGACCTGCTCAATCAGCCAATTGAAATCACGTATGGTAGTGTCAGAAACAAACCACGGAATAGTCTTTCCATGGAAATGAATCTCAGTGGCCAGCTTAGAGGACAAGAAGAAGTCGGCTAGCACTAAATCAGTGACGAGTTCAAACCCAGAATTGTCCAGAACAATGTCCACTCTAACGAGGGGGGTGGTTCCTCCTGCTTTCTTGTATTTGCTAAGCAGTGACCAAAGCTGTTCCAAGTCATTCACTAAAATGAAAGGTTTCAGGTCTTCCAAAGAATTTAACACGTCGGTCTTCTGAGAACTACTTTCCCCACCCGAGATAGAGAGATCACATTTATTTCCCCACAGCGAAACCTGCAAAAGAAAAGTACAAAGCATTCATCTGAAAGAACCAACCAAAACTCAGTTATGTAAGATGTGAGGGGAGGGTCACTAAGCATATTCATAAAATTTATTTCTGCAGAACTCTTAAAATGTTCATCAGGGTGGCGCTGTGGCACAGTAGGTTAATCCTCCACTTGTGGCGCCAGCACCCCATATGGGCGCCAGTTCTAGTCCCGGCTGCACCTCTTCTGATCCAGCTCTCTGCTATGGCCTGGGAAAGCAGTAGAAGACAGCCTAAGCACTTGGGCCCCTGTACCCACGTGGGAAGCCCGGAAGAAGATCTTGGATCCTGGCTTTGGATCAGCCCAGCTCCAGCCATTTGTGGTGTGAATCAGTGGATGGAAGACCTTTTTCTATGTCTCTCCCTCTCACTGTCTATAACTCTACCTCTCAAATAAATAAATAAAATCTTTAAAAATAAATAAACAGTCCATCAAGTATTTTCTCTAATAATGCAAAGACTGTGTTTACATGATGCTATATGAAGTAAAACAGTGACATTTTAAAGTAGTATATACATAAAACATTTTTTAAAAACTGGCTTGAATGACTTAAGAATCCACACTGTTGGGGCCAGTGCTGTGGTGCAGCAGGTTAATGCCCTGGCCTGAAGTGCCGGCATCCCATATGGGCACCGGTTTGAGACCTGGCTGCTCCACTTCCAATCCAGCTCTTGGCCATGGCCCGGGAAAGCAGTAGAAGACGGCCCAAGTCCTTGGGCCCCTGCATCCACGTGGAGACCTGGAAGAAGCTCCTGGCTCCTGGCTTCAGATCAGTGCAGCTCTGGCTGTTGCAGCCAATTGGAGACTGAACCAGTGGATGGGAAGACCTCTCTCTCTCTTTGCCTCTCCTCTCTCTGTGTAACTCTGACTTTCAAATAAATAAATAAATCTTTAAAAAAAAAAAAAAAGAATCCACACTGTTTATTCAGAATGAAAATGTATGCACCTTGGAGATATCAGGACATCATCAGACACTATGCAGAGGGAGGCTCAGTGAAACAGAGAAACAAAACTGTTCTTTCTTCCTTCTCAAACCTCCACTAAAACTGCCTGGTTTCTTCTTCTAATTGTAATTGTAGGAATAAAACTTTAGGCCGCCTCTCTGAGATTTAGTGCTCTCATGTGTAAAATAAACAAATGGGACAAGATGATGTCTAAAGACCCAATTCTTCAGATAAGGTGATGCCAGTTAAAGAACTACTGTAATCAATGATCTATTATTTGGCTTATATTAAAGTAATACTCAAATAGCATGTAGCCCTGTTTTTTTAAGCTATACAATTACATATTCAGGACTGCAGACTTCAGAGACACACCTGGGTTAAAATCCTATCATGGTCAACTAAGATCTCTAAGGCTCAGATTCTGCAACTGAAAAATGAGACACTACTTACCCCAGAGAATTAACTGACATAATACATGCCAATAATAAACCAAATATCCTGGATATATAAGTATTCAGTAAATATTGGGCAATACAGAGTCAACTCATTTGTGATTTAAGGTGAGAAAAATTCATGTTCTAAACAAGAATATTATTTTAAAAAAGAAAGAAAAGAACACATTTTTAAAATGCATAAGGCTTGGCCAGCGCCGTGGCTTAACAGGCTAATCCTCCACCTTGCGGTGCCGGCACACAGGGTTCTGGTCCCGGTTGGGGCGCCGGATTCTATCCCAGTTGCCCCTCTTCCAGGCCAGCTCTCTGCTATGGCCCGGGAGGGCATTGGAGGATGGCCCAAGTTCTTCAGCCCTGCACCCGCATGGGAGACCAGGAGAAGCACCTGGCTCCTGGCTTCGGATCAGCGAGATGTGCCGGCCGCAGCGGCCATTGGAGGGTGAACCAACGGCAAAAAGGAAGCCCTTTCTCTCTGTCTCTCTCTCTCACTATCCACTCTGTCAAAAAAAAAAAAAAAAAATGCATAAGGCTTAAACAATAACTGAAGTGTCTAACTAAGGCTGCACTTTTGTATGATCTGTTGGGGAAACACACACCATGGCACCACTAGCTAAACTAAGGTTGTCTGCTGGCCTCCTGCACTTTTCCTTCACACCATCTCCCAGTTTGTAATCACACAGCTATCTGAGCCAATACTGAACGGTCTGTATTCCCTCAAGATTACAAATTCTATGACAGCAAAGGATCTGCTGGGTTTGGTTTTTTTTTTTTTTTTTCCCTAATCCATGAATCTAAAGAAGCATTTATTCACTAGTAAATTTTGTGTTTTTTTTTTTTTCCAGCTAAACTAGAAATATATAGTTTTTCTCCTAAAAAATGCAGTGGTGTCCTTTCTTATGAATAAATTCTCTGATTTTCTTGTCAGCCTGCTTCAAGGAAATGCACGGGTTGAATATGCTTGCTTGCATTTTGGCCCATAAATGGTTATTTAATCCAATTCTGAGCAGCAAACTGAGCTGATCCTTCCAGACAAAGAATGTTTGAACAGATGACAGCACTGGGTAATAGAAGAGAAGACCACTCATCCCGGGTCCCCAGTCTGAGGTGAGCAGGACACAGCCAAGAACTGGAAACACAGTCTTACCAGACACTACTGGGCCCAAACCATTGTTCTGCCCACCACTGCCACGAACACAGCAGGAATGCCAGCCCTTCTTCCTACTGAGCTTTTATCCTCAGGGCTTCATCCGGTCCTTTATGGGCAGATGTTACCGGAGTTCTCATGGGATTCCAAAAGCTTCACAAGCCTTCTTGATTTGTGCACAGTGATTGAGATCGGAAGTCGAGCCCATCAACACTACAACCCTGCCTTCACTTTCTGATTTCAGAAGCAACTCCACTCTCTCTGCAACCCACTCAAAGTTTTTCTTTATCATCTGGAGCCCTTCGGGAGTCACTTCTTTGAGGTCGCTGTTAAGACTGTTGTTTCTGATGGCTTCTATCTGATGGCCAGAATCTCCAGGAATCATTATCAGTAACAATGACAAGAACAAGTCCTTTGGTGGTTACATCAACACCAAACTCAGTCTTTTTATCCACCAGTGTAAGTTCTGGGTGGACCGGGACTTCTCCAGTATTTGGAAAACAGCCTGCATGGTGTGACTCATCACGTCCACCCAGTCTGACCCGTAAGGCCAGCAAAGCACAACCCGGCAGTGACGATCTGCTCCTCAGACCACTGTGGATCCTTATTGGCATCAACCTTGACAAACATCTCCACTCTAGGAGGGTAAAACCTGATCCTTCCTGGACACAAAGATTTCTTCTGAGAAAACAGCCAGTTGCTATCCCTCTGCAAACCCACTCAGTGGGCATCATTTCACACTGGGCTGCGATGAAAGCCATCTCCCCATATTTTCTGGTGAAAGCAGTTCTGATACCTTCTTGTAATAACTGAAAAATACAACTGGCAATTATATCGAGACCAAAGCTTTTCCTTCCAGATAGAGGATTGT
This sequence comes from Lepus europaeus, assembly GCF_033115175.1. Classification (NCBI taxonomy): domain Eukaryota; kingdom Metazoa; phylum Chordata; class Mammalia; order Lagomorpha; family Leporidae; genus Lepus; species Lepus europaeus. The sequence goes on along the minus strand of NC_084829.1, from coordinate 152,487,575 downwards.
TTCTGACCACATTTCCTGCTGTAATGTGGTCCGTGGACTGCAGAACTTTTCCCGGATTACCTATCAACTCAGGCTTCTTTTGTGTTGTCCTTGTAGAGTTTCCGACCAGTCTTCAGTACCTCAGCTGTCGCCATTATCCCAAGTGCGATCTGCTTGCTCTTTCCACTGCCACCTGCCCAAGGCCTAGAACAACGTTAGACCCAACAGGCCCGTAAATACTCCTCTGCACAGCTGTAGGTGCGATGAGCTCTGGGAACGATCATTGCTCCCTGCATACTAAATGTCTTCAGGCTTCTCTTGGGATGTTACCATGAGACTCACTGCACACTCACTCACAAAAGAAAGGCAACTTTTGCGTTTACTTGGGAGCATGGGCAGTGTGGACCAGGAGGCCAAACTGCATGGCAGAAAATAGATGAGCAGTCATTGTTCTTCACAACTTATTACACTGATGGGATAAAGAATACATTCTAGGGGCCAGCATTGTGACGTAGCGGGTAAAGCCACCTGCTGTGACACTGGCAGCCCATACGGGCACCAGTTCGTGTCCCAGCTGCTTTACTTCCAATCCAGCTCTCTCTCTGCTAATGCACCTGAGAAAGCAGCAGAATATGGCTGGGTGCCTGGGCCCCTGACACCCACACAGGAGACCGAGATGAAGCTCCTGGCTCCTGGCTTCTGCCTAGCCTAACACCATCATCTGGGAATTGAACTAGCAGATGGAAGATCTCCCTCTGTCTCCCCCTCTCTCTAACTCTTTCAAAATACATAAATCCTTTTTTTTAAATATTTTATTTATTTATTTGAGAGGTAGAGTTACAGACAGTGAGAGGGAGAGGCAGAGAAAAAGGACTTCCTTCCATTGGTTTACTCCCCAAGAATGGCCGCAACGGCCGGAGCTGTGCCGATCCAAAGCCAGGAGCCAGGAGCTTCTTCCCAGTCTCCCATGTGGGTGCAGGGGCTCATGGCCTTGGGCCATCTTCTACTGCTTTCTCAGGCCATAGTGGAGAGCTGGATTGGAAGAGGGGCAGCCAGGACTAGAACCAGTGCCCATATGGGATGCCGGCACTGCAGGCGGAGGATTAACCTACTGTACCTCAGAACTGGCCCCTACATAAATCTTTATAAAAAATAAAAAATGAAACATGGCAGTATCAAATCTATTAAAAAAAAAAAAAAGAAAGAAAATATTCAAAGCAAACTAATCCCTGAATGTATGGGCTACCCAGGAACCAAGAGCTGGCATGCTAGGTTTTTTTCCTTTTCAGTTCCAAGCTAAGCCTAAAGCATAATTCAGAGAAAAAACAAAAACAAATCTAGGTTTAAGAAACTGGTAATAGGCTTCACAGAACTGAATACAAAAGATACTCATATTACCTGCAGAAGTTTAAAAAACTCATTTTTCAGCTGATTTTCTTCTAGGTCATCAATACTTCTTGTCAACTGTTGCAGGTGAGTACATAAAGCAATAACAGATTCCCGTGACTCGAAAAAATTCTGGTCTTTGGATTCTTTAAATACATCAAAGTCATCAATTGGTGGACTAAAGAAGGAGGAAAACATAAGAGATCCATTTATATAAGTTTCTATTTTTAGAAAAATATTTTTGGTAATTTTAAAACAAAGAGAACAGCACCACTGAGTCTCAATAATGAGTGGTAACAGATACTATACCCCATGTTGACAACAAAGTTACACAAAAGTAGATACTCCACACTCATTTTAAGTAACTATTAAAAGTTTCCAGATCAACTTTCTTAGCAGAAGTATTATTAAATAATTATAATTTACTAGCAGGAATTCCAAGGTAAAAGAAGAAGAAAAATAAAATATCAAGATAATTGCTTTACTTCAACAAAACCTTTTTGAATACCCAACGTAGCAGGATCCAAGTAACAATTACACAGTTACAAACAGAGTATGTGAATACAAATGTAGCTATCACAGAGTCAAATGCAGAATAATGTGACACACAATGTAAACGTGAGACAAATCAGACTTCATACCACTGTAAATCTCACTAGAATAAATCACTTATAAATAGATATTTACTGATCAACTTTTATGCCCAGGTTGATTTCTACCAAAGGTGATGTATGTGCCACGGCTGTTTCGTCATGCCATCCTATGAAAGACACCTAACTAAGACACAACCTGTACAGGGTGAATATCCTTTATCTGAAATGCTTGGGAACAGAAATATTTCAGATGTCAGTGTTTTCATAGTTTGGAATATTTGCATGGACTTTTTGATTAAGTATCCTTAGCTTGAAAATCTGAAATCCAAAATGCTCCAAAATCTAAAACTTTTGAGCATCAATATGATGCTAGTGTTTGTTCCATAGGTTATGATGCAGCTTGGAATCCACGCATCCCATACCACAGCACTTGGTTTGAATACCAGCTCTGCTTCTGATCAAGCTTCCTGATAAAGTGCACCCTGGGAGGTAACAAGTGAAGGTTCAAGTACTAGGAGCCTACTGCATGGGAGATCCAGATGGAGTTCCAGGCTCCTGGTTTCGGCTTCACCCTGGCCTAGCTCCAGCTGTTGAAGGTATCTGGGGAATAAGCCAGTGAATGGAAGATCTCTCTCCCTCCCGCTCTCTGCCTTTCAAGTAAAGTGAAGATAAATAAATGTTTTAAAAGATGCGATTTTTTTTTAAAAAGTTTCTACTTTGGAGCATTTCAGATTTTCAGATTAAAGATCCTCAAACTATAACAGTTTTATAGAATTGAGCAGAAAAGACACTCATATTATCTGATCTAAATTAGCTACTTTTCTTGTGAGCCATTCATAGTAGAGTAAAAACAATTTAAGACCGACATAAGGGGATTGATTTCTTAAAACAACATACCAGGCTTTATACACCAAATGCTGGCTGGCTCCTCCTGGCCAGAGGTAACCTATGCCAAGGATGCTGCCACTGCTCAAAGTACTTCTGGAATTCCTCTTTGGGGATTTTCTGTATCAATTTTTAAACATCTTGTCAATCACCACACGGCTTCATCTTTTGCACTCCATTTGTTTTTGGAAATAGCCAAAAGTCACTCAGAGCCATTTAAGGAGAATGAGGTATAGAATCAAATTGAATACAAACATTTTTGGTTAGAAAAGAGGAGTAACTGGGGCCGGCGCCATGGCTCACTTGGTTAATCCTCTGCCTGTGGTGCTGGCATCCCATATGGGTGCCAGGTTCTGGTCCCAGTTGCTTCTCTTCTAGTCCAGCTCTCTGCTGTGGCCCGAGAGTGAAGTGGAGGATGGCCCAGGTGCTTGGGCCCCTGCACCTGCATGGGAGACCAGGAGGAGGCACCTGGCTCCTGGCTTAGGATAGGCACAGTGCCGGCCATGATGGCCATTTGGGGAGTGAACCAATGGAGGGAGGACCTTTCTCTCTGTCTCTCTCTCTCATTGTCTACAACTCTACCTGTCAAATAAAAAAAAAAATTAAAAAAAAAATTAGAAAAGAGGAATAACTAAAAAATAATGAGTTTTCTTTTTGAGGCTTTTAAACTGGCACTGAAGAGCTTCCACAGAATTCAAAGATGTTTGTAGCAATGGCAGCATTAATGGGATCAGTCTCTATAGGGGCCTTGCAGGGATAAAAACTATTTAACAGATGCATAGGTTGAAAGGTAGGGGTCCTTACACCAGAGCTCACAGACCCAATTTGCCCTACTACCTGATCTGTAGGATACAAGCTAAGGATGGTTCTCATATTTCTGAATGGTTGAAAACAATGCAAAAATAAAATATTTTGTGACACATGAAATTCAAATTTCAAGGTCACAAATAAAAGTTTTACTGGTACACCAGCCAACCTTGTTCACTTACTCCTTGTCTATGGCACTTCCACACAATGGCAGAGCTGAACAGCTGCAACAGAGAATACAGATCCACAAAGCCAAAATACTACTGGCCCTTCATAGGAAAAAATTGCCCATCTATGTTCCAATGTTTTACTGACAAATAATTCATTAGTTTCAAGTCACAACTCATGTTAAGAATGAGCCCTGTGTCTTATATTTAAGAGTATAAACTCACATATACATAATTGGTTTTAAAATGTTTGCTATTTTAATAAGACTACTAAAGCTGTACATGTGCATATACTACAAGCCAGTAATAAAATCCTAGATATATATCCAACAGAAAATCACACATATGTTCATCAAGAACAGAGTGGCTGGTGCTGTGGTGTAGAAGGTAAAGCCTTCATCTGCAGTGCCAGCATCCTATATGGGTGCCAGTTCAAGTCCTGGCTGCTCCACTTCCAATCCAGCTCCCTGCTAATGGCCTGGGGAAGCAGTAGAAGATGGCCGAAACTCACTTGGCACTCACGTTACAGTTAAGACTCTCAGGGCCAGGCCGGCGCCGCGGCTCACTAGGCTAATCCTCCGCCTTGCAGCGCTGGCACACCGGGTTCTAGTCCCGGTCGGGGCACCGATCCTGTCCCGGTTGCCCCTCTTCCAGGCCAGCTCTCTGCTGTGGCCAGGGAGTGCAGTGGAGGATGGCCCACGTGCTTGGGCCCTGCACCCCCTGGGAGAGCAGGATAAGCACCTGGCTCCTACCATCGGATCAGCGCGGTGTGCCGGCCGCAGCGTGCCTACCGCGGCGGCCATTGGAGGGTGAACCAACGGCAAAAGGAAGACCTTTCTCTCTGTCTCTCTCTCACTGTCCACTCTGCCTGTAAAAAATAAAAAATAAATAAAAATTAAAAAAATTTAAAAAAAAGACTCTCAGGGCCAACTCTGACCCTTGGAATATGGAAGTCAGTGGACAAATGCTTTTCTCTGGCTCTACAGACTGTTGATTATACAGTCCCTCCACTTCTTCTCCTTTGAGACACCTCAGCGATTAAGAAATCTGCTTGCTGCTAAGCTCACTAAAGCACTTCTTTATATAACCTAAAAAAAAAAAAGAAGAAGGAAGAAGAGGAGGAGGAGGAAGGAGAAGAGGAGGAGGAGGAAGAAGGAGAAGAAGAGGAGGAGGAGGAAGGAGAAGAAGAGGAGGAGGAAGGAGAAGAAGAGGAGGAGGAGGAAGAAGGAGAAGAGGAGGAGGAGGAAAAAGGAGAAGAGGAGGAGGAGGAGGAGGAGGAAGAAGGAGAAGAAGAAAGCTCAAGTGCTTAGGCCTCTGGGAGACCTAGAAGAAGCTCCTGGCAACCAGATTCAGATTGGCCCAGTTCTGGCCGTTGTGCCCATCTGGGGAGTGAACCAGCGGACAGAAGATCTCTCTCTGTGTCTGAAACTCTGCTTCTCAAATAAATAAATCTTAAAAAGAAAAAAAAAATTGTCATAATGTTTACAGCACCATTCTTCATAATAATGCCAAACTGGAAACTACTCAAACTACTACGCAATACAATAATAGATTATAACACACTCATATAGTGCTCACATGATGGAATCCTATACAGAAATGAGAATGCACAACAATATGGATGAATCCCACCTACATCATCATGAGTGAAAGGAGCCAGGCACAAAACCATATACAATATAATTTCTTCAAACTCAAGATTATAAACAGGCTAAATTGGGGCAGGCACTGTAGTACAGCAGGTTGTTACCACATTCTGAGTGCTTGTCTAGTCCCAGCTACTTTGCTTCTAATCCAGCCTCCTGTTAATGTACCTGAGAGGGAGCAGACGACAGCTCAACAGCTTGGGTCCTGGCCACATGGGAGCCCTGGGTGGAGTTCCTGGCTCCTGTGTTTGGCCTTGCCCAGCCCTGGCTGTTGCAGTCATTTGGGGGAGTGAACAAGAAGATGGAAGATCTTTCTCTTTCTCTGTCTCCCTCTCTTTCTCTCTGTTGCATTGCCTTTCAAGAAGATGAAAATAATGAGTAAACAGTTTTTTGAAAACAGGCAAAATTAACACAGGCCAGGAAAATGGTTATCCACTACAGGTGATGCTGGCAGTGACCGGCTCCTGAGGGACTAGCAAGGGTCTGTCTGCCTCTTGATGTGTGCACTGGGTGCATGGACATATTCCAGAGTATTTAACGCATGTACATTTCTCTATATGTACATTATACCTTAATAAAAAGTATTAAAATGTCAATTTTCTCTGTACTTTCATGTTTCTATATCTGATGTACATTTGCTTAATATTCTTACATTTCACATATGGCCAAAACATTGAATCTTGGGGCTGGTGCTGAGGCATACTGGGTAAAGCAATGGCTTACAGTACTGGCATCCCATATGGACCCCAGTTCAAGACCTGGCTGTTCTCTTCCGATCCAGCTCTCTGCTCTGGCCTGGGAAAGCAGAGGAAGATGACCCAAGTGCTTGGGCCCTGCACCCACGTGGGAGACCAGAAAGAAGCTCCTGGCTCCTGGCTTCAGGTCAGCCCAGCTCCGGCCTTTGCAGCCATTTGGGGAGTGAACCAGTGGATGGAAGATCTCTCTGTCTCTGTCTCTGCTTCTGCCTCTCTCTAACTCTGCCTTTCAAATAAATATATTTAAAAAAAAAATTAAATCTTAATTCAGACTTGCAGGCTATTTGATAAAAACCAAACATTTTGGGGGCCAGCACTGTGGTACAGTAGGCTAAGCCTCTGCCTGTGGCGTCAGCATCCCATATGGGCACCTGTTCATTTCCTGGCTGCTCCTCTTCTGATCCAGCTCTCTGCTATGGCCTGGGAAAGCAGTGAAAGATGGTCCAAGTGCTCGGGTCCCTGCACCCATGTGGGAGACCCAAAGGAAGCTCCTGGATCTTGGCTTCAGGTCAGCCCAGCTATGGCCATTGCAGCCATATGGAGAGTGAACCAGCGGATAGAAGATCTCTTGCTCGCTCGCTCGCTCGTTCTCTCTCTCTCTCTCTCTCTGTCTCTCCCTCTCTGTTACTCTCCCTCTCAAATAAATAAAATCTTAAAAAAAATTTTTTTTAAATCAAATATTTTGGCAAAGAAAACTACAAGTATGTTTCAGGATGAAGGAGAAAACCAACATAAACACGCTGTGAAATGACTGTGTGCTTTAGGATCCTGCAAAAATCACCTTGGAGTTGCCACTGACACAGACAGCAGTCCCCCTACAAGAACCTCACAGACTGGACATTTAGGAACCACTTCAGAGGTGGACAGCTCTTTGTCACACTGTCTCAATGTCGAGTTCCTGCACAAAATAACATGGATCCCCAGGCCTTCAAACACCTGCCATAAAAGCCACTTTGAGGGAGCTCCATACCCAAGGTTAATATTCCAGTTTCCTGAACTTAAAGCAAAATCCTCCCTCCATCCTTTTTACAGGATGTCTACTGGACTGGTGCCAGAAACCCCATATCCCTGACAGGCCCCCAGAAAAGCAGACACCCAGACCCCACCTCAGAAAAATTAAACCATCAGCGTTAATGGCTTAAAAATCTGCTTTTTTTAAAACTACTTTTCTTTTCCCCAATTGGGTTGTGCATGTGCAGCCAGGTCTGGCAAAGCCTGCCCTAGATGTTTGTTCTCCAACCCTGACCCCCTGCTAAATCACACACAGAAACGAAATTCTTTTTGCTTCCAACTCTACTAACCCTGCTCACACACCATCTAGTCTTTCAACACTTTGTCCCCTTTGGCTCACAGCACAGATATTTTCAAAATTAGGAAACCATCACCCGCAATTTCGGACTAACCTTAGTCCTCATCAGGCAATCAAACCTACTACCTGGAAAAGACGGTCTGATGAGGCGGCTCATCTAGTTTATGCCCACTGGGCTCCACCTCTGGCCCTTCCCCTCACTGACCAGGTAACCTGGAGGAAGTTAAACCGCTCTGCGCCTCAGCTTCCACACCTGTAAAATGGAAACCATAACAGCTGCACTTCACTGGGTTGCACAGTGACCGGCACGTAGCTAGGGTTCCACGTGTGACAGCACCTGTTGGGGGACCTTGTGTTCACTAGGCAATGTGGCAGAAATTTAATCTTGCATTTTGCTTTCAGAGCAGTTTTAAACATACCTATTCAGCACAAATAAACTGTGATTTTGTAACATCATTTATAAAGGACAGAAAAACTAACGAATACTAAGCAGTATGTTTCCCAAAATAATTTTATTTTACAAGTTGTGCTGGTTGGTCAGCTGCTTTAAATCTTCCTATGATTTAGGAACAGAAACTAAAAGAGTCCTCTTACTCAGCAAACCTCTATTTTTGGAACTTGTAAACTAAGAGGGGCAATCTACGCTACCTCTTTTGCACTATAAAACAATTCTGTATCAGAATTTTCCTAAGGGAAATGAAAAAGTATAAATAAGCCTACAAAAGTTATTTTGAAATGTGTTTCAAAGTGTGTAAAACAATAGTGACTTAACACTATGATGGCACCTTACACTACAAAAGTTCTGACATACTATTTTTGTGAAGAAAATACATGTTTACTTTGTCCCATCTTGATCTGTCATCATACATATGATTACAAATTAACATATTTTGCTCAATAAGCATTATTTGTTTAATTCTAGGAGAAGTCTTTCTGAGAATATTATTTAGTTCATACTTCACATTTTCAATCTTAACTGTAGGCAAGTGGGTTCCAATATCCAAGAATATATTTAATCAGTATCACTTGTGGAAACGTCCACCGGTAAGTACCATTAACATTTGCTGAGCTCAGCTGAATACAAGCTTCCACAGGTGTTTATTTCCAAACTTACCCTCTTACAACTTCAAGAGAAGCACAAAGTATCTAAACGTTTGCTATTTGATGGTTATGTACTTACCTCTGGATAATTGCTTCATGAATTCTGCGGTACATGTAGCATTCTACAAACAACCACGGCGAGTGGAACCAGCTTGGTTTCCCATTACTTTCATTTAGAAGACTCTGCTGATATTCTAGGTACTGATTCCATATGTCGGTATCAGCAAATTTCTCAACAAAGGGGACAATTGGTTTATCTGTTTGCAATTCATTCCGTAACTTAGAAAGAAGAGAAATAGCTTTCTTCTCAGCTTCCATACCTTCCTGTGCGGGAAAAAAAGAAATTTAATGTATTTCTGTGTGTGTGTAATTCCTTCTAGAGTAATACATTTCTATGGATCTAAACTTAAGGAAAGGAAAAATACCAAATTTCCAAACTACATTTTGTCTTTCATAAACTACTGTAAATATTCAAATTTAGAATGCTTTTAAGCTGAAAAATCAAAGACTACACATAGATATCACACCAACATAATTATGCCTTACCTGTCCTACCTTTTTCTTCTTAAAGTTCTGGCCTTGATTCTATTTCACATGTATGAAAACCAGATACACCTTTACATTTTACATGAAAACTGAAACTTTCAATACCTGCTAGTGTTCCTGTTAACTAGAAATTAAAGTTAAAACAATTCTTACCTCCCCATGTTTCTCAAAAAATTCACTTTTATGTCGATGCAATGTATCAATGACCTTTGTTAATATCTGTGGTATTCTATCCTTAATTGTAAGGTACGCAAATGATCTAGAAGAGAGTCACATACAAAATATTACTCAGTAGCACTGACACTAGAAGGTTGGCCATCTTCTAGTTTCTGTAACACTTCCTTTAAATTAAACCTCCAGGGCCGATGCTGTGGTATAGCAGGTAAAGCTTCCACCTGCAGCCCTGGCATCTCATATAGGCATCGGTTGGAGTCCCAGCTGCTCCACTTTTGATCCAGCCCCCTGCTAATATGCCTGGGAAACCAGTAGAAGACAGCCCAAATGCTTGGCCCCTGCACCCTGTAGAAGACCCGGAAGAAGCTCCTGGCTTCTGCCTTCGGAACAGCCCAGCTCTGGCCATCGTGGCCATTTGGGGAGTGAACCAGCAGATGGAAGACCTCTTTCTCTGCCTCTCAAATAAATCTTTAAAAAAGAAATTAAAATTCCTTTTCACACAACTATTAGAAGGTAAACCAGAGAGAGTCATTATTTTCTTAGAATTGTATCTTACGAACTATGGTGAATCTACTAAAAGTTAAAAATAAATTAATTACAAAGAAGGTATAGAAATGGTCTTTCTGAAGTGCTGCAAAAAAAGACTTCCAACTGAGAATTGTATATTATGCAAATATTATACCAATGAAAGTGGGGTTTAAGGTGAGAAATAAAATAAGACTTACGAAGAATATTTCATTATGATAAAAGTGTCAGCTCAACAAGCTATTACAATTCTAATTTCATTAAGTGTCATGGCAGGTCCAAAACTATAATGGCCTTTTTTCTTGGATAAATCCATAGTTACCAAAATTCCAATCAATTGAATTTATACTACACTAGTGTGAATAAATGAATATACCAAAAGGGAGGGGGAGGTAAACTAGTATTGTCTATTATATTGATACAGGAATGTTTTTGGGAAAAGTGTGACATGGAAGCTAAGTAGTTTGGTGCTTTAAATGCTGGGGTCTCTCTGAAGTCTGTCTATTCTTCTCATTTTCCTGAATCAGAAATTAGTTTAACAGTGTAAAATATCTGTGTTTCCAAGAAAAAAAATTGGATATTTGTGTATATACATATATAAAAGTCTACATATGAAGTAAATGTGGCAAACTGCTAAAATTTGTTAATTTGTTAAAGATTTATTGATTTATTTGAAAGTCAGAGCTACAGAGAGAGAGGGAGAGACACAGAGGGAGAGATCTTCCATCCACTGGTTCATGCCCCAGATGGCTACAATGGCCAGGGCTGGGTCAGGCCAAAGCCAGGAGCTTCATCCAGGTCTCCCACGTGTGTGGCAGTGCCCCAAGCACTTGCACTATCTTCCACCTCTTTTCCCAGGCCATTAACAGAGAGCTGGATCAGAATTGGAACAGCTGGACATGAACTGGCATCACAGGCAGTGGCTTTACCTGCTGTGTCACAATGCCAGCCCCTGAAATTCAAATTCTTTTTTTTTTTTCTTTTTTTTTTCTTTTTTTTTTTTTATTTTTGACAGGCAGAGTGGACAGTGAGAGAGAGAGACAGAGAGAAAGGTCTTCCTTTGCCGTTGGTTCACCCTCTAATGGCCGCCGCGGTAGCGCGCTGCGGCCGGCGCACCGCGCTGTTCCGAGGGCAGGAGCCAGGTGCTTATCCTGGTCTCCCATGGGGTGCAGAGCCCAAACACTTGGGCCATCCTCCACTGCACTCCCTGGCCACAGCAGAGAGCTGGCCTGGAAGAGGGGCAACCGGGACAGGATCGGTGCCCCGACCGGGACTAGAACCCTGAAATTCAAATTCTAAAACTTAAAAATAAACTTATTTTTAAAACTGTGACAGGACAGGAAAAGATGACTCTAGAAATCTGTAAGGCTAATC